>NC_089276.1:16931271-17291212 GCF_963678975.1 Dysidea avara
AAGAGCTCAGCTGCAAAAAAATCACTTGTACAGAATTCAGCTACAAACAAATCACCCTGTAGAGAGATCAGCTATAAGAAGTTACCTTGTAGATAGTTCAGCTACAAACAAATCTCCCTGTAGAGAGATCAGCTAGAAGAAATTACCTTGTAGAGAGTTCAGCTACAAAGAAACCACCATGTAGAGAGTTCAGCTGCAAAGAAATCACCCTGTAGAAAATGCTGCCAGAAACAAATTGCCCTGTAGAAAGATCAGTTAGAAGAAGTTACCTTTTAGAGAGTTCAGCTACAAAGAAACCATTCTGTAAAGAGCTCAGCTGCAAACAAATCACCTATACAAAATTCAGCTACAAACACACCACCCTGTAGAGAGATCAGCTAGAAGAAGTTACCTTGTAGATCGTTCCGCTACAAACAATTCACCCTGTAGAGAGAGCAATTAGAAGAAATCACCTTGTAGAGTGTTCAGTTACAAAGAAACCACCATGGAGATTTCTGTAATCAATATATGTGATCGGATTTGCGAAAAGGGGTCTTCCACACACATCCAATTCCGTAAAGGTTGGAGACCATAACTCAGTGTTCAAGTAACATATTAACCTGAAACTTTCACCAAGTATTCAGCTATAGTGGTGCTCACCACTGCCCAAATATCAAGGCAATAGCTCTTTCCAATCTGAAGTTATCAATTGTCAAAGTTGGCAAATTGGATGTGTTTGGAAGACCCCTTTTCGCAAATCCGGTCACATATGTATTATACAGTATATATAATTTGTACATTTACTGATAAAATATTTAAAGTACATCTACTTCATCTTTTCTTCTTCCTGTAGTAAAGAAAAAAACATAGGTTAAAAAAGTCCCAAAGCTGGCCATAGGCGGCTTTGGGGTATACAAATACAAAAAGAAATGAAATCTAATCCAAAACAGCCAAGCTGTAAAAAAAGTGTTGCGCCCTCAGAAAGGCTATGGTGAAAAAAGATGTGAAATACAAGGTGGCGGCCAAGAATGGCTGTGATTGAGTTAGGTTAATGGTAAAAATTTTAATAATGACAATTCAGGTGAATTTCTGTGCCGCTTCACAAAATTTACCTAAATTGTCATTATTAAAATTTTTACCATTAACCTACCATCACAGCCATTTCTTGGCCGCCACCTTGGATTTCACCATCTTTTTTCACCATAGCCTTTCTGAGGGCCGCACACTTTTTTTACAGCTTGGCTGTTTTGGATTAGATAATACATATGGACCGGATTTGCAAAAAGGGGCCTTCCACACACATCCAATTTGCCAACTTTGACAATTGATAACTTCAGATTGGAAAGAGCTATTGCCTTGAAATTTGGGCAGTGGTGATTTCTTTGCAGCTGAACTCTCCACATGATGGTTTCTTTGTAGCTGAACTCTCTACAAGGCAATTTCTTCTAGCTGATCTCTCTACAGGGAGATTTGTTTGTAGCTGAACTATCTACAAGGTAACTTCTTCTAGCTGATCTCTCTACAGGGTGATTTTGTCCGTAGCTGAATTCTGTACAGGTGATGTGTTTGCAGCTGAGCTCTTTACAAAATGGTTTCTTTGTAGCTGAACTCTCTACAAAGTAAATTCTTCTAACTGATCTTTCTACAGGGTGATTTGTTTGTAGCTGAACTATCTACAAGGTAATTTCTTCTAGCTGATCTCTCTACAGGGGTGATTTGTTTGTAGCTGAATTCTGTACAGGTGATTTGTTTGCAGCTGAGCTCTTTACAAAATGGTTTCTTTGTAGCTGAACTCTCTAAAAGGTAACTTCTTCTAACTGATCTTTCTACAGGGTGATTTGTTTGTAGCTGAATTCTGTACAGGTGATTTGTTTGCAGCTGAACTCTTTACAGAATGGTTTCTTTGTAGCTGAACTCTCTACAAGGTAATTTCTTCTAGCTGATCTCTCTACAGGGAGATTTGTTTGTAGCTGAACTATCTACAAGGTAATTTCTTCTAGCTGATCTCTCTACAGGGTGATTTGTCCATAGCTGAATTCTGTACAGGTGATTTGTTTGCAGCTGAACTCTTTACAGAATGGTTTCTTTGTAGCTGAACTCTCTACAAGGTAATTTCTTCTAGCTGATCTCTCTACAGGGAGATTTGTTTGTAGCTGAACTATCTACAGGTAATTTCTTCTAGCTGATCTCTCTACAGGGTGATTTGTTTGTAGCTGAATTCTGTACAGGTGATTTGTTTGCAGCTGAGCTCTTTACAGAATGGTTTCTTTGTAGCTGAACTCTCTACAAGGTAACTTTTCTAGCTGATGTCTCTACAAGGTGGCTAGTTGTAGCTGAACTCTCTACATGGTGGTTTTCTTTGTAACTGAACTTTCTACAAGTTGACTTCTTCTAGCTGATCTTTCAATAGGGTGATTTGTTTGTAGCTTCACTCTCTACAAGGTAACTTCTTCTAGCTGATCTCTCTACAGGGAGATTTGTTTGAAGCTGAACTTTCTAAATGATGGTTTCTTGTAGCTGAACTCTCTACAAGTTAACTTCTTCTAGCTGATCTCTCTACAGGGTGATTTGTTTGTAGATGAATTCTGTACAGGTGATTTGTTTGCAGCTGAGCTCTTTACAGAATGGTTTCTTTGTAGCTGAACTCTCTACAAGGTAACTTCTTCTAGCTGATCTCTCTACAGGGTGATTTGTTTGTAGCTGAAACGATCTACAAGGTAACTTCTTCTAGCTGATCTCTCTACAGGGTGGTTTCTTTGTAGCTGAACTCTCTAAAAGGTAACTTCTTCTAACTGATCTTTCTACAGGGCAATTGTTTTGTGGCTGTATTTTCTACAGGGTGATTTGTTTGCAGCTGAACTCTCTACATGGTGGTTTCTTTGTAGCTGAACTCTCTCAAAGTAATTTCTTCTAGCTGATCTCTATACAGGGTGATTAGTTTGTAGCTGAATTCTGTACAGGTGATTTGTTTGCAGCTGAGCTCTTTACAGAATGGTTTCTTTGTAGCATGAACTCTCTACAAGGGTAACTTCTTCTAGCTGATCTCTCTACAGGGTGATTTGTTTGTAGCTGAACGATCTACAAGGTAACTTCTTCTAGCTGATCTCTCTACAGGGAGATTTGTTGTAGCTGAACTCTCTACAGGTGATTTGTTTGAAGCTGAACTTTCTAAATGATGGTTTCTTGTAGCTGAACTCTCTACAAGTTAACTTCTTCTAGCTGATCTCTCTACATGGTGATTGTTTGTAGCTGAATTCTGTATAGATGATTGTTTGCAGCTGAGCTCTTTATATAATTGGTTTCTTTGTAGCTGAACTCTCCAGGTAACTTCTTCTAGCTGATGTCTTTACAGGGTCACTAGTTTGTAGCTGAATTCTCTACATGGTGGTTTCTTTGTAACTGAACTCTCTACAAGGTAACTTTTCCTAGCTCATCTTTCTACAGGGTGATTATTTGTAGCTGAATTCTTTACAGGTGATTTGTTTGCAGCTGAGCTCTTTAAAGAATGGTTTCTTTGTAGCTGAACTCTCTACAAGGTACCTTCTTCTAGCTGATGTCTCTACAAGGTCACTAGTTTGTAGCTGAGCTCTCTACATGGTGGTTTTTTGTAACTGAACTCTCTACAAGGTGACCTCTTCTAGCTGATGTTTCTACAGTGTGATTTGTTTGAAACCGAACTCTCTACAAGGTAACTTCTTCTAGCTGATCTCTCTACAGGGGAGATTTGTTTGTAGCTGAACTCTCTACATGATGGTTTCTTTTGTAGCTGAACTCTCTACAAGGTAACTTCTTCTAGCTAATCTCTCTACAGGGAGATTTGTTGGTAGCTGAACTCTCTACATGGTGGTTTCTTTGTAGCTGAACTCTACAAGGTGATTTTTTCTAGCTGAACTATCTCTTTCCATAGTTGCATGAACTCCCTACAAGGTAACTTCTTCTAGCTGATCTCTCTACAGGGTGACTTGTGTGTAGCTGATCTCTATACAGGTTCTCTTATTTCTAGCTGATCTCTTGAATTCTCTTCAGGGTGACTGCTCTATTAGGATGACTGCTCTATTAGATATCTCGATCTCGCACTTGCCGCACCAAGTTGGATTTCGTGTTATAACTCCGTGGCTTTAAGTCTGATTCTTCTACACCATTGATGAGCCTTTCTAAGATGATTACTCCATCTGTACAAAGATTTTCAAAGCATTACCCTAAGCGGTTTATGCTGGTAGGCCGTGGCAAGCAGTCGTTTTTTTTTATTAGCTGATCTCGATTGCGTAATTGTTACACACTGTTTGTTTTTTCGTTGTATCTTCCTGGTTTTTAGCTCGATTTCTTTCAAACCACAAAAGGTTTGAGGTTCAATAGTTAACCTATTCACCCACCGATTTTCAGCTTCTTCCCATACGCGGTTTACCCTGTAGGCGTGACAACATATTGGTGTTATTTTTCATTAATAATCGCTCATAACTCTTTGCCTGTTTATGGTATTCCAGCCAAAGTTGGTACCGAGATGCGCCTTTATATCCCCCTTCTGTGGTGCCAAATTTCAAGGCATCGGATAACGCGTTCGCGTTTTATAGCAGTTTTTGTAAGTGTGCGACAAGAAAAAGAAAAATAAGAAGAAAAAAAAACCAAGAAACTGAGCCAATTTTTGAAGTCGCATATCTGGGGAACGCGCAAAGCGATTTTGCTCAAATTTGGAATGTGGAAGTGCTGCAGTTGGAGGGAATGTCCACAGCAAAAATCGTCTTGTTTCATCAAGGAAGCACAGAGCTACGGAGGTGCGAAATTGCGTTTTCTTTCTTCCTGTCAATATACTCACGGGTGTTACGCGCCGGCTTCTTGGGCCGCACGACACACTACCGTGTGTCTTGGTAATTGGGGTGTGCAGCACGATTTCTTTCTATTGGTATATGTGTGGATTGCAGAAGTGCTTTACGAACAGTTCTTGATTCGAAATGCTGTGCAATGGGTCAGGGCCAGAGCCCACAGTCCGGCCAATCACTTTTCAGCTACTTGATTTTAGTGAAAAAAGATTGAGATACTCTAATAGAGCAGCATTCAAAATGCACTCTAATAGAACAGTCATCGTGATACCTAATGAAACACTCAGTACTTATAGTCTAAGCCATGACATCAGTGTTAACTGTCTTAAATTACCAAGTGAGTTATCTGCATGGCACACTGCATTGAGCTAATTGATCATGCATGTCATGCATTAGCATGCAGTTACAATCTAAAACTAAACTTCACATTGGGAATTTTTTTTGTATACATCATGAAAACAAAACTAGCTACTAGCTATAATAGTCAGATATGAAACAATTAATTGGTAACGTAGCACAAAATTACCATTGATGTTAACAAAAAGAAGAGACTTTGCATAGTCAAGATGCCATTTCAGAGTATCTATTTTCAAAAGTTTCCCTGGGGGAGCATGCCCATTAACCCCTCCAGCTTAGCATGCTGTGTGTACTTATAGTATATTATGCAGTTAAGTAACAAACCAAAGCAGATAATACAATCTAATCAAAAACAGCCAAGCTGTAAAAAAAGGAGTGCGGCCCTTGAAAAGGCTATGGTGAAAAAAGATGTGTAATCCAAGGTGGCACCCAAGAAATGGCTGTGATGGTAGGTTAATGGTAAAAATTTTAATAATGACAATTCAGGTGAATTTGGTGCCGTTTGGTCAATTGGCACAAAATTCACCTGAATTGTCGTTATTAAAATTTTTACCATTAACCTACCATCACAGCCATTTCTTGGCCGCCACCTTGGATTTCACATCTTTTTTCACCATAGCCTTTTCAAGGGCCGCACTCCTTTTTTTACAGCTTGGCTATTTTTGAGTAGATTTCACTTCTTTTTGTATTTGTATACCCCAAAGACGGCCTATGGCCAGCTTTGGGGCTTTTTAACCTATATATTTTTCTTTACCACAGGAAAAAGAACAAGATGAAGCAGATTTTATAAATACTTTAACTCATTCTGATTTTATCAGTAAATGTACAATTATATATGTAATGTATAGATCAAGAGTTCATTATATTATGAACTCTTGCATATCAAGACACACGGTAGTGTGTCGTGCGGCCCAAGAAGCCGGCGCGCCACACCGTGAGTATATTGACAGGAAGAACGAAAACGTCATTTTCACGCCTTTGTATCTCGGTGATCACTTATCTGATTGAAACCAAATTTGCTACACAGTTGCCCGCCAGCCAAGGGAGTCTACATTCCAAATTTGAAGGAAATCGCTCCAGCCATTTCCGAGATACGAGCTGCCAAAGTTTCGTTTTTTTTTTCTTCTTTTTCGTCTTTTCGCACACTTGCAAAAATTGCTATAACAAGCAAACGCGTACTCCGATCGCCTTGAAATTTGGCACACAGAAAGGGAATCCAAAGGCGAATCCTAGCATCAACTTTGGTACAAATCCGATGAATGGTTCAGTAGTTATGACCGATTATTCGCGTAAAACAAGATCGATTTGTTGTCACGCCTACAGGGTAAACCACTTCATGGAATGAGTTGAAAATTGCTATGTAGATGGAGTAACCATCGTAGGAGTGCCTTTTGGTGGTTTGAAAGGAATCGAGATAAAGACCACGGAGATATGACACAAAACCCAACCTGTGTCACAATTACGCGATCGATTTTTATGAATAAAAAAGTATTAGTTTTCACGCCTACTAGGCAAACCGCTTAGAGCAATGAGCTGAAAATCGGTGTATAGCTGGAATCATCTTCATAGAAAGTTCTTGCAGTAGTACAGAAGAATCGGATTACAAACCACTGAGTTATGATTCGAAAGCCAACTCCATGTAGCAAATCCGAGATCGAGATACTCTAATAGAGCAGTCACCCTAATAGAGCATTCGGCTAATTTATTTACTCCATTATAGAATTTTATTACATCACAAGTTATTCTGTAGGGAGTTCAGCTGCAAACAGGTAATCTTATAGACAGTTCAGCAAGAAGACAGTCACCATGTGGAGAGTTAAGCAAATATACCACTATAGAGATTCAGAACATTACAAGTCACACTGAAGAAAGTTCAGCTATAAACAAGTCATGCACTGTGTAGAGAATTCAGCTACAATTAAGTCACTCTCTAGAGAATTCAGTTACACAGAATTCTGCTACACACAAGTCACTGTGGAGAGAGTTCAGCTACAAACAAATTACCCTTTAGAGTGATCAGCTACAAACAAAACACTTTGCAGGGTGTTCAACTGCAACAAATCAATTACCTTTAGAGCGATCAGCAATGAACAAATCAAAACAAATCTACCTGTAGAGAGATCAGCTAGAAACAAATCACCCTGAAGAGAGTTCAGCTACAAAAAATCACCCTGTAGAGACATCAGCTAGAAACTAGACACAATGTAAGGAGTTCAGCTACAAGCAATCACCCTGTAGAGAGTTCAGCTAAAACAAATCAACCTGCAGAGAGATCAGCTACAAACAAATCACCTTATAGAGAGTTCAGCTACAAACAGATTACCTGTAGAGAGATCGGCTACAAACAAATCAACCTGCAGAGAGATCATCTATATACACACAAATCAACTTGTAGAGAGATCAGCTACAAACAAATCACCCTGTAGAGAGATCAGCTACAAACTAGACACAAAGTAAAGAGTTCAGCTACAAGCAAATTACCCTGTAGAGAGTTCATCTACAAACAAATCAACCTGTAGAGCAATCAGCTAGAAACAAATCACCCTGAAGAGAGGTCAGACAAAAAATCACCCTGTAGAGAGATCAGCTAGAAACAAATCACCCTGAAGAGAGATCAGCTACAAAAAAATCACCCTGTAGAGAGATCAGCTACAAACAAATTACCCTGTAGAGAGATCGGCTACAAACAAATCAGCCTGTAGAGAGTTCAGCTAAAACAAATCAACCTGCAGAGAGATCAACTACAAACAAATCACCTTATAGAGAGTTCAGCTACAAACAAATCTCCCTGTAGAGAGATCAGCTAGAAGAAGTTACGTTGTAGAGAGTTCAGCTTCAAACAAATCACCCTGTAGAAAGATCAGCTAGAAGAGGTCACCTTGTAGAGAGTTCAGTTACAAAAACACCACCATGTAGAGAGCTCAGCTACAAACTAGTGACCTTGTAGAGACATCAGCTAGAAGAAGTTACCTTGTAGAGAGTTCAGCTACAAAGAAACCATTCTTTAAAGAGCTCAGCTGCAAACAAACCACCTGTACAGAATTCAGCTACAAATAAATCACCCTGTAGAAAGATGAGCTAGAAAAAGTTACCTTGTAGAGAGTTCAGTTACAAAGAAACCACCATGTAGAGAATTCAGCTACAAACTAGTGACCCTGTAAAGACATCAGCTAGAAGAAGTTACCTTGAGAGAGTTCAGCTACAAAGAAACCATTATTTAAGAGCTCAGCTGCAAACAAATCACCTATACAGAATTCAGCTACAAACAAATCACCATGTAGAGAGATCAGCTAGAAGAAGTTAACTTGTAGAGAGTTCAGCTACAAAGAAACCATCATTTAGAGAGTTCAGCTTCAAACAAATCACCTGTAGAGAGTTCAGCTACAAAAAAATCTCCCCGTAGAGAGATCAGCTAGAAGAAGTTACCTTGTAGATCGTTCAGCTACAAACAAATTACCCTGTAGAGAGATCAGCTAGAAGAAGTTACCTTGTAGAGAGTTCAGCAACAAAGAAACCACCATGTAGAGAGTTCAGCTGCAAAGAAATCACCCTGTATAAAATTCTGCCACGAACAAATTGCCCTGTATAAAGATCAGTTAGAAGAAGTTACCTTGTAGATAGTTCAGCTACAAACAAATCACCATGTAGAGAGATCAGCTAGAAGAAGTTAACTTGTAGAGAGTTCAGCTACAAAGAAACCATCATTTAGAGAGTTCAGCTTCAAACAAATCACCTGTAGAGAGTTCAGCTACAAACAAATCTCCCTGTAGAGAGATCAGCTAGAAGAAGTTACCTTGTAGATAGTTCAGCTACGAACAAGTCACCCTGTAGAGAGATCAGCTAGAAGAAGTTACCTTGTAGAGAGTTCAGCTACAAAGAAAACACCATGTAGAGAGTTCAGCTGCAAAGAAATCACCCTGTAGAAAATTCTGCCAGAAACAAATTGCCCCGTAGAAAGATCAGTTAGAAGAAGTTACCTTGTAGAGAGTTCAGCTACAAAGAAACCATTCTGTAAAGAGCTCAGCTGCAAACAAATCACCTGTACAGAATTCAGCTACAAACAAATCACCCTGCAGAGAGATCAGCTAGAAGAAGTTAACTTGTAGAGAGTTCAGCTACAAAGAAACCATCATTTAGAAAGTTCAGTTACAAACAAATCTCCCTGTAGAGAGATCAGCTAGAAGAAGTTACCTTGTAGAGAGTGAAGCTACAAACAAATCACCCTATTGAAAGATCAGCTAGAAGAAGTCACCTTGTAGAAAGTTCTGTTACAAAGAAACCACCATGTAGAGAGTTCAGCTACAAACTAGCTACCTTGTAGAGACATCAGCTAGAAAAGTTACCTTGTAGAGAGTTAAGCTACAAAGAAACCATTCTGTAAAGAGCTCCGCTGCAAACAAATCACCTGTACAGAATTCAGCTACGAACAAATCATCCTGTAGAGAGATCAGCTAGAAGAAGTTACCTTGTAGATAGTTCAGCTACAAACAAATCACCCTGTAGAGAGATCAGTTAGAAGAAATTACCTTGTAGAGTGTTCAGCTACAAAGAAACCATCATGTAGAGAGTTCAGCTGCAAAGAAATCACCCTGTAGAAAATTCTGCCAGAAACAAATTGCCCTGTAGAAAGATCAGTTAGAAGAAGTTACCTTTTAGAGAGTTCAGCTACAAAGAAACCACCTGTACAGAATTCAGCTACAAACAAATCACCTGTACAGAATTCAGCTACATACAAATCACCTGTAGAGAGTTCAGCTACAAACAAATCTCCCTGTAGAGAGATCAGCTAGAAGAAGTTACTTTGTAGATAGTTCAGCTACAAACAAATCACCCTGTAGAAAGATCAGTTAGAAGAAGTTACTTTGTAGAGAGTTCAGCTACAAGAAACCATTCTGTAAAGAGCTCAGCTGCAAACAAATCACCTGTAAAGAATTCAGCTACAAACAAATCACCCTGTAGAGAGATCAGCTAGAAGAAGTTACCTTGTAGATAGTTCAGCTACAAAAAATCTCCCTGTAGAGAGATCAGCTAGAAGAAATTACCTTGTAGAGAGTTCAGCTACAAAGAAATCACCACTGTCCAAATTTCAAGGCAATAGCTCTTTCCAATCTGAAGTTATCAATTGTCAAAGTTGGCAAATTGGATGTGTGTGGAAGACCCCTTTTCGCAAATCCGATCACATATGTATTATATATATAATTTGTACATTTACTGATAAAATATTTAAAGTACATCTACTTCATCTTTTTGTCTTCCTGTAGTAAAGAAAAAAAACATAGGTTAAAAAAGTCCCAAAGCTGGCCATAGGCCGGCTTTGGGGTATACAAATACAAAAAGAAATGAAATCTAATCCAAAACAGCCAAGCTGTAAAAAAGGTGTGCGGCCCTCAGAAAGGCTATGGTGAAAAAGATGTGAAATCCAAGGTGGCGGCCAAGAAATGGCTGTGATGGTAGGTTAATGGTAAAAATTTTAATAACGACAATTCAGGTGAATTTTTGTGCCGCTTCACAAAATTTACCTGAATTGTCATTATTAAAATTTTTACCATTAACCTACCATCACAGCCATTTCTTGGCCGCCACCTTGGATTTCACATCTTTTTTCACCATAGCCTTTCTGAGGGCCGCACACTTTTTTTACAGCTTGGCTGTTTTGGATTAGATACTTATTACATGTCAATTAATCCCCACAGGATAATTTGCAGCTGATCTCTCTACTGGGTGACTTGAAATGTAGTTGAACTCTCTACAGGGTGATCTGCTTGTATGTAGATGAACTCTTTACAGGATTATCTCTACAGGGTGACTTGACTCTAGCTGAACTCTCTGCAGGGTTATCTGTTTGTAGTTGAATTCTCTACGGGGTGATTTGTTTGCAGATGAACTCTCTACAAGGTAACTTCTTCTAGCTGATCTGTCTACAGGGTGACTTGTTTCTAGCTGGTCTCTCTACAGGGAGATTTGTTTGTAGCTGAATTCTCTACAGGGTGATTTGTTTGCAGCTGAACTCTCTACATGGTGGTTGCTTTGTAGCTGAACTCTCTAAAAGGTGACTTCTTATAGCTGAACTCTCTACCGGGTGATCTTTTCATAGCTGAACTCTCTACAGGATGATTTCTTTGTAGCTGAACTCTCTACAGGTGATTTGTTTGTAGCTGAACTCTCTACAAGGTGATACTTCTAGGCGATCTCTCTACAGGATGACTTGTTTCTAACTAAACTCTCAACAGGGTGATCTGTTCATAGCTGAACTTTCTACTGGGTGCTTTCTGAACTCTCTACATGGTGGTTTCTTTGTAGCTGAACTCTCTACAAGATAACTTCTTCTAGCTGCATTGATCTCTCTACAGGATGACTTGTTTGTAGCTGAACTCTCTACAAGGTGATACTTCTAGGTGATCTCTCTACAGGATGACTTGTTTCTAACTGAACTCTCAACAGGGTGATCTGTTCATAGCTGAACTTTCTACTGGGTGATTTGTTTGCAGCTGAACTCTCTACATGGTGGTTTCTTTGTATCTGAAATCTCTGCAAGGTAACTTCTTTTAGCTGAACTATCTACAGGGTGACTGTTTCTAGTTGATCTCTCTACAGAGTGATCTGTTCATAGCTGAACTTTTTACAGGGTGATTTGTTTGCAGCTGAACTCTCTGCATGGTAGTTTCTTTGTAGCTGAACTCTCTACAATGTGACTTCTTCTAGCTGAACTCTCTACAGGGTGACTTGTTTCTAGCTGAACTCTCTACAGGTGATTTGTTTGCAGCTGAACTCTCTACATGGTGGTTTCTTTGTAGCTGAACTCTCTACAAGGTAACTTCTTCTAGCTGATATTTTTACAAGACATATTTGTTTGTAGCTGACTTCTCTACAGGGTGATTTGTTTGCAGCTGAACTCTCTAGATGGGAGTTTCATTGTAGCTGAACTATCTACAATGTGACTTCTTCTAGCTGAACTCTCTACAGGGTGACTTGTTTCTAGCTGATCTCTCTACAGGGTGACTTGTTTCTAGCTGAACTCTCTACAGGATGATTTGTTTGCAGCTGAACTCTCTACATGATGATTTCTTTGTAGCTGAACTCTCTACAGGGTGATTTGTTTGTAGCTGAACTCCATACAAGGTAACTTCTTCTAGCTAATCTTTCTACAGGCGATTAGTTTGTAGCTGAGTTTTCTACAGGATGTTTGTTTGCAGCTGAACTCTCTACATGGTAGTTTCTTCAACCTTTCCTGACTGCTCTATTAGAGTAAGTGACTGTTCTATTAGAGTATCTCGATCTTATTTCTGCAAAGTGTGAATAACCAACAAAGAAACGGTTTAATAAGTTGTATTACGTGTTTTTGATTATAAAATGCACTAATAATACTATTGGCGGTGAATATTTGCTTTCTTTCAGGCACGCGTATTGTGCATTTAATTAATTTTTCAAAAATCGTCCCTATTATGCTGGCATTATGCTTGATGCTTTTGGCCACCTATTATGTTTTAAATTATGCCGGCATAATCGGCCGGTGCCTAAATACAATAAGAAGTGTTATATCCCTACTGTGCATTTCTGTTATGGTATCTTGAGCACAGTAGGGATATAACACTTCTTAGACTCTATTTAGGCTGTTTTGGGTGGGTAATAAATCTCATATACTCCACCTTGTTTTCTAATATACTCCACAGCTTCAGGCACAATATAACATATACTCAAAATCTAGGTTTATCCTATCGCTATGCGCTGTTCACGTGTAGTGATTAAACGAGTGCGATTATTTTGTTACGTGAGGACGCATAGTTGCCATGGCGCTAGTATTATCGCAAGAAAACCAGCCGCTTTTGCTGAACTTACAGCAGAAACAGCTGTGAACGAAGTAAGTAATCTGAGTGTAATGTGAAATAGAGTCTAAAGCAGTTATACGTGCACAATGTGGAGTCTATGAAATTTATAAACCCTCAGGCCCTTAGTAGCGCCCTCGCTTCGCTTGTGCGCTACAGCCCGGGCCTTCAGGTTTATAAATTTCATAGACTCCACATTGTGACCGTATAACTATTATTTATTGTATTACAGTGATTTAATATCATGGACTACTCCAACTTGTTCAGTACTTTTTATCAATGTGCTATGGTCCCTATTGTAGTTTTAAATTCCAAATTTTTTCATGTACTTGTATATATACATATATATATCACACACACCCATATTAGTATCAGTGTTCTATTCTTTTAGGGGAAGGAGGTGTGGGGGCAGTACCTTGATCTGCCCAGGTGAACACTCTTAATCTTCCCAGGTGAACGTTCTTTGTTAGCAGTCAACACTGATCTATGGAAGGGGAGTCGCCTACGAACAATGAAGACAAATAGCTATATTAGAACTTGCTTGGCATCATGAGTGATACATAGGTTTAGTTGTTAAAAAACGGAGCCATCTCGTAGCCTCCTGGACGATTGTGGGGACGTTATTCCGCATTAGGGGAACTGTTTAATAGCCTCCGTTGGTTCCATTATCTCCGGCTGTAATGTCTTACTGCATCTCTTCTCGGCATCTTTTAGGTGAAATAGCGACAAATCAGTGTACTGGCAGTAACATCCGGTCTAGTTCCTTGACTGTTCCAGATGCCCCTCCTGTGTGTCCTTTTGGCGGCATATTGACGAAGCAATGAATGTGTTAAATTGGCAGCATTGAACTTCTGGTATAATTTCAAGAGTGAAGACTGTTTCATTTTCTGCCATAAATCCCCTCTTGCAGCGTCCTTTAGGCAGTATATTAACAAAACGACAAGATTCTTTCACTGTGCCATGCAGCACCATGTGTGACAGTGAGCTATATAGTGATCACCTACAGTGCATCAAAATGTGTGGTGTAAGTGGAGCAGATGATCTCCCAGGACAATATGGTAATGCCACAGTCCTCCCTCGGTAGTTGTTTCGTGATCCCAATTTCATCCATCTGGTAGTTTGAAAGTAGGTACAGTATCTGTTCATTGTTTCAGTAACACTCAAAAGCTGCACGGTGCCTGGTTGGCATGTAACTTGAACCTGCCCTCATTGCTAGGGTCAGCACTCATCTGGACAGAATTTGGTCAATGTATGTTGCACTTATAGGACAACTTACCTACCATGTATGTCAGTTAATTGGGGCGAGCCCCACACTAGCGAGAAAACCATAAGTCACTGTCAATTACATGGTAATTTACGATTAAATACGAAAACTTCCGGTCATCGTTCATTACACGGCAACTTCATGATTAAATACGAAAACAAACCTTACAAGTTCTTTAGTGTCACACAAGGACACAGTAATATACAAAGTAGTGTCAGTCGTTGTCAATGTCACAGATGTAATTAATGGGTAGATTACTGGACTTCCTTATTTGTACTTGTCATCATGGATGCCACGGCGAAGTTAAATAGCGTACATTACTGAACTTCCCTATTTGTACTGTCAGCCATCATACATTACACGAAATTACTGAACTTCCTTATTTGCTGTCAGTCATTGACTCATTGTCAATGTCACGACGATTTTCAAAGACTTGTATTACAATGGATAGAGATTACTTCCTTCCAATAAATACCAGCTAAGAGGCTGCCTGCACATTATTGGATCTTCGATAGCAGCGGAAGCGCAAGCACATAACTACAAGATAATGTGCACCTTCACGGTGATAATCCAGACTATTTACAACTGGATGATGACATTGATAACACCTAGTGACAATAGTGATGAAAAGCCACCAGATTATTCACCACTTGAACTGAATGCACAGTCTTCGACACTTCAACCATAAAATGCAGTGGCATATAAACAAAATGTAAATATTTCAAATAGTTACATTCTAATATTGAGGTAGTTATTCATATACTGAAGGAACATGTTCCAATATATGTAATGACTGCCACTGCCTCACTACCTACATAACAGAAACAATGCCATACAGTCACGAGATCATATGCAGCACAATTACAACTACACAGGTTCGCCCCATGATGCAGATAGCATCTGTCTAGTCAAGCAGGTAGTGTAAATGGAGATTCGCTCAATGCGTAATGTCACATCATTGCTACAGTTTCAGAACAGTTATTACAGCGATAAACACCTTTCCCCTTTGAGCCATCACTATTTACTGGCACATGCAATCCCAGCTCTTAAAAGGGCAATCAAGGGTTAGTTAGAGGTCATTGACATGAGCTGAAAGTAATTCAGGACAGTATAAAGGGAGTGCTAGAGAGAGGTAGCAATCTAGGTGAGAGGTGTGAAACAAGTTAAAGCCATACGTGTATGAAAATGTAATATTGTTCCTGGAAAGAGGGAAGTCATTATGTACACGACTGGGTTATCAGTGTTCTGCCCATTTTTAGTATAATTATGGTAGATAACTAGGCTAGATAAAGACATGTATTAAGCCATATAACACGTACAAGTTAATGAAACGTACCACAAAAGAATGTGCAAGGAAAAAAGTATTGGGAAGTACTAATACATGTTACACTGAATTATGAGACACAACAAAACATATATACATACAATAGTCAGGTTAGACCCCAGTATGGCATGGGCAGAAGTATCCAGGACTGTTTACTGAGAATCTACAGCAACAAACCTAATGAGTTTGAGCAAGATGATGATGCCAGTGGGAGTACCATCAAATTTCTTCACTTTGATATTCAGTGCTACTGGGAATATTTCTTCACTTTGACATTCAGAGCACTGAGCAGTTGTGTAACATGATCACTGGCCACCGCCTTGCACTCTACAAGGGACGCTGACATTGGTACAGGTGTACGGTGGCAATACAATTAGTACAGTACAGTAGAAAAGGTAATGAACCAGTTGTACTGAGGAGTGCATGTGTATAAGCAAAAAGTTACAGGGATGGATTACAGTAGGTTAAATGATGGCACTTCACTTATATAATAGTTTACCAGGACTGTACATGTGTCGCAAAAAGCACAAAAGTCCTTTTACTCAGAAGGCTATTTCCAAATATCAGTGGGTATGTTAGGGTTAATTGGTAAATGGTATGTGGATGTTGTTAATTACATGGTATGACAAAAGGGGTGTGTGTATATAGACAGCAGAGTTGATTGTTCAGTTTTGGCAGTTCCTGCATTGTTGAAAAGTTGCTAATAGCATGCTAAGCACAGTGGGACAAAATGGTGGTGCATGCATATAGTTAACTGAGGGAAATATGCTGAGTTTTTTGACAGGACCCAAATCCAGAGCGCATACGATTGAGGATCAAAGCAAAGGCTAAAACAAATTAAAGAAACCCCCGTTGCTTGGGTGAGGCCTGAATTGCATAGCAAACCAGCCTCTGGGTACAGTGGGAGCTGACACCCATGTGTCTCACCCAAACCTATTGAGGCCACGTGAGCTGTTGAGGAGGCCGTGGATGTGCGGTAACGAGCAATCCCTTACCCAGCACGGGGGGAAAACCTAGGTAGGTATTAGGGTGTCGTCGTAATGCGTAATCACAGCCAGTTAAATGAGGGTTAGACACAGTTTAACCCAGGTTAACTGGCTGATCGTAGCCCGGTTCTTTAAAGTGTCACGGAGATAGAGGACGGAAATGGTGGTAGGCTATCCGGCATCACGTACACGGAACAATAAGCATACACGAGGCAGAAGTGCGAACTAGTTTTCTCCCACCTCTCCTCTCCCAGGGGTATGTCTGAATTCCGGTGTATTGTGCTTAGGTGATACACTGTGATTGGTGTTGGGTACAGTGGGCACTAACACCTACATGTCTCACCCAAGTCTATTGAGGTCACATAAGCCGTTGGGGAGGCCATTGACGTGTGGTAACGAGCAATCCCTTACCCAGCACAGGGGGCAAACCAAGGTAGGTATTAGGGTGTCATCGTAATCATAGCCAGTTAACCTGTGTTTACCCTTGTTTACCTGTTGTTTACCTGTGTTTACCCATGTTTACCTGTTGTTTACTTGTGTTTACCCTTGTTTACCTGTGTTAACCCATGTGTACCTGTGTTTACCTTTGTTTTACCTGTGTTTACCCTTGTTTACTACTGTTTACCCTTTTTTACCTCTTGTTTTCCCATGTTTACCTGTGTTTACCCTTGTTTACCTGTGTTAACCCATGTGTACCTGTGTTTACCTTTGTTTTACCTGTATTTACCCTTGTTTACTACTGTTTACCCTTTTTTACCTCTTGTTTTCCCATGTTTACCTGTGTTTACCCTTGTTTACCTGTGTTAACCCATGTGTACCTATGTTCACCCTTGTTTTACCTGTGTTTACCCTTGTTTACCAGTGCTTACTCTTGTTTACCAGTGTTTACCCATGTTTACTTGTTGTTTACCTCTGTCTACCCTCGTTTACCCATGTTTACCTGTGTTTACCCATGTTTACTAGTGCTTACCGATGTCTATCCGTGTTTACCCATGTTTACCTGTGTTTTTACCTAAGTTTACCCATGTTTATCTGTGTTTCCCTTGTTTACCAGTGTTTACCCTTGTTTACCTGTGTTTACCCTTGTTTTCCCATGTTTACCTGTGTTAATTAGCCCATGTGTACCTGTGTTTACCAATGTTTACCAGTGCTTACCCTTGTTTACCTGTGTTTACCCTTGTTTACCCAGTTGTTTACTTGTGTTTACCCTTGTTTACCCGTGTTTGCCCATGTTTACCTGTATCATAGATACTAGAATACATAATGGATTGGAAACACAATACATTTTATGGTTACGGGCTCAATACGGTCACGTGATGACATTTACGGGGCACAGCAGCATTTTCAATAGGCACAATACATGTTTTGTCGAATTCTCCCAGAGTTTTCTTGAAAACAAATGTTTTGTTCAATTTATTCATATTATTTTTTAGCACTCCCGAAGGTATGAACTTTTCTTCAGTATAGCATGTATTGCTAGACTCATTTTCACAAAGCCAGGAAAACCCCCACAGTCACTACCGTCATATAGCCATCCTTTTGCTTCGCTTACAGAAAGTAACTGCTGTACAGTGCTAAAAATAATTATGTGTACTCATTACTACGTGGCAAAACTGTTCAGCACTTCTAAAACCTCATATGTAATATGCCCTATGCACTAAAACCCCACAGTAGTTTTTGAACACAAATTTCGTATTCCTTCCTTCACATCTTCGGTTGTACGAAACGACAGTCACAAGCCAACAAATAGCTGAATCCTTTAGCAATAATTTAATGCTTTATAAAACCTGTAATAGTAGTCTCGGTGTTAAGAACAACTGCAGTTTGTACACTTGGTAACGTCGTCATAAATCACATGACTGTATCGAGCCCATAACCGTAAAATGTATTGCGTTGCCAATCCATTATGTATTCTAGTATCTATGCCTGTATTTACCCACGTTTACCTGTGTTAACCTGTGTTTACCCTTGTTTACCTGTGTTTACCTTGTCTACCTATGTTTACCAGTATTTACTTGTGTTTACCCTTGTTTACCTGTGTTTACCTATGTTTATTTGTGACTGAAGTTGACAAAACAAGGCTTCCACGCACAAAGCTTCGTTACGAGATATGGCGATTTTAAGTAATCATTGTGTAATAACTTCCCAGTGCCTACAGCTGTGCAAACAAAATTTGTACCAATTACTCATCTATTTACTAGCTATCACTGAGTGGGTGTATACATTTCTGACACCTAAAATTTGCCAGCTATTTTTGAGCGGGTTATAATATCACAGGTGGTAGTAATAGGGTGGGAGGGTGGGGTTGGTGGGTTGACTTAATATAGGGGTATAAATGAAGTAAGAAGACGATTGGAATCCAGAGGCCACGTTTGGGCTCTCCATGGCCCTCCATGACCCTCAAATCACTCCAAATGGACTGAGAACACTATTGGCGAGCTCTCTGAGAAGTCCCAGCTCACTACACACCATTATCACAAAGCCATGGCCATTTAATGGCGCCAATCTCCCACCCGTGGCTTTGACAGGGTCGGAAGAAAGCTGCTACAGAAACCAGACTTGCCTGTCCTGAAGGAAGTACAGTGTGGAATATGATAGTGTATTAGACCAGCAATCCATTTCTGGTAAAAATGTAAGTTTGATTTTGTGTATGTGGAAGCCTTGTTATATGAAATCCGGTCACATTTGTGTTTACCCTTGTTTACTAATGTTTACCTGTATTTACCTGTGTTTACTCACGTTTACCCATGTTTACCTGTGTTTACCCATGTGTTTACCTGTGTTTACCCATGTGTTTACCTGTGTTTACCCATGTGTTTACCTGTGTTTACCCACGTGTTTACCTGTGTTTACTCTTGTTTTTTACCTTCTTCTACAACCTCCACCTACCCTTGCTAATATTTACTTTGTTTACCCAGTTGTATAAAATGTACTTCTACACCTTGTCCTATATCATGCCATATCTCTTCTAATTTGTAGTATGTTGTGTAGGCAGATCAAAGTGATGCAAATAGGCACCGGCCAATTATGCCAGCATAATTTAAAGCATAATAGGTGACCAAAAGCATCAAGCATAGTGCCAGCATAATAGGGACGATGTTTGAAAAATTAATTAAATGTACAATACGCGCGCCTAAAAGAAAGTAAATATTCACTGCCAATAGTATTATTAGTGCATTTCATATTTAAAAACACGTAATATAACTTATTAAACCGTTTCTTTGTTGGTTATTCACACTTTACAGAAATAAGATCGAGATACTCTAATAGAACAGTCACTTACTCTAATACAGCAGTCAGGAAAGACTGATATACTCTAATAAAACAGTCAGTTCTAGAGCATAATCTTGATTTTGAAAGCATAATTTTTGAGCATAATAGGCTTAATTTTTGGGCAATGCTCAAAAGCATAATATGTAAAATTTTGGGCATAATAGGCCGGTGCCTAGATACAAATCAGTTGCACTCCAGTTTACAACAAGGCTAATGGCCACAGTCTGGCATCTAATTAGTTCAAAGGCATCAAACACCACATCATCAAGGTTATTGTAAAACATGAAATGTAGAATGGAATAGAACGGAATGGAATGAATTTGATTAGCCAAGTATTATTCACCAGGTTTATGAGATGATCATTTTGCTCCATGAAAGGGCAACTTGGGACAATTTTGGCTTTTTGATCTGCAATATGGGCAAGGCTAATGATGTTGCTCATTGCTGCTGGCAGTATGAGCCAGAAATCTTGATATCTATCCAAGTGGAGAAAAGGGTGGGTAGATTGAAGCAAGGCATTATGTGACAACAACTTGTTTGCAGTGCGGATGACATACTGGTTACTAGTAGACAGTTAATCCCTATCAAATCCAAAACAGCTAAGCTGTAAAAAAAGCGTGCGGCCCTCAAAAAGGCTATGGTGGAAAAAGATGTGAAATCCAAGGTGGCGGCCAAGAAATAGCTATGATGGTAGGTTAATGGTAAAAATTTTAATAACGACAATTCAGGTGAATTTTTGTGCCGCTTGGTCTTGGCAAAAAATTCACATAAATTGCCATTATTAAAATTTTTACCATTAACCTACCATCACAGCCATTTCTTGGCCGCCACCTTGGGTTTCACATCTTTTTTCACAATAGCCTTTTTGAGGGCCGCACGCTTTTTTTACAGCTTGGCTGTTTTGGATTAGATTTCATTTCTTTTTGTATTTGTATACCACAAAGCCGGCCTATGGCCGGTTTTGGGACTTTTTTAACCTGTCTTTTTTTTCTTTACCACAGGAAGAAGAAAAGATGAAGCAGATGTACTTTAAATATTTCTGATTTTATTAGTGTTGTTTTAGTTCTAAGGAACTAGAACTAAATCTAGTTTTAGTACAGCAATTTAATTCTTGTTCTAGTACACTAGAACTAAACTAAAATTGTGGTCTATTTTAGTTCTAAAACTAAAACTAAACTAAAATTCTTTCAAGTTTTGGTTCAAAAACTAGAACTAAACCAAAACCTTTAAAACTTTTAGTTCAAGAACTAGAGCTAACTAAAAGGTTTCTCAAGCAATCCTACATAAAAGGGTGTTGTACACTACAACCACTTAACACTTTTCTTTGAAGATGGTGATGCATGAAAATGCCTGCAAATGCCTGCAAATGCTACCATAAACATTGTCAGAGGAGGTTGGACTTGCACACATGAGTGCATACATTTTGTATTGAAAGTTTAACCAAGCGTCCACGAAAGTTTTCACAAATACCATTCGAGAGTGCACTTCAAGTTTAGTCTATTCAGCTGGTCAACCCCATTCAACCCCATTACTCCAGGCACGTAAATTTCTCTTGAAATCTACAGGATCATGTGTGTAAGCATTCGCTAGGTGGAATCCATTTGTAATACTATAGGAACGCCTTATGTATGTGTATTTAAACACAATGATTGTCAAAGAAAGCAATGTGCATGTTAACAAAGCCTCTCAGAGTATTGAAAAAGAAGAGCGGACGCCGCTAGTTTGGCCTTACAGAGAATCGAAAAGAGAATTAGAAACTCACACACCTGCCTTGCAATAAGAATTTGCTGTTCATCTTAAGAAGCACAAAGTAACATGATGTGGATATTGCATGCTAAACATTTCTTCTATCACTTACTCCTTGTCATATATAAGAATTATGCAATTAACAGAAATAAATTTCAGAAGTGCTTGTATCGTGTCCAACCTCCTCTGAAACATTGCTATTCAGCATTAATTCTGCCTATTTAGGTTATTTAAGCTCAGTTCTATTAGAGCATTTGTTCATTTGTGCACAATGGTATGTAGAAATAGTGCTGAACATCAAAACACCAAATCTAAAGTTTCTGTAAGTTTAGGGGGTGCTACCAAGGTTAGTATATGTGAAGATATCTAACACTAAAACTAACACTAAATAAAATGGAACTAATACTAACTAAATTACAGAAATATGGGGTACCAGAACTAATACTAACTAAAACTTTGGTGGAATTGGGGCACTAGAACTAAAACTAACTAAAACTATGGTAGAATTGGGATACTAGAACTAAAACTAACTAAAACTATGACAGAATTGGAGTACTAGAACTAGAACTAAACTAAAATGAATTTGCTGTACTAAAACAACACTAGATTTTATCAGCAAATGTACAAATTATATATATAATACATATATTTATTACAGAACTCTACATGGTGGTTTCTCTGTAACTGAACACTCTACAAGGTAACTTCTTCTAGCTGATCTCTCTACAGGGTGATTTGTTTGTAGCTGAATTCTGTGCAGGTGATATGTTTGCAGCTGAGCTCTTTACAGAATGGTTTCTTTGTAGATGAACTCTCTACAAGGTAACTTCTTGTAACTGATCTTTCTACAGGGCAATTTGTTTGTGGCTGAATTTTCTACAGGGTGATTTCTTTGAAGCTGAACTCTCTATACATAGTGGTTTCTTTGTAACTGAACTCTCTACAAGGTAATTTCTTCTAGCTGATCTCTCTACAGGGTGATTTGTTTGTAGCTGAACTCTCTACAGGTGATTTGTTTGCAGCTCAACTCTCTACATGATGGTTTCTTTGTAGCTGAACTCTCTACAAGGAAACTTCTTCTAGCTGATCTCTCTACAGGGAGATTTGTTTGTAGCTGAACTCTCTATAGATGATTTGTTTGCAGCTGAACTCTCTACAATATGGTTTCTTTGTAGCTGAACTCTCCACAAGGTAACTTCTTCTAGCTGATCTTTCTACAGGGTGATTTGTTTGTAGCTGAACTCTTTACAAGGAAACTTCTTCTAGCTGATCTCTCTACAGGGAGATTTGTTTGTAGCTGAACTCTCTACAGGTGATTTGTTTGCAGCTGAACTCTCTACATGGTGGTTTCTTTGTAGCTGAACTCTCTACAAGGTAATTTCTTTTAGCTGATGTCTCTACAAGGTCACTAGTTTGTAGCTGAATTCTCTACATGATGGTTTCTTTGTAACTGAACTCTCTACAAGGTGACCCCTTCTAGCTGATCTTTCTACAGGGTGATTTGTTTGTAGCTGAACTCTCTACAAGGAAACTTCTTCTAACTGATCTTTCTACAGGGGGATTTGTTTGTAGCTGAACTCTCTACAGGTGTTTTGTTTGCAGCTGAACTCTCTACATGATGGTTTCTTTGTAGCTGAACTCTCTACAAGGTAATTTCTTTTAGCTGATATCTCTACAAGGTCACTAGTTTGTAGCTGAATTCTCTACATGATGGTTTCTTTGTAACTGAACTCTCTACAAGGTGACTCCTTCTAGCTGATCTTTCTACAGGGTGATTTGTTTGTAGCTGAACTCTCTACAAGGAAACTTTGTCTAGCTAATCTCTCTACAGGGAGATTTGTTTGTAGCTGAACTCTCTACAAGGAAACTTTGTCTAGCTGATCTCTCTACAGGGAGATTTGCTTGTAGCTGAACTCTCTACATGTGATTTGTTTGCAGCTGAACTCTC
The DNA here is from genome assembly GCF_963678975.1 of Dysidea avara. Taxonomy (NCBI): domain Eukaryota; kingdom Metazoa; phylum Porifera; class Demospongiae; order Dictyoceratida; family Dysideidae; genus Dysidea; species Dysidea avara. The sequence goes on from NC_089276.1 coordinate 16,954,789, forward strand.
TACATGATAGTTTCTCTGTAGCTGAACTCTCTATAAGGTAACTTCTTTTAGCTGATGTCTCTACAAGGTCACTAGTTTGTAGCTGAACTTTCTACATGATGGTTTCTTTGTAACTGAACTCTCTGCAAGGTGACTTCTTCTAGCTGATCTCTCTACAGGATGATTTGTTTGTAGCTGAACTCTCTACAAGGAAACTTCTTCTGGCTGATCTCTCTACAGGTGATTTGTTTGCAGCTAAACTCTCTACATGATGGTTTCTTTGTAGCTGAACTCTCTACAAGGTAAGTTCTTCTATTGATCTCTCTACAGGGCGATTTGTTTGTAGTTGAACTCTCTACATGGTAGTTTCTTTGTAGCTGAACTCTACAAGGTGATTTCTTCTAGCTGAACTATCCCTTTCCATAGTTGCATGAACTCCCTATAAGGTAATTTTTCTAGCTGATCTCTCTACAGGGTGAATTTTTTGTAGCTGATCTCTCTACAGGGTGACTTGTTTCTAGCTGATCTCTATACAGGTTACTTGTTTCTAGCTGAACTCTTGAATTCCCTTCAGGGTGACTGCTCTATTAGGATGACTGCTCTATTAGAGTATCTCGATCTTGCACTTGCTGCACCAAGTTGGATTTCGTGTTATAACTCCGTGGCTTTAAGTCTGATTCTTCTATGATCCTTTATAAGATGAATACTCCATCTGTACAACGATTTTCAAAGCATTACCCTAAGCCGTTTATCTGGTAGGCGTGGCAAGCAGTCGTTTTTTTATTAGCTAATCTTGATTGCGTAATTGTTACACACTGTTGGTTTTGTCATTGTAGCTTCCTGGTTTTTAGCTCGATTTCTTTCAAACCACAAAAGGTTTGAGGTTCAATAGTTAACCTATTCACCCACCGATTTTCAGCTTCTTCCTATACGCGGTTTACCCTGTAGGCGTGACAATATATTGGTGTTATTTTTCGTGAGTAATTTATTTATTTTAATACTTTTTAATGCAGTTCAGGACTGCATTAAAGGTCAGTGGGTAATAGATACCCACTGCCAAAGAAACATACATACAATACAGAGCAATAACTAATAATTACAGCTGTTAGTTACTTATAATTACAATAGATAGCTAGAGTTTGTTAAAATTGGTAGAAATTGGCGCTCTAGAGCAGCGGTGGCAAGGGCACAAAAGGTGAAATGTACAAGCTCTCTCAGGGTTGAAGTTATTAGTAAAATGCGACCATAAGTAGTTAGTTAAATGATATTTAATTGTGTTGGTAGATAGTGAAAGATCAATGACTGGTAAGTAATTGTATAGTCTGGCTATCCTGTTAAAGTAAAAATGATGTTGTGTTACTGATGATGACCTTGGATGATTCAGTTTTGGTTAGTCCCAGATCTGGTGTTGCCTCTTGCAAAAGTAATGTAGTTGTAGATGTTAAAATTATCAGTGGGTGACTTTAATGATTTTATTAGAAACAGTATATCTTGGAGTTCGTAGTGATACATGAGAGGCAGGAGATGCAGTTGTTCCAGTCTGAGTTTGTATGAGGATGTATAATCGTTAAGAATATATTTAGTGGCTCTTCGTTGAATGCGTTCTAGTGCAGTAATGTCTCTTATTAGTTGAGGCCTCAATAGTTGTGAACAATATAATAGTTGTGATCTGACTAGTGCTAGGTATAGACGTTTCTTTGCCTCAGCACTGTTAACCTGGAATGTTCTTCTGATAAGTCCTAAGGTTTGGTAAGCTTTCGTACATATGTTGTTATAGTGTGCTGACTAGCTGAAGTCAGATGTGAATGTTACTCCAAGATCTTTATGCTGTGCTAGACATTTAATAGGATTTCCATTGATGGTGTATGTAGGGGGGACTGTTGTAGTCGAGAAGAAACGTAAATGAATAAATTTGGATTCGTGGAAAGGTAAGTCAGTCAGGGTGCTCCAATTAGAAGCTCTGTTGATATCAGTTTGTAACTTTGCAGTATCTTCACGAGATCTAATTGCATATAGAAGTTTGGTGTCATCAGCGTATATAAAAGGAGTTGCAAATTGAATGAATTCGGGTAGGTTGTTAATGAAAATGACGAATAACAAAGGTCCTAAGACACTTCCTTGGGGCACCCCTGAATGTACATAACATAATTCTGACAGCAAATCTCCTATCTTGACACATTGATAGCGATTGTGTAGATATGCTTCAAACCACTGTCTTGCTTTACCAGTTATTCCAAAGGTTTGTAATTTGCCAAGTAAGTGGTGGTGAGAGACAGAGTCAAAAGCTTTCTTGAAATCCATGTATACTACATCCACTTCACATTTGTTAGGTTCAAAGACTTTTTCTGCAAATACTAGTAGCTGCTGTAACATAGATCTTCTAGGAAGGAAACCAAACTGATGCTTGGTGGATTGTTCTCTGACACAATTAATTACATTATTATACACAATTCTTTCTAGAACCTTCGATAAAATACATAACAGTGAGATGGGTCTGTAGTTGCTCACAGAACTTTTGTCCCCAGATTTGTACACAGGAACCACACAATGAGTGCCCCAGTCAAGAGGAATAAAATTGCATGATATACTCATGTGAAAAGGATGGCAAATTAAATGAAGTAGTGGCCCTGCACAGTGTTTGAAAAATTTTGGGCTAAAGCTGTCAATGCCACAAGCTTTGGTTTCGTCAAGAGATATAAGTAAGTCAAGGACGTCAGAATCAGAATCCAGAATATCTTGAACATGAGAAGTGACACTGCTTGATTGTAAGTCAGATACAGATGATGTTGAACCTGTAAATGTAGAAAAAACTGAGTGGAAATAATTGTTAAATAGTTGAGCTTTTTCCAAGTCAGTGGATGCTGATTCATTTATATGGTACATTTTAGCAGGAAAGCTTTCTCGCCCTTTGATACTTGATATATATTTAAAAATTTGTTACTATTACTGTGAGCATAATTTAAAGCTAGATTTGTTTCATAATCATGCTTTGCTTCAGTTATCATCTGTTGTAATTCCCTTTGTAGATCCTCCACTTTAAGTCTTTTCCTTTCTGTAGGATGTCTCACAAGTTGTCTCTTAGCAGTGCGGAGGCACTTGATTTTGTGATGGATTGTTGGGTTAAACCACTTGGGATGATTGGATTCTTTAATAGAGATCTTAGGAACATATAGATTTAAAGCACTATTTATAGCAGTTTTCAGGTATAGCCAGATAAACTCGACATTTTTGGAATTCAATGCTAAGGTAAAGTCATATTCTGTAAGGAATTGGTTCACGTCCTCCCAGTTAACTTTATTGTAATCTAATCTTTGTATACGTATTTTTGTAGGTTTGCTGAGGACATGGTTAATGAGAAGTTTTATCAAATAATGGTCAGATGATAGGTTGGGTGGTAAGTTTGTGCAGGTTTCAATATGTTGAAGGCCACTAATATTAGACAAGGCTATGTCTAGGGTGTTCCCAGCGCTATGCGTGGGGCCAGTTATGCATTGAATCAAATTGAGTCCAAATACTACTTCTGCGAAATCATCAGCTGTGGGGGAACTGCCACTGTAGATACTCCAGTCTATGTCAGGAAAATTTAAATCTCCCAATAATACAATGTTTTGGGTACTATCGAATGAATTGAGGTATGCCATGAGTGAGGTATTATATTGATCAGAACAGTTAGGTGGACGATATATCAGACACACGAGCAAATTTGGGTCTATCTCAGCAGAGACTATTTCTAAATCATTTGGAGAGGACAACTGCGTTACTGTGAGGAAGGATTTTAAAGCTAATAATACACCACCACCTCTACTATCTCGATCTTTTCTTAAAACAGTGTAACAAGAGGGAAATATTTCATTAGTAAAAATGTTAGTTGAGAGCCAAGTTTCAGTTACTCCAATTATGTCAAAAGATTGAGAGTACACATACGATTGAAAAGCATTAATTTGTTTATTTAAACTATGTGCGTTCCATAGGAGAACTTTGAGATTACTGCCGCCACTTCTAGTATCTGATTCATTGAAATTGATTGTGTGATCATGTGTGTAATTTGTAGAATCATGAGCTTGTCTGTTAGGTAGTCAGTTTGATGATGAATCCATTTGAGTGGGAGAATCATGGTCAGCAGTAACTTTGTTGTGGGTAGCATCTATTTCATCTCTATCTTGTTGAGACCGACACGGGACAAATACTGAATCGATAACTTGACCATGTAACTTATTTCGTATGTAGATCTTGTTGTTATGCATTTTGATATGTTTGCATTCAATTCCCTTGTCAATTTGTTGCCGTCTTACTTTAAGAAGGAGTGACTCTACAAGTCTTTCTTCCTTGGACATGTCAGGCTTAACTCTTATGTCTTTAGGCAATGCACTGGCCTTAGACAACAAAAGTGAAGAGTCAACAGCTCGATTGAATCTAACTAGTATTGGTCGAGGTTTCTTGGAATTGTCACGGTACTTTCCCAGTTGCAGAAGGTCACGTATAGATAAAGGATTTATGTTAGTCTTAGCCTCAGTAACAATAGTGGTAACTTTGTGTAAGTCATGATTTAGTCTCTCATGCCTAGGTATTCCCTTATCACACTCATCAATGCCATATACTACCACATTAAACTTACGATCTCCTCTGCTGGATGGACTTGTCTTTGCGATAGTAGGTGGTTGAGTTTGCTTACCAGCTGCAGTTGAAATTGTCTGAGATTCTTGTAGTGGTCGTTGTTGAGGAGTTGAAGATGGTGACTTTGGGGCTTGTTGATTGGGTGCCATAGATTTGAGTGAGACCACCTCCTTGGATAAAACATCCACCATACTCTTCAACTCCTGCAGTTGCTTGTCCTGTGAGGCCAAGCGACAATGGGGACAGTAAAAAGGCTCATCACTTTCCTCAAATATTTTGAATAGAACTTGAGATAGGCCAGCACACTGGCGGTGTATCCAGGAGTTACAAATATTGCTTCTTGGCCTTCAGTGTTTTCAGTAGCATCTAAAATAGGGTCAAGGCAGACTGGGCAAATTGTTGAATTTTCCCCAGGGGAACTCAGCTGTGGTCTCTTTCTTTTGTGGGGTCATTGAGGTGTCGTCATGGTGACAAAAATTCACAACTGAAAATGTTACAACAAAACACAGTACAGGTGATAGATTGATTTCTCGCCTTTTATGGTACTGTTTTACCAATCCTGGCGAGGTTGGACACCACGGTACGAGGTGAGTCGCTTAGTTGTGGGCGTTAATTGGGATGAAGAGGATCCCAGAGTGTACCCAGTAGCCAGCAGACGACGTAAAATCACACTACCAGTCCGAAACGTCTAGGTCTTGTTGGGGGCGATGATAGAGTAGCAATGAACAGTCGTCGTGCAGCAGACGAATCTCTTACGCAACCGCCATTTTACTGATCTTGGGTTTTCGGGTCCCATCAGAGCTAGAATCGCTCATAACTCTTTGTCTGGTCATCGTATTCCAGCCATAGTTGGTACCGAGATGCACCTTTATACCCCCTTCTGTGTGCCAAATTTCAAGGCAATCGGATATGGCGTTCGCGTTTTATAGCAGTTTTTGTAAGTGTGCGACAAGAGGAAGAAAAATAAGAAGAGGAAGAAAAAAATGAAGAAACTAAACCAATTTTTGAAGTCGCATATCTCGAGAATGCTTGAAGTGATTTCATTCAAATTTGGAATATGGAGTACTGAAGTTGGAGGGAGTGTCCACAGCAACAATCGTCTTGTTTCGTCAAGGCAGCACAGAGCTATGGAGGTGCGAAAATTGCGTTTTCTTTCTTCCTGTCAATATACTCATGGGTGTTACGCGCCGGCTTCTTGGGCCGCACGACACACTACCGTGTGTCTTGATTTCAGCCATGTCTATACACTATTGACAGGCTGTATGCATAAAATAGAAGTAGGAATTAAATGTGCACTAGTACAGCTGCAGGTGTAAATGACCTCCCTTGTTTTATTTGTATAAAAATTCAAACATTTCATTACACTTTATGATGCACATATTTCATAAAAACTTTGGCAAATCAGTGAAGATATGAACTAACAGTGATATCATCCTATTTGCCTACTCAAGAGGAGTTTGTATATCATTGTTTTGTTGTATATTACACCAAAGAAAATGTTAGATAGAATAGATATGAGTGTTTGTTTACATAGTGTCAGAAACACTTCAACTTTATCTATGGCAAAGAAAGGGATACAGAGAAATATTTATTAAACAATGAATTTGGTCATGGCAAATACAATGGTACAAGGTTAAACTTTGTACATCATTGCAGTCATATTGGTTTTATTACATGCCTATGATTTATATTTTCCTAACAGTTACTGTACAAATCTGTCATTCTACTGTAGTTTGCAGTGCTGTACCTGCAAAAGTTCTCAGCATATGAAGCTGAAATTAAAGGAAGAGCATTCCTTTGGCTAGATATGTAACTGGATCTGCGAAAACCGTTCTTATCACCCAAGACAGGAAGTTTGATTTTTCACACAAACACAAAGCTTATTAAATGCACTATCAAATTTTACTGTCACAATTGACCAGAGTATAGTGGTCTGCTTTTGCTGGCTGCTTTTTTAACCCTAATCCAGAAAACTGGATTTGATAAAAAAACAAATTGAAAATGCACAATACTTTTGTTAATCTACATAGGCGGTTACAATCAAGCATATCTCATGAAGTGTTTATCTGATCGCTTTGAAAAACAGATTTTATTAATTGGCATAGAGTAAGCTATCTGCCAGTATATAAACTGTCAACATACAAACAAGGAACTCACCCACTACGATGCACTGAATCATTTTCAGTCCTTCCACGTTCGTAATGCCACTGTACTCGTCTGACAGTGATGTTATCATGTGATACCTATATATCAACTAAATCGGCATAACGTGAGGAGTAAAATGAGACCATGCAAAAGGCAATGTAACAAAGTACGGCCAAGTTATGGCCGTTTGTACATCGTTACGTGAAGAAGGAAGACAGAGGGATAGTTCTTGTACTCTTTCAAAGTGAAGTGAGTATCTCTGGGTTGGATGAACGTGACGAAGTATGGGACCATTAAACCACAATTTAATGGTAAGATGTAGTATGTCATTTTTAGATAGCTTTAACAGTTTTTGTGTTATAGAGTTTAGTTTTACAAGGCATACATGCGATCCAGTTTACTGGATTATACGTTTTCAGTGCTTGCGTTTTATAAAACAGCTGCGGGTTTAAGGGTTAAAGCACAGTAATGAGCCATATGAGTGGTCTGGAGTCTTGATTGGGCACTGGCCAACCAGGAGATACCTGTGTGTGGCTGTACAGCTCCATGGTGTTGGACAATGACCTGTGTTGTAAATTCCCTTTCATTTTAGCCAGTTCTGAGCCCCTGAATGGCTCATAACTTAGCCTGATTCATCCCAACACGTTCCTTTTCAATTTTGAATAGCATCTTACCCGCCTTCCAGGGCCCCTGCCTTCCACCTTTCTGGAGCTCACCTGATACAGACAACCTTGGTTATAAAACTATCTAAAATGGCGGGAAACTTAGCTGTTGGTTACTTCTTCAGTGCATGATCTGAAAGGTAAGAAATTGCTATAAAACATATGAAATTTGGTATGCATAGCTACTACCACTGGCCAGCTACAACACTCTGAATATTTAAACCAACGTTTCTCGATACTTTTCAATGGGCGATTTCCCAGAGAGAGTCACATATAACAGAGATTTAATTAAAAAGAGCTCAAAATTACGTATGCCGGGTTTATATACCACATGTACAGTTATATAAGCTGTATATCACAGCAAAGCGTCACTTCGATCTTCACCGTAAGACACATACACACAAACACACACACACACACACACACACACACACCAGAGGCGTAGCTAAGGGGGGGCAAGGGGGGGCATTTGCCCCCCCATCACTAAATGATTTTTTTTTTTAAAACCTTCGTCACAAGTTTACCAGTATTAAACTGACACGCAAATGACTGTAAATTATGTACACTACTACGCGGTATCACCAGGGGTTGCTAGTGAATGCGCACACACAACATTCAACTCGCTCGTGAATCCATCGAACGAAAATATTAGAGACATACTTCTATATGTAGCCTAGATTACTTGCGTGATAGAACATTTTTGAATCTAAAAAGAGTGACCCGCTTCTCCGCGGCAGGAGTCACAACTCACAAGTGACAAAGGAGACCAAATGACGCTACGAACCTACTGCCTACGAGATGATAAAGTGTTAGCTAAATAAATGTACTAAGTTTATTTTACCGAGTCGATCACACTGGACCTTTGTACGTACGGCAGTGCAGTCTGTTTTTACTTTGTCAGTCAGTCAGTCAGTCAGGTGGATCAGTCAAGCTTACAAGTTCTGCTAGCAAGACAGGTGGGATTTGGTGCAATACATGGCATTTGAATTTTGCCGAGTGAAGTGAGTGAATACGTCATCCTGTCAGCAGTGTGCTAGGACTGCAGCACAGGCTGTGGCTAACGTAAAGTAACTTGTATTTGCACTAAAGTATTAGCTCTACCGGACTGGATGAATTTGTTGGAGTACAGTTGTGGCACGTGCGATGATGCTCGACGAATATAGCTACCTCGATTGGAAGCAGTCAGTACTGAAATAGTTATGTAGCTAGTTATTTCAGCTGTAATAATACAACACCGTATGTTGGCTAGCCCACCATTGGGTCATTAGCCTTTTTGCAATCATGAATGATTTTGAGTGTTTCGTGGGGGCATGCCTGCCCCTCCATCACCTTCTGGCTAGCTACGCCCCTGACACACACACACACACACACACACACACACACACACACACACACACACACACACACACACACACACACACACACACACACACACACACACACACAAGCATACCAGTCCAGAGTGTAAGACTAATATTAGCACCAAAGACCGAGTCATTTACAATTCCACAATGGTAGGTTCCTTGATATGAGTCATTGAAAATGGGAATAATCAAAGTTCCCTTTATGACATAGGGTAAATCTCCTGGTTCTGTATATTTAAAAGGAATTTCTACCTCATTTGGTGAATACCAACTGATCTGTTGATAGTTAGTATTAAAACATTTACAGTTGATCATCACATTTGATGTGCCATTGTTTACTCCGCCATCAGCAGGAATAAAGGAAGGATTTAGTGGAATAATAATACAGTTTGGAGTTGTGACATTCTCTCCTGTAAAAACAACAAAAGGCAAAAAATAACAACTAATAACATGTAGGTGTGCATTTTAATAACTGCACACATAACTACTTTATTAAGCTGGAGAGGTTATGAGCAGATTTTTTTAATTTACTTTTATAATTAACTAAGTCTCTGCAATTGTTTGCACAAGCTTGCAGATTACTTCACCCTTTCCCACCTTCAAACTAAACAAGTGTATTTCATGCAAGATCTAAATACTTCAAAGAACAACCAAACACTCTAATAGAACAGTCACCTTATTCAACACAAAATCTTCAATTTAGCTACAAAATTTCTTAGGAGGCTAAATCTGCAGTATATGTGAGATTGGCAATAATTGGAATACATTAATTGTGCATGCATACAACAACATGTGTACAACAATCATACATAAATCACATCGATACAAAGGCCTGGTGTATGCATAAATCCAGTCACACCATACTATATATACAGTAGGGCTGGAATGAAGCTTGGATAGTTAAAGTTTGCACTAAGGCTGTTTCTTTTCTCTGGTTTGAAATACGGGTGTAGCAACTTTCTACATACTTCGTGAAATACCTTCCCATTGGGTTCTTTGTGTATCTAACTACTGAATAACACTGTCGCAGGACTCTTAGGCAACTAGGAAATGCGTATCTCTTCAACTTGGAAAAGGGGCATGTGCCTATGTATGTGAACGAAAATGAAGGGTAGCCTTGAGGTTTTGTAGAGATAATTTGCTGGAAAAAACACTACAGACAAACTATAAAACAGTTGAGAAGATACTTCTGTGCGTAATAAGTTGTTGAAAGCGGTTTGCTCTAAATGCGCTTCCTATAATGCTTAGCAACATAATTGGAGAATTACAAAATAATTCACCAATTATGAAATGTGAAATTACAATAACTGCATTATTACAAGACAGAAGCTTAGTTAAAATATATTTCCAGCTATGCAACTAGCACCTGGTTTTTAGAAGTAGCACAACAACTTGTTTTCCAAACTATCCATGTTGGAGTGCACCATCATGACAGTGAAGCACCTTTGCTTGGCGAGTTGTCTGGTTTTGATTATTTTCGCCACTAAAACGTTTTTCCTGTGAGTTAATAACAGAAGCTATTTAGGCTATACATTTCGTAGGTTTAATAAATTAAGGCATTATTTGGAGTAGGCTGAACAGGTGAACTCAACAGAGAATGGGCGGTTCATTGATTTATTCAGATCATAGTATGCTTGGACGCAACAGTACATTTTCACAAATACAATAACTAGTTGAAAGGTCTGTATGGACCTCAGAAACTCCTTTTTGAGGGTCACTGGAGTATTTTATTGTTGAGGTATTGATTGGAACACTACATGCTGCAAATTAATATTTAGATAAGCGGCAATGAATGCTGAAGCATGAAAGAGCCAGATTAGCTTGCTTGGTAAGGCCAACAATTGTAAATCTCTTGTTTCCCATCCTAATCAGACAAAAATGCCATGCGGGCAGGCGGCCATTTTGTTAAAATCTATCAAGGATATTACAGGAACTCCTAATTGCTTTTTTCTATCAGATTCAGGAGAGCTAGATTCAAGGTTACTTGTGTGATTGAAAAGATTTTACTGGGATTCAACAAGAGTCATACCTTCAGAAGGTTAAATTTAAAGTGTTGCAGAGTAAAAACGTAGATCCCTCATGCTTCCTGTGCAGCCAGAAAGGCATGAATCATGCTTGTGGTGACACATGCTATATAGCACTAGTCTGACTATAGACCCTGTGCATTCCATGGCAAAAACTGGAAAAAAGTTGCTAAGCTTCAAGTTCACTATAGATTATGAGAAAAGTAAGGGCAAAAGTATCGAGCGTTCTGTTGCAAAAACCTTTCCTAGGCAAAATAACTTACCATGCAGCAAATTTATATACTTTTACCCAGTAACTTACTTTATACCAGCACTATACTCTATCTTTTAGCACAATTCCTTCGTATCTGCATTAAAAAAATTTCGTAGGCATAGAATGTGTACGTTTTTTCCCTCAAAAAATGGCGGATGCATTATTTTGATGATGTAATAAAGCGCCACCCCTTAGTGCGCATGGGGTCTATACCATCAACTTCAACAGTGCAGAATGTTTCACACACATTAATAACAGATTGAGAATGGGACTTGTGTTCATTGATGTATCTTAAGTTTCACCAATGGCTACTTGAAGAGATCCACTGCTAGTATTCAGATGTCATGCACTAAATAACATAATTCACATCCACTTATCCATCACTGTAGTCTTTATCCCAATGACATGACCAGGTGTATACATTCACTGGACTGAACTACTAGACTGGCTTACTGGACTGGACTACTGGACTCAGATTTTTTTTTTATTTTCTTATGTTTTTATTGCCAGACTTAACTAAAATGTGTTTTAGTAACCAACACCATTCACCATGAGACATAAAACTTATACAATAATCACAAAAACTGCACTAAAACCTTAGTGTAGTTTGTTATAAAAAAATTGCCTACTGTTAGCAATGTTTCAAGCACTGTTAATGCATGTCTGTCTTCTCTCGCCTTCTTTTGTAAAATAGCACACCATATATAAGTTTTACAACATGCAATTACATTACATTGCTGTAACATAAAAATCGCCTATAGCCTGTGCATTCACTTCAGCCGGCTTTGCTGGCTCTTTGGTTTATAACGTTTATAAATAGCAACAAGTGTACAGTGGCACTTTTAAGCTTCCCAATCCGCACACTTTCAAACAGGATACACATATTTGCAAAAAAATGCAGTGAGTGTAACATGAGTATAAAAAAACCAATGTCATACCATTAAACAGACCAACAAAACTATAGCACTTTTTCAAACATAATTAATAAAGCCTTAATAAATATATATTTTTTAAATAGACTGTTAGTGCCTCTTTGTTGTTTGTTTTTTTATATATGACAAGACATAGAGAGCTTTAGCTCCATGTGTGGTATACTACTCTATGTAATCACTACTTTTAGTGGTTGAAAATGTTTGTGGTTGAAAAAATGCGTTTGAACAAAATTTTATGTGAGTCCAGTAGTCCAGTCCAGTGAATGGATACACCCTGACATGACCACACAACTCCCTACTAGTAGTAATATTTAGGTCATGTGACTTTCAAATGTAATAATATAATTGCAATGGGTTTTAAAATTACCATGTGCACGGGTGACAGGAAACAAAGAATTTACAATATTATTGGTGGCCTAAGGTAAATGAGGATATTTCTGGAACTGTTTAATAAAATTGCTCTAAACCTGCACCCACAAAGAGGTAACAGTAATTTTAGCTATCATTGCAATGCCAAATATGCTGCATGGATTCTTATGGCTTTGGTATGCTATTAGCCAAAGATGTGATGCTCATAAATTCTTGAAACAGAGAGACAAGCTTGAGGTGCACATGTGTGAAGTTTTTAAATTGTGTTCAGCAAAATTACTCACAATTACACTACAGATTCATGTCAACCATTGTGACGGAATAATGGATTTTCTTCACTTCTTCACTTCTTTTGTAGATATACAGCCCATAGGACACTACATTAGTGTACTATAATAATTTCAGCCAGTGAACCTCCCTCTTTTATCTGTTACATTCTGAATGCATGACACCAGTGTTTGATCCAAATTGGAACCTGTCTTAAGCCAGTCACCTTCAGGCCAAAATTTCTTAATGCGTTATACAATTGTGCTAGTGTATAGGTGCCTGAACTTTTTGGGAGAGGTGACGTTTCTATACAGGTGTCTGCCAGGACAGTTCCCACTGTACATTATACAATATTAGTGTTGCACTTTTGCTAATTTTTTTATGTTGACTGTTTTGGTAGGTAAACTATACTATTCCTGTGATGTAATGTGTCTTTCTACCACTTGTCAGTGAATCAATGACAGTATTTGGTGCTGCAACGATTCATCATCTCACACTGGGATTTTGTAACAGACAAGTTGACTATTGACTAAATTCAAAAGGAAAAGTTGCTTTTTCATGCCAAGGTCAGTATGTAGAAGGCTGTTTTTGTAGCCAGTTGCATATAGCATTCAATCACTTAGTAACAAATCAACATGACGACACACCACAACAGTGTACATAGAAACAAATAGTGTAGGAATGGTTGTAATTTGCCAGCAGTGGAGTCTGTTGTATTTTGCCAGCAGTGGAGTTGGTTATAATACAGTGTGTGTCACTTATCTAGACTGTAGTTGCTGTAAAGAGCTATATCAGCCACTGCTGTGTAATTGAGTCTGGTGGTAAAGGAACTATATATCATACGTACTCCAATACAACATTCATTATACCTTAAGGTGACTAAATTTAGAGATACAGAAATTTAGCGATTTTGTAAATTGGTGAAATTAGCACATACAAATTTAGCGATTTTATGAACTTGTGAATTAACGTAATTAAATTTTGCAGGTTTAGCGTGTACTAAAGTTAGTGAAAAAAAACAAAATCGGTAAATTTAGTATATCGCTAAATTTAGTCACCTTAAGATAATTGATTCACATCCACTCAGTTGACATTTCTGCTATATACAACACAGAAACAAGCACAACATTATATCAAGAGTTAATAATATGGAGAGGAGGGTATCTAATGCCATATAGTCCTGTAACAGATGATTGTGCAGAAATTAAACAGCTTCTTTTCTGTGTAACATATAGATTTCTAGTATTTCGTTTGTTTCCTTACCACAATTAGTTTAGCTGCATGGTGAAGAATGTTCAAGAATATTATCCTACTGGATCAGCAAATCACTGAAGACCGAGTAAGGAAATATAGTGCATGGTGCTCCTTCAATTACAAAATGCTCAAATGCAGGTTTTGCTTGTTAACATGGTGACGCATGAACAAATGCAGTTGAAAATTCTGGTTGGTACTCCGTCGTCTGTTATTAATTTTTCAGACGTGCTCACAGAGTATTCTCGAGGTTATCAGTCATGTTCTTACAATGAAAAGCAGTGCACTTGCTTGTCAAATTGAACGTATGTGGTCTTATTAAACATAAATATATGCTAGCCAGTTTATGCTACACAGAAAAGAAGCCATTTAACTCCTGTGCAATCATCTGTTACAGGATTATACAGTGTTAGATACCTTCCTCTCCATATTATTAACTCTTGATTATACACTAGCAAACATATGTCATTCAATTTTCCATGTGATGATCAAAAGTTGAAACTCTGTATTAGCATGCCTTTTTTGGGTAGCTACTAGCTGAACTACCATTCAAGCTAAGAGAGTTGTACAGTACTACTCTATACAAAATTGCCTACTATTTGAACTTCTGAAATTGTCAATGATTGGGACCGTAAACACTCTAAAGAGTTTTACCATATTCTTGTACAGACTACAGGTTGTATAGGGGAAAAACTGCTAATAATTATCTAGCTAGTACCAGTGTTAAAACCGGGTGGGGTCATCCGGGTCATTCAGGTCTGATCCGGTTTACAGATTATCCAGCCAGATTGGATCGCATGAGAAATGAAATCATTAGTTTGATGACATGGAAACTTATTGACGCAAGTTGCGCAGCTCTTTTGTGATCCACGCCCACTTATCGTGCTGCTAGCATATGTTCAGCCATGCTCATTTATTAGTAGCTACAGTCTGTAGCACGAAACCGTGTCCATTGCTTTCTGCAAGCTTACGTGGAGCCACACCCACTAGTCAATTGTTGTTATACGAGTTTTATGTAGTCTAGTCTATCAGCAGGATAAGTATTTTGTGAGCCACACCTACTTTAATATATCGGCAAAGTGTAATACTAAGTATACACGAAGCCACACCCAATTGCTATCTGTAGCTATGTGGAACAAAACCCACTGACTGATTTTAAATTATAACTTACCGGTTTAGTTATCACAAAACTACTTGTTTACTCGATACATTAATTGAGCGTTAAAAATGTAGTCTCGCTTGCTCGAGACTAGCCAAAACATAACTCTTAGTGCATGCTTCAGCTTTAATTAATCCGGGTCAATCCAGATCATATCTGGGTCAAATCCGGGTCTGACCCAGATTGCTATCCGGGTCAGTGGGATATCTGGGTCAGCAGTAGTGACCTGGTTTCAACGCTGGCTAGTACCACTTGGAAAACAAAACGCTAATCTTCTATACATTCTTTGAGGGTTGGAAGTATTCCCATGACAATGTAGACTTTCAAGACTTGGTCGAGTCCACCAGCTCAATGGTTCTGACATGATAATATCAGCAAATTCACTAGGTATGCATCTCTAGCTCTGGTAGTCAACTAAGTAACTACAGTAGATCCTCGCTTATCCGAACCTCGGTTATCCGAATACCTCAATTATCCGAACGCTAAATGTGACTGTTCTATTAGAATATTTTGTCATCAGTGTGCATTCTATTAGAATAAATGACTGTTCTATTAGAGTAGCTGAACGAAGCTCTGTGTCCAAATCAATGGGCTTCAGTTATCCGAACATTTTCACTTATCTGAACACTTCCAGCTAGCTATAAGAACAAAGCTGTTCGGATAACTGAGGATCCACTGTATTGACCAACCAGTAATAGTGGCTTTAGGTGTATCTTAACCTTTAAGGACTACAGTAATTTACGCAGTGCCTACCCTGAAAACCCGCAAGTTTTATGAAATTTGCGCATCCATTACTTAGCAAGTTTGTAGCGTCACCAAAACCGCAGGAAGTAGTAAGGGCTAATACAAACTGTAGTACAGATTCGCCAATCAATAATAAGCAGAAATATCTAAGTTATTAGTGTGTAGAACTTACCATTTTCAACTAGCAAAGCAATTTGTTAACACCAGTGACGATCTGTCTTCTTCACGATGTGATCTGTTACAAGCCATTGCGTTACTCCTTTTAAGGAGCGCCATCATGTGCTTTTGTATATCATTAGATGCTTCTCTAAACGAAGAGCGACGTGGAGTTTATTGTTGCTCAATATGAGGTACAAGGCGAAAGTTATGGACGGATTTGTGCAAGGTTAGTTTTGTTGTTGTGTAAATATAATCTAATCCAAAACAACCAAGCTGTAAAAAAGTGTGCGACCCTCAAAAAGGCTATGGTGAAAAAAGATGTGAAATCCAAGGTGGCGGCCAAGAAATGGTTGTGATGGTAGGTTAATGGTAAAAATTTTAATAATGACAATTCAGGTGAATGCTTGGTCTTGGCACAAAATTCACCTGAATTGTCATTATTAAAAGTTTTACCATTAACCTACCATCACAGCCATTTCTTGGCCGCCACCTTGGATTTCACATCTTTTTCACCATAGCCTTTTTGAGGGCCTCACCCTTTTTTTTACAGCTAGGCTGTTTTTGGATTAGATTTCATTTCTTTTTGTATTTGTATACCCCAAAGCTGGCCTATGGCCGGCTTTGGGACTTTTTTAACCTATCTTTTTTCTTTACCACAGGAAGAAGAAAAGATGAAGTAGAAAAGATGAAGTAGATGTACTTTAAATATTTTATCAGTCAATGTACAAATTATATCAAGACTCACGGTAGTGAGTCGCGTGGCCAGTAAAGCAGAAACGCGCCGCAGACAATAAATGACGCAACCACTACGTGAGGATTTTACAGGAATGAACGTTGTCAAATTCAGCCGTCCTGTAACTCACCCGTCACTTACGCTATCCCTCTGAAACTCTAGAGTTGAACTCATTGTGTCACTAGTAACTACCACACAAGCAGTGAAGCAAATCCATGCCGATTGTTTCGTGATCGAGACTGCTGACATCAAAGGGGAAGTTTCATTTTTTTTTTTGCATGCGGTTAGACGCAACCGCAGGTGTATGTCTTGCGTTCCTTTGTGCATTCCAAACATTGATTGCCCTGCTATCGCTTCAGTATTCACTCAATCGCCTCAAGATTCACATCATCGATTTCACCATACATGATTATCTAATCAAAAACAGCCAAGCTGTAAAAAAAGGTGCGGCCCCCATAAAGGCCATGGTGAAAAAAGATGTGAAATCCAAGGTGGCGGCCAAGAAATGGCTGTGATGGTAGGTTAATGGTTACATTTTAATAACAACAATTCAGGTGAATTTGGTGCCAAGACCAAGCGGCACAAAATTCACCTGAATTGCCGTTATTAAAATGTAACCATTAACCTACCATCACAGCCATTTCTTGGCCGCCACCTTGGATTTCACATCTTTTTTCACCATGGCCTTTATGGGGGCCGCACCTTTTTTTACAGCTTGGCTGTTTTTGATTAGATATCACTTCTTTTTGTATTTGTATACTGCAAAGCCAGCCTATGGCTGGCTTTGGGGCTTTTTTAACCCATGTGTTTTTTTCTTTACTACAGGAAGAAGAAAAGAACTTAAAGAAGAATTTTAGTACTTCAATTATTTTTGATTTTATTAGTGATTATACAAATTATATACATATCAAGACACACGATAGTGTGTCGTGCGGCCCAAGAAGCCGGCGCGCCACACCGTGAGTATATTAACAGGAAGAAAGAAAACGCAATTTTCACACCTATGTAGCTCTGTGATCCCTTATCCGATTGGAACCAAATTTGCTGGAGACATGCCGCCCAGCTAGGGGAGTCTACATACCAAATTTGAAGAAAATCGCTGTAGCCATTTCCGAGATACGAGCGAACAAAATTTCGTTTTAATTTCTTCGTTTTTTTCTTCTTCATCTTCTCATTTCGCACACTTCGCAAAATTCGCCATAAAACACAAATGCGTGCTCGGATTTGGCTGAAATTTGGCACACGTAAAGGGCTCATTAAGGCGGATCTCCGTACCAACTTTGGTAGGAATCCGATGAACATTCACGGAGTTATGACCGCTTATTTGCGTAAAATAAGGTCGAAGGTCTGTCACGCCTACAGGGTAAACGCCTTGGAGGAATCAGTTGAAAATTGATATGTAGATGGAGCAACCATCGTAGGAGTGCCTTTTTGTGGTTTGAAAGGAATCGGGATAAAGACCATGGAGATATGACACGAAACCCAACCTGTGTCAAAATTACGCGATGGATTTTTATGAATAAAAAAACTATTAGTTTTCGTATCTACCAGGCAAACCGCTTAGAGCAACGAGCTGAAAATCAGTATGTAGCTGGAATAATCATCATAGAAAGTCCTTGCAGTAGTACAGAAGAATCGGATTACAAATCACTGAGTTATGATTCGAAAGGCAACTAGGTGCAGCAAATGGGAGATCGAGATACTCTAATAGAACAGTCACCCTAATAAAGCATTCAGCTGCATTTATAATTTACTCAGTTATATTACATTGCAAGTTATTCTGTAGGAAATTCAGCTACAAACAAGTCACCCTGTAGTCAGATCAGCTAGAAGAAGGTACCAAATAGACAGTTCAGCTACAAATAAGCCATCATGTAGAGAGTTCAGCTCAAATAAATCACCCTGTAGAGAATTCAGCTACAAACAAATTGCCCTGTAGAGAGATCAGCTAGAAGAAGTTACCTTGTAGAGAGTTCAGTTACAAAGAAACAATCATGCAAAGAGTTTAGCTACAAACAAATCACCCAGTAAAAAGTTCTGCTACGAACAGATCACACTGTAGAGAGTTCAGTTAGAAATAAGTCATCCTGTAGAGAGATCAGCTAGAAGAAGTCACCTTGTAGAGAGTTCAGTTACAAAGAAACAATCATGCAAAGAGTTTAGCTGCAAACAAATCACCTAGTAGAAAGTTCTGCTATTAACAGATCACACTGTAGAGAGTTCAGTTAGAAACAAGTCATCCTGTAGATAGATCAGCTAGAAGAAGTCACTTTGTAGAGAGTTCAGCTACAAAGAAACCACCATGTAAAAGAGTTCAGCTGCAAACAAATCACCTGTAGAGAATTCAACTACAAACAAATCACCCTGTAGAAAGATCAGCTAGAAGAAGTTACCTTGTAGAGAGTTCAGCTACAAACAAATCACCCTGTAGAAAGTTCAATTACAAACAAGTCACCCTGTAGAGAGATCAGCTAGAAACAAGTCATCCTGTAGAGAGTTCAGCTAGAAGAAGTTACGTTGTACAGAGTTCAGCTACAAAGAAACTACCATGTAGAGAGTTCAGCTGCAAATAAATCGCCCTGTAGAGAGTTCAGCTACAAACAAATCACCCTGTAGAAAGATCAGCTAGAAGAAGTTACCTTGTAGAGAGTTCAGCTACAAACAAATCACCCTGTAGAAAGGTCAGCTAGAAGAAGTTACCTTGTAGAGAGTTCAGCTACAAACAAATCACCCTGTAGAGAGTTCAGCTACAAACAAGTCACCCTGTAGAGAGATCAGCTAGAAACAAGCCACCCGTAGAGAGTTCAGCTAGAAGAAGTTACATTGTAGAGAGTTCAGCTAGAAACAAGTCACCATGTAGAGAGTTCAGCTAGAAAAAGTTACCTTGTAGAGAGTTCAGCTACAAACAAATCACCCTGTAGAGAGTTCAACTACAAACAAGTCACCCTGTAGAGAGATTAGCTAGAAACAAGTCATCCTGTAGAGAGTTCAGCTAGAAGAAGTTACCTTGTAGAGAGTTCAGCTACAAACAAATCACCCTGTAGACAGTTCAGCTACAAACAAGTCACCCTGTAGAGAGATCAGCTAGAAACAAGTCATCCTGTAGAGAGTTCAGCTAGAAGAAGTTACATTGTAGAGAGTTCAGCTACAAAGAAACTACCATGTAGAGAATTCAGCTACAAACAAATCACCCTGTAGAAAGGTCAGCTAGAAGAAGTTACCTTGTAGAGAGTTCAGCTACAAACAAATCACCCTGTAGAGAGTTCAGCTACAAACAAGTCACCCTGTAGAGAGATCAGCTAGAAACAAGCCACCCATAGAGAGTTCAGCTAGAAGAAGTTACATTGTAGAGAGTTCAGCTACAAAGAAACTACCATGTAGAGAATTCAGCTACAAACAAATCACCCTGTAGAAAGGTCAGCTAGAAGAAGTTACCTTGTAGAGAGTTCAGCTACAAACAAATCACCCTGTAGAGAGTTCAGCTACAAACAAGTCACCCTGTAGAGAGATCAGCTAGAAACAAGCCACCCGTAGAGAATTCAGCTAGAAGAAGTTACATTGTAGAGAGTTCAGCTACAAAGAAGCTACCTTGTAGAGAGTTCAGCTGCAAACAAATCGCCCTGTAGAGAGTTCAGCTAGAAACAAGTCACCCTGTAGAGAGATCAGCTAGAAACAAGCCACCCGTAGAGAGTTTAGCTAGAAGAAGTTACATTGTAGAGAGTTCAGCAGTTTAGCTGCAAACAAATCGCCCTGTAGAGAATTCAGCTACAAACAAATCAACCTGTAGAAAGATCAGCTAGAAGAAGTTACCTTGTAGAGAGTTCAGCTACAAACAAATCACCTTGTAGAGAGTTCAGCTACAAACAAGTCACCCTGTAGAGAGATCAGCTAGAAACAAGCCACCCGTAGAGAGTTTAGCTAGAAGAAGTTACATTGTAGAGAGTTCAGCAGTTTAGCTGCAAACAAATCACCTTGTAGAGAATTCAGCTACAAACAAATCACCCTGTAGAAAGATCAGCTAGAAGAAGTTACCTTGTAGAGAGTTCAGCTGCAAACAAATCACCTTGTAGAGAGTTCAGCTACAAACAAGTTACCCTGTAGAGAGATCAGCTAGAAACAAGCCACCCGTAGAGAGTTTAGCTAGAAGAAGTTACATTGTAGAGAGTTCAGCAGTTTAGCTGCAAACAAATCACCCTGTAGAGAATTCAGCTACAAACAAATCACCCTGTAGAAAGATCAGCTAGAAGAAGTTACCTTGTAGAGAGTTCAGCTACAAACAAATCACCTTGTAGAGAGTTCAGCTACAAACAAGTCACCCTGTAGAGAGATCAGCTAGAAACAAGCCACCCGTAGATAGTTTAGCTAGAAGAAGTTACATTGTAGAGAGTTCAGCAGTTTAGCTGCAAACAAATCACCCTGTAGAGAATTCAGCTACAAACAAATCACCCTGTAGAAAGATCAGCTAGAAGAAGTTACCTTGTAGAGAGTTCAGCTACAAACAAATCACCTTGTAGAGAGTTCAGCTACAAACAAGTCACCCTGTAGAGAGATCAGCTAGAAACAAGCCACCCGTAGAGAGTTTAGCTAGAAGAAGTTACATTGTAGAGAGTTCAGCAGTTTAGCTGCAAACAAATCACCCTGTAGAGAATTCAGCTACAAACAAATCACCCTGTAGAAAGATCAGCTAGAAGAAGTTACCTTGTAGAGAGTTCAGCTACAAACAAATCACCTTGTAGAGAGTTCAGCTACAAACAAGTCACCCTGTAGAGAGATCAGCTAGAAACAAGCCACCCGTAGAGAGTTTAGCTAGAAGAAGTTACATTGTAGAGAGTTCAGCAGTTTAGCTGCAAACAAATCGCCCTGTAGAGAATTCAGCTACAAACAAATCACCCTGTAGAAAGATCAGCTAGAAGAAGTTACCTTGTAGAAAGTTCAGCTACAAACAAATCACCTTGTAGAGAGTTCAGCTACAAACAAGTTATCCGGTAGAGGGATCAGCTAGAAGGATCACCTTGCAGAGAGGTCAGCTACAAAGAAATCACCCTGCTTCATCTTTTCTTCTTCATGTAGTAAAGAAAAAAATGACAGGTTAAAAAGCCCTAAAGCCGGCCATAGGCCGGCTTTGGGGTATACAAATGCAAAAAGAAGTGAAATCTAATCCAAAACAGCCAAGCTGTAAAAAAAGAGTGCGGCCCTGAGAAAGGCTATGGTGAAAAAAGATGTGAAATCCAAGGTGGCGGCCAAGAAATGGCTGTGATGGTAGGTTAATGGTAAAAATTTTAATAACAACAATTCAGTGAATTTGGTGCCGCTTGGTCTTGGCACAAAATTCACTTGAATTGTCGTTATTAAAATTTTTACCATTAACCTACCATCACAGCCATTTCTTGGCCGCCACCTTGGATTTCACATCTTTTTTCACCATAGCCTTTCTCAGGGCCGCACTCTTTTTTTACAGCTTGGCTGTTTTGGATTAGATATTTATTACATGCTCATTATTCCCCACAGGATTTTTTTTGCAGCTGATCTCTCTACTGGGTGACTTGAAATGTAGCTGAACTATATACAGGATGGTTTCTTTGTAGGTGAACTCTCTACAAGGTAACCTCTTCTA
Organism: Dysidea avara; assembly: GCF_963678975.1. Classification (NCBI taxonomy): domain Eukaryota; kingdom Metazoa; phylum Porifera; class Demospongiae; order Dictyoceratida; family Dysideidae; genus Dysidea; species Dysidea avara. The sequence continues at coordinate 16,977,058 of NC_089276.1, forward strand.
GCTGGTCTCTCTACAGGATATTTTGTTTCTAGCTGAACTCTCTACAGGTGATTTGTTTGCAGCTAAACTCTCTACATGGTGGTGTCTTTATAGCCGAACTCTCTACATGATGGTTTCTTTGTAACTGAACTCTCTATAAGGTGACTTCGTCTAGCTGAACTCTCTACAGGGTGATTTTTTTGTAGCTGAACTCTCTACATGATGGTTTCTTTGTAGCTGAACTCTCTACAAGGTGACTTCGTCCAGCTGATCTCTCTATGGGGTGATTTGTTTCTAGCTGAACTCTCTACAGGTGAACTGTTTGCAGCTACACTCTCTACATGGTGGTTTCTTTGTAGCCGAACTCTCTACAAGGTAACTTATTCTCTACAGGGTGATTTGTTGTAGTTGAATTCTCTACAAGGTGGTTTGTATGAGGCTGAACTCTCCACATGGCGGTTTCTTTGTAGCTGAACTCTCTACAGAGTGACTTATTTGCAGCTGAACTCTCTACATGATGGTTTCTTTGTAACTGAACACTCTACAAGGTGACTTCTTCTAGCTGATCTTTCTACAGGGTGAATTGTTGTAGCTGAACTATCTACAAGGTAACTTCTTCTAGCTGATCTCTATACAGGGTGATTTGTTTGTAGTTGAATTCTGTACAGGTGGTTTCTTTGTAGCTGAACTCTGTACATGATGGTTTCTTTGTAGCTAAACTCTTTACAAGGTGACTTCTTCTAGCTGAACTCTCTACGGGGTAATTTCTTTGTAGCTGAACTCTCTATATAATGGTTTCTTTGTAACTGAACTCTGTACATGGTAACTTCTTCTAGCTGATCTTTCTACTGGGTGATTTGTTTGCAGCTGAACTCTCTACATGGTGGTTTCTTTGTTGCTGAACTCTCTACAAGGTGAATTCTTCTACCTGATCTCTCTACAGGGTGATTTGTTTGTAACTGAACTCTGTACAAGTGCGTTTTTGTGGGTGATCTCACTGCAGGTTGATTTGTTTGTAGCCGAACTCACTAAAGGGTGATTCTGCTTGTAGCTGAACTCCTTGCATTGTATCTAGTTTCTAGCTGATCTCTCTACAGGGTGATTTGTTTGTAGCTGATCTCTCTACAAGTTGATTTGTGTGTAGCTGATCTCTCTGCAGGTTGATTAATTTGCAGCCGATCTCTCTACAAGGTAATTTGTTTGTAGCTGAACTGTCTATAAAGTGATTTATTTGTAGCTGATCTCTCTGCAGGTTGATTTGTTTTAGCTGAACTCTCTACAGGGTGATTTACTTGTAGCTGAGCTCCTTACATTGTGACTAGTTTCTAGCTGATCTCTCTACAGGGTGATTTGTTTGTAGCTGATCTCTCTACAAGTTGATTTGTGTGTAGCTGATCTTTCTACTGGTTGATTTGTTTGTAGCTGATCTCTATACAGGGTAATTTGTTTGTAGCTGAACTCAGTACAAGGTGCTTTTTTGTAGGTGATCTCACTGCAGGTTGATTTGTTTGTAGCTGAACTCACTAAAGGGTGATTTGCTTGTAGCTGAACTCCTTACATTGTGTCCAGTTTCTAGCTGATCTCTCTACAGAGTGATTTGTTTGTAGCCGAACTCTCTATAAGGTGATTTATTTGTAGCTGAACTCCTTACATTGTGTGTAGTTTCTAGCTGATCTCTCTACAGGGTGATTTGTTTGTAAATGATCTCTCTACAAGTTGATTTGTGTGTAGTTGATCTCTCTTCAGGTTGATTTGTTTGTAGCCGATCTCTCTATAGGGTAATTTGTTTGTAGCTGAACTCTCTATAAGGTGATTTGTTTGTAGTTGATCTCTCTGCAGGTTGATTTGTTTTAGCTGAACTCTCTACAGGCTGATTTGTTTGTAGCTGATCTCTCTACAGGGTAATTTGTTTGTAGCTGAACTCTCTACAAGTTGATTTGTGTGTAGCTGATCTCTCTGCAGGTTGATTTGTTTGTAGCCGATCTCTCTACAGGGCAATTTGTTTGTAGCTGATCTCTCTACAGGGTGATTTTTTGTAGCTGACCTCTCTTCAGGGTGATTTGTTTCTAGCTGATTGCTCTACAGGTTGATTTGTTTGTAGAAGAACTCTCTACAGGGTAATTTGCTTGTAGCTGAACTCCTTACTTTGTGTCTAGTTTGTAGCTGATCTCTCTACAGGGTGATTTGTTTGTAGCTGAACTCCTTACATTGTGTGTAGTTTGTAGCTGATCTCTCTACAGGGTGATTTGTTTGTAGCTGATCTCTGTAAAAGTTGATTTGTGTGTATATAGCTGATCTCTCTGCAGGTTGATTTGTTTGTAGCCGATCTCTCTACAGGTAATCTGTTTGTAGCTGAACTCTCTATAAGGTGATTTGTTTGTAGCTGATCTCTCTGCAGGTTGATTTGTTTTAGCTGAACTCTCTACAGGGTGATTGCTTGTAGCTGAACTCCTTACATTGTGTCTAGTTTCTAGCTGATGTCTCTACAGGGTGATTTTTTGTAGCTGAACCCTCTTCAGGGTGATTTGTTTCTAGCTAATCTCTCTACAGGTAGATTTGTGTTGATTTGTTCATTGCTGATCGCTCTAAAGGTAATTGATTTGTTGCAGTTGAACACCCTGCAAAGTGTTTTGTTTGCAACTGATCACTCTAAAGGGTAATTTGTTTGTAGCTGAACTCTCTCCACAGTGACTTGTGTGTAGCTGAATTCTGTGTAACTGAATTCTCTAGAGAGTGACTTAATTGTAGCTGAAATCTCTACACAGTGCATGACTTGTTTATAGCTGAACTTTCTTCAGTGTGACTTGTAATGTTCTGAATCTCTATAGTGGTATATTTGCTTAACTCTCCACATGGTGACTGTCTTCTTGCTGAACTGTCTATAAGATTAACTGTTTGCAGCTGAACTCCCTACAGAATAACTTGTGATGTAATAAAATTCTATAATGGAGTAAATAAATTAGCCGAATGCTCTATTAGGGTGACTGTTCTATTAGAGTATCTCGATCTCGCATTTGCTACACGGAGTTGGCTTTCGAATCATAATTCAGTGGTTTGTAATCCGATTCTACTGTACTACTGCAAGGACTTTCTATGAAGATTATTCCAGCTATACACCGATTTTCAGCTCATTGCTCTAAGTGGTTTGCCTAGTAGGCGTGAAAACTAATACTTTTTTATTCATAAAAATCGATCGCGTAATTGTGACACAGATTGGGTTTTGTGTCATATCTCCGTGATCTTTATCTCGATTCCTTTCAAACCACCAAAAGGCACTCCTACGATGGTTAATCCATCTACATAGCAATTTTCAACTCATTCCATGAAGCGGTTTACCCTGTAGGCGTGACAACAAATCGATCTTGTTTTACGCGAATAATCTGTCATACCTCCTGAACCATTCATCGGATTTGTACCAAAGTTGATGCTAGGATTCGCCTTTGGACTCCCTTTCTGTGTGCCAAATTTCAAGGCGATCGGAGCACGCGTTTGCTTGTTATAGCAATTTTTGCAAGTGTGCGAAAAAACGAAGAAAAAAAACGAAGAAAAAAAAACGAAACTTTGGCAGCTCGTATCTCGGAAATGGCTGGAGCGATTTCCTTCAAATTTGGAATGTAGACTCCCTTGGCTGGCGGGCAACTGTGTAGCAAATTTGGTTCCAATCAGATAAGTGATCACCGAGATACAAAGGTGTGAAAATGACGTTTTCGTCCTTCCTGTCAATATACTCACGGTGTGGCGCGCCGGCTTCTTGGGCCGCACGACACACTACCGTGTGTCTTGATCCTACAGTCGTAATTTCAGCACCAAACGAAGCTTCAGTCGTCCTCAGTCGACCTAGAGGCCAAATACAAAACTCAGATTGTTGTTTTCCGCAGTACTCGCTTGGCATGTAGGGCACTGCGTCTTTAAACTGTTCTAAAAGTTTCGTTTAGATTGAAACATATGTTTTCGAGAATGGCTAGTTTGAAATTAGTCGCCCCCGCGTAATTTGCTCTCTAAGAATTTTACTCGGAATTTAAAGAATGTCGTAGAGCACAACTGCGGTCACTGGGTATTGATGAACTGGCGCTCTATGTAGTTAATCAGTGCATAAAGCCACAAAGAAGTGTGCTGCCATAGATTATAGTCCACAGATATAATCTATGGTGCTGCATGCCATCGTTCGTTTTAAACAAATTTAGTCGCCCCCCACCGTGACGTAATTTGTCCCCCTAAGGGCGCGGCTTAAAGAATGACACAATACAACTGCGGTTACCAGATTTTGACACAAGCTGCGAGTAATTAGCACATGTAGCTAGCCAATTGTCACCATGCATTATTACATTTTATAGCACCCCCACACAAAAATTATACATGTAATTACAACATACAGAGGACCAAAAACTTTTTACAACAATAATGTAAGAATTGTACAATAATGACTGTAATATAACAGCTATGAAATGTTTTCCAGTGGCCCGCCATGGTAGCAAGTCTCACATGACGGCATGTATATTCATCCAATCCATGCACAATGGAGTAACACGTAAGTATGATGACAAGTTGGTATGACTCCATTTGTAGAATCCAGATGAGTGGGTGTGGCTCCAGTATGTCTAAACAGTTAACAAACATTTCTGTTATAAATACGTGCTAGAGTTGCAATATAATAGCATAGTATTTAAATGCAACAATACATAGTCTCCATTGTATCACTATCAAACAACACTAAGTGGAGGATATTGTTGCATCTCTAGTATGTACACTCTATCAGTACAACCTGTCTTAATGGCCACCAGTATAGAAAGACAACCTCTCTTGAAAAGCCAATTCCAATTGAGAATTTATACACTATTACCTGCTTATTGAGTGAAGGTGGCAATAAACAAGCTCCACCGTAATTTATACACATGATCTAATCTGATCTGTATATGTGACCGGATCTGCGAAAACCCGACATAATGGCGCATTTTTAAAATCCTTTATTATTGAATATTTATAATCTACTTAGCTGAGTGTATGCTCTGGCCAAGTTTCAGCCTTGTATGCCAACAACTTTTGGAGTTACAGCCCTACAAAGTAGCAGCAACAGAAAGATCGATTTGTACAGCAAGTATTGGGAAAATATATTACAGCTGCTTACAAAAACCATTGTAACTTACAAACGCAATGCAGTACAGAATTGCAACTTGCGCCATCGTGTTCGCCATGAATAGGGGAGTCCATTACGTGGTAGGTTTTTCCACCTACCACCTTTCTTCACTACATACAGAGACAAAATCAGTGAAGAAAAATTGGTCGCGTACGATCGCTTCAACGTGACGTAAACAAATGCCCATAACTCACGTATCCTATAAGCTACTGCTACGAAACAAAGAGTTTCGAACTCCCCTTGAGTAGGCGAATAAGATGATATCCATGTTTTTATCATTACATCCTTTCTTCACAAAGAACAAACCATTTAAAACTTTTACGAATTTTTTTTCATTTACGCAAATATTTTACCCATTGCAATCAATAGCCTATACTGAAAATTTAGGCTTGCGCCATTATGTCGGGTTTTCGCAGATCCGGTCACATATTTTGTCAGTGGATGAGATCCACTTGGCCAGGACAAAATGTGACCCAAATGTCCTGGATGATCCATACTCAACCCACTTATGACCAAGTGGCACAATGGAACTGAGTATAGAGAATACATTTATATTTATTTCTAAGATGTGTGGATGTGTGGACACATTACAACACATTACATGTACATACAAGACATGCTACGTACTGTTTTAGCAATTCAAGTCACCACATTATACACGTACCAGTCAACAATGCTTCATAGTGCCCATCAGTAAACCTGAAGAAAAGTTACGAAAAATAAAAATTCACATAAGTACAATGAAACCTCATTAATATGGCCAGCTGTGGAACCAAAAATTTGGCCTGAATAACAAGGTGGCCTTATGAATGAGGTCATAAAGTACTGCTTAGCTATATTTGGGATCTACTAGAGGTGGCCAATATAATGAGGTGGTCTTATTAAAGAGGTGGCCGCTAAGTGAGGTTTCACTGTACATACAGTTCACAATACTAATGGTTAACAATATACACTGAAACCTGCAGGTCACTTGTGGAAGATTGCTCTCTACACAAAATGACACATTCAGAGATGGATGATACAGTAACACATTGTGACTTCAATACTCGTGATGTGTCACTGCTAGGCAGCAACCATATACACGGCACTGCCAATGCACAACATCGCACTTGCTTGTACACACAATTTTGCTCAAGATTTTACAAATTGATAATTAAGGAGTGTGGAAACTACGTAGCTGCTAGCTTGAAAGACTGTGTGGCAGCTGATTCCCTTCTGTACAAGTGGCCACCAAGACAGGTCCACTGTGGATGAAAGCCAGGCATTAGATATTTGGTATTTTATGTGTTGAAGGCATTCCAGGGCTTCTGGTAGTCTCAAATCTCACCACAGTTTAACTCAGGCAGTGTTGTGGTCACCACTAAATCACTGGAATGCTGTGTTATGTGAAAAATATATTCTATGGATAATGACTTCATCACTTTCTTCATCAGAAGCTTATAAGGAACAATAGTAAAACTTTTTACACTTTGGGCTGACAGCCAACTGCCTAAGTCTGAAGCAGTGCCTTTGGTGCTCTAACAGATTGGCTGCCCCCTTGCTGCCAGCACTCACTGTCTCATACGTTGTCACACACTAAATCCATCTCTATAGCCAGTTAGAACAGTATGCTTCTTACCTTTTTTAAGGTGCAAAATGCAGCCACCTCTTTAAAAAGCTAGGTCAGAAAATTTTTGTCCCTACGGCCTGAATAATGACCAGCTTTCACTGTACTATTAGTGATTAGTGATCATGGAGGATTATTTATTAAGATACTAAGATATACAAACGCTACAACCTCTAAATATAGCAGTAAATTTTTTACCCTGGTCCAATGTCTAATAATCGTGAGAGACTCTACTGTGACAAATACATGTTTATCATGATAATTATGTGCTAATCGCCTTTTTACAATTATGTTTTACAACACAAATACATGTATAATTAAACTCACCAATTGTGACTAAATCCCTTCAACATGAAAAGACAAGTAATGAGACATCCTTGGAGACAACAGCCTCACAAGCCTATTCTGTAGTCTCGTGCCCAGCCGGGCTCGCACTAATGCGCAAACACTGTCTGGTGACAATGCTCGAGTTTCTTGGGCCCGGAAGTGCAATCCAGCCAAAATATTGGCTGGCCAATCAGAATCGACGAGTTGCATAATCGCATGAATGTATTGGAAGTAGACGAAAAAGCAGACTATTTAAAGCCATTTTATCAGAAGTTACTCACCTACGTTGTTCAAAATGTTTGTTGTCAAGTTGTTTTTTCCTGTCTCACCTTATGAATCGTGACTCGACGTTTCACCAGAAATGAAACGCTTCCTCTACTAATACAATGAATGAAGAGATAGCATCTAGTAAACGCCCCATTCTGAGTTTTACCTTATTCCTAGTCATTTTCGAATGGTTTTTCACTGTTTTAAAACGATTATGCAACTCCTCGATTCTGATTGGCCAGCCAATATTTTGGCTAGATCGCACTTCCAGGCCCAAGAAACTCGAGCATTGTCACCAGATGGTGTTTGCGTATTAGCGCAAGCCCGGCTGGGTACGAGACTACCTATTCTAGTGTGCTTATTTAGTAGTAATATAAATTTTAAAGGCGTTTATTTACAACAGGACATAATTACGCGCCCCTCTGTTGTCTCTGTACATACTTGCCTTTTCTTTACTATTCTCATTTCATTTCACAAGATCTCTTGGCAGGGGCGTAGCTTCTTCACTTGAATTAGTCAATGCTTGAAGTAGATCGAGATACTCTAATAGAACAGTCACATTTCTACAAGTACCATATTTCTATATTGTAAAATGTGTAAGTAGCTAGTAATTTAAACTATACTAAGCAGAAGTTGTAACTATGCTAAATATTGATTGCAGTGTTACAGATATTTTGTGACTGCTCTAATAGAGTATTTTGATCGTTTTAATGCAGTACAAGATGAAAGGCAAAGTGTTATTAAGGGTTTACTAGTTAAATGGGTGTTAGTTGACTGCAGTTGCATAGCACTAACAGGGCCGCCCAGAGAAATTAGGGGGCCCAGAGAAAAGAGTTAAAGAGGGGCCCAGGGGCAAGGAAGGGTCTAGATACTGACTGCTCTATTAGAGTATATTGATCTTTCTTTAAACAGGCAATCAAGGGGCCCCTTTTGGGCTGGGGCAGGGTGAAAATACCCCCCCCCATGTGGGCGGACCTGGCCACTAAAATTACAGTTATATTTTAATATTCTGTCACTGTAATCTGGGGTTTCTGTTAAAACCATGGAAACTCACCTACTGTTATCAACAGTGCATTGCTTATTCTAACAAAAAGTATTGAAATCCCATCCAAAAACAACTTATAGCTGCAAAAAAGTGTGCGTCCAAGTAAAGCAGAGTCAAAAGTAATGATATCATAATGCGGTCATGTACGAGGTGTGCAAGTTGTAAAATTCATATTAGCTAATCAGGTAATACAATGTTATTGTTAAAGTGTTAATGAGAACTATGTGCTGCTACTTTATAAGTGTGTGAGCATCTTCATAAATGCCACACAAATTTAATTCTCAATAAAGCAATGTGTATAGATTCTCTGATAGCAATTTATTAGTTTGAGTTTGGCCGCCTTTCCTGTTTACGGCAATGCTACGAACAAAGGAAAGGTGGCCAAACTCAAACTATTTATTGCTATCAAACTATTTATTGCTATCAGAGAATCTATACACATTGCTTTATCGAGAATTAAATTTGTGTGGCATTTATGAAGATGCTCACACACTTATAAACTAGCAGCATCACATAGTTCTCATTAACACTTTAACAATAACATTGTATTATCTGATTAGCTAATATGAATTTTACAACTTGCACACCTCGTACATGGCCGCATTATATCATTACTTTTTGTCGCAGTTAACTCTACTTTACTTGGACGCGCACTTTTTCACAGCTATAAGTTGTTTTTGGATGGGATATATAATACATATTGATTACAGAAATCTCCATGGTGGTTTCTTTGTAACTGAATACTCTACAAGGTGACTTCTTCTAGATGCTCTCTCTACTGGGTGAATTGTTTGTAGCTGAACGATCTACAAGGTAACTTCTTCTAGTTGATCTCTCTAAAGGGTGATTTGTTTGTAGCTGAATTCTGTACCGGTGATTTGTTTGCAGCTGAGCTCTTTACAGAATGGTTTCTTTGTAGCTGAACTCTCTAAAAGGTAACTTCTTCTAACTGATCTTTCTACAGGGCAATTTGTTTGTGGCTGAATTTTCTACAGGGCGATTTCTTTGCAGCTAACTGTCTATATGGTGGTTTCTTTGTAGCTGAACTCTCTACAAGGTAATTTCTTCTAGCTGATCTCTCTACAGGGAGATTTGTTTGTAACTAAACTATCTACAAGGTAACTTCTAGCTGATCTCTCTACAGGGTGATTTGTTCATAGCTGAATTCTGTACAGGTGATTTGTTTGCAGTTGAGCTCTTTACAGAATGGTTTCTTTGTACCTGAACTCTCTACAAGATAACTTTTCTAGCTGATGACTCTACAAGGTCACTAGTTTGTAGCTGAATTCTCTACATGGTGGTTTCTTTGTAGCCGAAATCTCTACAAGGTGAATTATTCTAGCTGATCTTTCTACAGGGTGACTTGTTTGCAGCTGAACTCTCTACATGGTGGTTTCTTTGTAGCCGAAATCTCTACAAGGTGAATTATTTTAGCTGATCTTTCTACAGGGTGATTTGTTTGCAGCTGACTCTCTTCAAGGAAACGTCTTCTAACTGATCTCTGTACAGGGTGAATTGTTTGTAGCTGAACTGTCTACAAGGTAACTTCTTCTAGCTGATCTCTCTACAGGGTGATTTGTTTGTAGCTGAATTCTGTACAGGTGATTTGTTTGCAGCTGAACTCTTTACAGAATGGTTTCTTTGTAGCTGAACTCTCTACAAGGTAACTTCTTCTAGCTGATCTTTCTACTGGGCAATTTGTTTGTAACTGAATTTTTTACAGGCTGATTTGTTTGCAGCAGAACTCTCTACATGGTGAATTCTTCTAGTTGATTTCTCTACAGGGTAATTTGTTGAAGTCTGTACAAGGTGCTTTTTTGCAGGTTATCTCACTGCAGGTTGATTTGTTTGTAGCTGAACTCACTAAAGGGCGATTTGCTTGTAGCTGAACCCCTTACATTGTGTCTAGTTTCTAGCTACTAGTTGATCTCTCTACAGGGTGATTTGTTTGTAGCCGATCTCTCTACAAGGTAATTTGTTTGTAGCTGATCTCTCTACAGGTTGATTTGTTTATAGCTGAACTCTCTACAGGGTGATTTGATCTCTCTACAGGGTGATTTGTTTGTAGCTGAACTCTCTATAAGGTGATTTGCTTGTATCTGATTTCTCTGCAGGTTGATTTATTTGTAGCTGAACTCTCTACAGGTTGATTTGTTTTAGCTGAACTCTCTACAGGGTGATTTGCTTGTAGCTGAACTCCTTACATTATGTCTAGTTTCTTTATCTGATCTTTCTACAGGGTGATTTGTTTGCAGCTGATCTTTCTACAAGTTGATTTTTGTGTAGCATGCTCTCTCTGCAGGTTGATTTGTTTGTAGCCAATCTCTCTACAGGGTAATTTGTTTGTAGCTGAACTCTCTATAAGGTGATTTGTTTGTAGCTGATCTCCCTGCAGGTTGATTTGTTTTAGCTGAACTCTCTACAGCGTGATTGCTTGTAGCTGAACTTCTTACATTGTGTCTAGTTTCTAGTTGATGTCTCTACAGGGTGATTTGTTTGCAGCTGATCTTTCTACAAGTTGATTTTTGTGTAGCATGCTCTCTCTGCAGATTGATTTGTTTGTAGCCAATCTCTCTACAGGGTAATTTGTTTGTAGCTGAACTCTCTATAAGGTGATTTGTTTGTAGCTGATCTCTCTGCAGGTTGATTTGTTTTAGCTGAACTCCTTGCATTGTGTCTAGTTTCTAGCTGATGTCTCTACAGGGTGATTTTTTGTAGCTGAACTCTCTATAAGGTGATTTGTTTGTAGCTCATCTCTCTACAGGTTGATTTGTTTGTAGCCGAACTCTCTACAGGGTGATTTGTTTGTAACCGAGCTCTCTACAGGGTAATTTGTTTGTAGCTGAACTGTCTATAAGGTCAGGGGCGAATCCAGGGGGGAGGGGGGCTTTGGGGGCTGAAGCCCCCCCCCCTTCATATTTAGGCTTTACTTGATCAATATGCTGAGTATTATAATGAAATTTCGTCTTAGCATAATTATATGATCACTAATAATACAAATACTCATAAAACCACCTTATAAACATCTTTTCAAGGTATTATCAGTGGATTTATGCTAAAGATTATGTAACAAGGATCCGGATCAGCATTGGAGGTGTACAAGATCGAGATTCTCTAATAGAGCAGTCAGCTAACTACTCTAATAGAACATTCACTGGAAACATGTAGTTGGTTCTGTTATGGAATTTTTCCAAATCTGCCTGCACCTATACATATATATAATGAAGTGTATTGGTTTGTTTAAAGGGCTTCATTCATCCACTTGTGTAGGTAATATATATGGCAATACTTAATTCCGGTACACAATTTTCATTGAAAATGCTCTCAGATTCAATCTTGTATTGTTCAAATTTCAAAATTTTCCACATTCAACATTATATTCTTCTAACATGCACGTATTCGGTGTTGTGCAATTGTGAGAGGGGTGCATCGTGTACTTGGTTGTCTGTACCTACCCAAACATTTTGATTAGCAAAATGCTTTAGAAAGCCATACCTATAATCTAAAGACAGTATATGAAATATCTACAGGCAGAAAATATTATGAATTTTATGTGGAAATGTTTCCAAATTGCAGTATTTTAGCATCTATTTTTCAAAAATTTCCTGGGGGGGGGCATGCCCCCAGACCCCCCTAGTTCCAGCATGCGAACACCTCTACCCAACAGATTAGTACCTTGAGTTAGCCCCCCCCCCCCCCCTTTTATAAATCCTAGATCCGCCCCTGATAAGGTGATTTGTTTTTTGTAGCTGATCTCTCTGTAGGTTGATTTGTTTTAGCTGAACTCTCTACAGGGTGATTTGCTTGTAGCTGAACTCCTTACATTGTGTCTAGTTTCTAGCTGATGTCTCTACAGGGTGATTTGTTGAAGTCTGTACAAGGTGCTTTTTTGTAGGTGATCTCACTGTAGGTTGATTTGTTTGTAGCTGAACTCACTAAAGGGTGACTTGCTTGTAGCTGAACTCACTAAAGGGTGACTTGCTTGTAGCTGAACTCACTAAAGGGTGACTTGCTTGTAGCTGAACCCCTTACATTGTGTCTAGTTTCTAGCTTCTAGCTGATCTCTCTACAGGGTGATTTGTTTGTAGCTGATCTCTCTGCAGGTTGATTTGTTTGTAGCTGAACTCTCTACAGGATGATTTGTTTGTAGCCGGTCTCTCTACAGGATAATTTGTTTGTAGCTGAACTCTCTATAAGCTGATCTCTCTACAAGTTGATTTGTTTGTTGCTGATCGCTGTAAAGGTTGGTTTGTTTGTAGCTGAACTCTCTACAGGGTGATTTGCTTGTAGCTGAACTCTCTATAAGGTGATTTGCTTGTATCTGATCTCTCTGCAGGTTGATTTGTTTGTAGCTGAACTCACTAAAGGGCGATTTGCTTGTAGCTGAACCCCTTACATTGTGTCTAGTTTCTAGCTACTAGCTGATCTCTCTACAGGGTGATTTGTTTGTAGCCAATCTCTCTACAAGGTGATTTGTTTGTAGCTGTTCTCTCTGCAGGCTGATTTGTTTATAGCTGAACTCTCTACAGGGTGATTTGTTTGTAGCCGATCTCTCTACAGGGTAATTTGTTTGTAGCTAAACTCTCTATAAGCTGATCTCTCTACAAGTTGATTTGTTTGTTGCTGATTGTTGTAAAGGTTGATTTGTTTGTAGCTGAACTCTCTACAGGGTGATTTGCTTGTAGCTGAACTCCTTACATTGTGTCTAGTTTCTAGCTGATGTCTCTACAGGGTGATTTGTTGAAGTCTGTACAAGGTGCTTTTTTGTAGGTGATCTCACTGCAGGTTGATTTGTTTGTAGCTGAATTCACTAAAGGGTGATTTGCTTGTAGCTGAACCCCTTACATTGTGTCTAGTTTCTAGCTACCAGCTGATCTCTCTACAGGGTGATTTGTTTCTAGCTGATCTCTCTACAAGGTGATTTGTTTGTAGCTGATCTCTCTGCAGGTTGATTTGTTTCTAGCTGAACTCTCTACAGGGTGATTTGTTTCTAGCTGATCTCTCTACAGGGTAATTTGTTTGTAGCTGAACTCTCTATAAGCTGATCTCTCTACAAGTTGATTTGTTTGTTGCTGATCGCTGTAAAGGTTGATTTATTTGTAGCTGAACTCTGCAAAGTGTTATGTTTGTGGCTGATCTCTCTACAGGGTAATTTGTTTGTAGTTGAACTCTCTCCACAGTGATTTGTGTGTAGCTGAATTCTCTAGAGAGTGACTTAATTGTAGGTGAACTCTCTGCAGGGTGCATGACTTGTTTATAGCTGAACTCTCTTCAGTGTGACTTGTAATGTTCTGAATCTCTACAGTGATATATTAGTAGCTTAACTCTCCACAGGGTGACTTGCTTCTTGCTGAACTGTCTATAAGATTAACTGTTTGCAGCTGAACTCCCTACAGAATAACTTGCAATGTAATAGAATTCTACAATGAAGTAAATAAATTTGTTGAATGCTCTATTAGGGTGACTGTTCTATTAAGGTATCTCGATCTCGCATTTGCTACACGGAGTTGGCTTTCGAATCATAACTCAGTGGTTTGTAATCCAGTTCTTCTATACTACTGCAAGGATTTTCTAGGAAGACTATTCCAGCTATACACCGATTTTCAGCTCATTGCTCTAAGCGGTTTGCATAGTAGGCGTAAAAACTTACACTTTTTTATTCATAAAAATCGATCACGTAATTGTTGCACAGGTTGGGTTTTGGGTCATACCTCCGTGGTCTTTATCTCGATTCCTTTCAAACCACGTAAAGGCACTCCTACGATGGTTACTCCATCTACATAGCAATTTTCAACTCATTCTATGAAGCGGTTTACCCTGTAGGCATGACAACAAATCGATCTTGTTTTACATGAATAATCGGTCATAACTGCTGAACCATTCATCGGGATTGCACCAAATTTGATACTAGGATTCGCCTTTGGACTCCCTCTGTGTGTGCCACATTTCAAGGCAATTGGAGCACGCGTTTGCGTTTCATAGCAATTTTTGCAAGTCTGCGAAAACACGAAGAAGAAAAAAAACAAAGAAAAAACTCGAAACTTTGGCAGCTCTACTCTCGGAAATGGCTGGAGCGATTTCCCTCAAATTTGGAATGCAGACTCCCCTGGCTGGCGGACAACTCTGTAGCAAATTTCGTTCCAATCGGATAAGGGATCACCGAAATACAAAGGTGTGAAAATGACGTTTTCTTTCTTCCTGTCAATATACTCACGGTGTGGCGCGCCGGCTTCTTCAGCCACATGACACACTACCGTGTGTCTTGATATACTTAAAATTAGAAGGCTAGTGTAGTTTCCCGTATTACACTGGCATTGTATATCAAAAGAATCACCTACTAATGGTGAACAAATTATCTTTGTTTAAAGCCCATAGCTTCTAATACTGCGAAGATATAGCTCTTTGTTTACTGCTTAATATCTTGGACGTACATGCACGACGCTAAGCTTTCACGTGAGGCTATATTTAAACGTACATGTACGACGCTGGTCCTTAAAGGGTTAAACCTTCTTTTTTGTCTTCTAGCACATACAAACAGTTTGAAAATGGGTGGTAATTTGAGGGTTACTCCAATGCGGATTGCTTCGAGCTAACGTACAGGAGTCTTTGAATCATAAGACTCCGCTTTCAATCCTGGTTACATAGTATATATAATCTATTCTCATGACTGAAACAAGCTACGAAGATGGGACATGGATCAATCTATGCACCATGAACTAGTAAATCCATCAACGTATAGAGTACTTTCCCTGTACACCTCCATGTTGGCAAAGAAAAAGGCTATTCCATCAAAGAAATCATGACAGTAAACTTTATTTCTACTGCATCATAAATAAGTGTCGATGTATCACAGCGTTTTGATGTACAAACACAAAACAAAATTTTTCTCACTTTCCATGAACCACCAAATCCAGTGGCGTATAGGTCTATTTGATTCAAGCTTAGTTTCAGTGCATATTGAAACAATTAAAACGTGCATAATTTTTTATGTAGCACACGTATTTTCACCCAGTGTGTTTCAATGAGTTTTTACAGCAAAATAGAATTTTGTAGAAACAACTGGTTTTCGCCAGTTTCCGCTCAGCGGTTCAGAAATATTTTGAAGTTTTGAAGCTCATACTGACTCCAAACAGAGTCGAAGGTCAGTTATATGCATGCACATTCTAACACGTGCATTAATTTTAAAAATGGCATTACCAGAAACAAACAGTATGTCCAGTGGTACCACAAGTGGTAGCCATGGAGAGAGGGGTGATTCAAACACTGGAACTGGAAAGAAAAAGTTTCAAATGTATGGAATTACTTTACTATTAAATCTTTGGACCAGACAAAGGCATGTTGTTTGATTTGTGACAAAGAACTCTCGTACTCAGAAGGGACAATGAATTTAGAAACAATATTTGGAAGCAAAGAATTCACTTCAGTATTCTGCTATAATAAAGCTGACAATTATAAGCATGCAATTTTGGACGACTTTGTTAGGTGAACTAAATGCAGTGAACACGTGCCAAAAACATTATTGACCAAGTAAGCCAAATGATAGCTCCCTCCCCCTCGGGCATATATAGGGCTATAGTGGGCACAACCGAATGTTAAATGCTCCATGGTAGGACAAACCTATTGTGTCAAATCCCCACCATTGGCTCCAGTTGCAATGTGGGGATTTTACATAGCTTAGAAAAAATACTTGGGTATTTAATGAATGATTGTCAAATGCCCCATAGTGAAGCAGCAGTTTCATGTCAATTTTCCTTGTAAAGCCCCACTTACAGGCATTACCTCCAAGGGGGGGGGGGGCACATCGGTAAGTGCATAATGAGTTTACATGTTAAAATTTAGTCTGTCTTGCTTTTTTCATGCTTATAGCAGCTAATGTGCTTATTCTCAAACAATCAGGACTGGAAATACTACAAATTGTCTTCTACTTTTATCTATCAACTATCCAATCGCTGCTAGTTTAATTAAAATTTCCTTTGCTGTTGTGTAACTTGTTTACCATTATGCTATAACCATTAGTCCCTCCTAGTTTATATATCTCTTAGCAACAAAAATTGTTATGTCAACAATGTAGGTGAGAACCACAAAACAAGTCAAGTAATATATTCCAAAATTGGTCATCAACTGCTGCAGTATGCTGAATACATCTTGGGAATGGCTATGTGGGATGCTCACTTTCACAATAATCATAACAGTGGAATTAAGTGTTTTTTGACACGTTAGTCTAACAATATGATTACATGGTTTTAGTTGCTGTGCCTTACCATACTGTATCCCTTTATGTATATGCAGGGTGGATACTGATGTTGTGACTGTTGGCGGGTGAGTTTATGGTCAACGGACAAATCATGCAAATGGTGAAGAAAATTTAATCTAATCCAAAACAGCCAAGCTGTAAAAAAAGAATGCGGCCCTCAAAAAGGCTATGGTGAAAAAAGATGTGAAATCCAAGGTGGCAGCCAAGAAATGGCTGTGATGGTAGGTTAATGGTAAAAATTTTAATAACAACAATTCAGGTGAATTTTGTGCCAAGACCAATCGGTACCAAATTCATCTGAATTGTCGTTATTAAAATTTTTACCATTAACCTACCATCACAGCCATTTCTTGGCCACCACCTTGGATTTCACATCTTTTTTCACCATAGCCTTTTTGAGGGCCGCACTCTTTTTTTACAGCTTGGCTGTTTTGGATTAGATTTCACTTCTTTTTGTATTTGTATCTTTAGGACATTTTAACCTATCTTTTTTTCTTTACCACAGGAAGAAGAAAAGATGAAGCAAATGTACTTTAAATATTTCTGATTTTATCAGTAAATGTACAAATTATATATATAATACATATATTTATTACAGAACTCTCCATGGTGGTTTCTTTGTAACTGAACACTCTACAAGGTGACATCTTCTAGCTGCCCTCTCTACAGGGTGAATTGTTTGTAGCTGAACTCTCTACAAGGTAATTTCTTCTAGCTGATCTCTCTACAGGGTGATTTATTTGTAGCTGAACTCTCTACAAGGTAATTTCTTCTAGCTGATCTCTCTACAGGGTGATTTGTTTGTAGCTGAATTCTGTACAGGTGATTTGTTTGCAACTGAGCTCTTTACAGAATGGTTTCTTTGTAGCTGAACTCTCTACAAGGTAACTTCTTCTAGCTGAACTCTCTACATGGTGGTTTGTTTGTAGCTGAACTCTCTACAAGGTGACTTCTTCTAGCTGATCTTTCTACAGGATGATTTGTTTGTAGCTGAACTCTCTACAAGGTAACTTCTTCTAGCTGATCACTCTACAGGGTGATTTATTTGTAGCTGAACTATCTACAAGATAACTTCTTCTAGCTGATCTCTCTACAGGGAGATTTGTTTGTAGCTGAATTCTGTACAGGTGATTTGTTTGCAGCTGAACTCTTTACAGAATAGTTTCTTTGTAGTTGAACTCTCTACAAGGTAATTTCTTCTAGCTGATCTCTCTACAGGGTGATTTGTTTGTAGCTAAATTCTGTGACTTGTTTGCAGCTGAGCTCTTTACAGAATGGTTTCTTTGTAGCTAAACTCTCTACAAGGTAACTTCTTCTAGCTGAACTCTCTACATGGTGGTTTCTTTGTAGCTGAACTCTCTAGAAGGTAATTTCCTCTAGCTCATCTCTCTACAGGGTGATTTGTTTGTAGCTAAATTCTCTACATGGTGTTTTCTTTGTAACTGAACTCTCTACAAGGTAACTTCTTCTAGCTGATCTTTCTACAGGGTTATTTGTTTGTACCTGAATTTTGTACAGGTAATTTGTTTGCAGGTGAGTTCTTTACAGAATGGTTTCTTTGTAGCTGAACTCTCTACAAGGTAACTTCTTCTAGCTGATGTCTCTACAAGGTATAGTTTATAGCTGAACTCTCTACATGGTGGTTAAGTTGTAACTAAACTCTCTACAAGGTGATTTCTTCTAGCTGATCTTTCTACAGGGTGATTTGTTTGTAGCTGAACTCTCTACAAGGAAACTTCTTCTAGCTGATCTCTCTACAGGGTGATTCGTTTGTAGCTGAACTCTCTACAGGTGATTTCTTTGCAGCTGAGCTCTCTACTTGATGGTTTCTTTGTAGCTGAACTCTCTACAAGGTAACTTCTTCTAGCTGATCTCTCTACAGGGTAATTTGTTTGTAGCTGAACTCTCTACAGGTAATTTCTTTGCAGCTGAACTCTCTACATGATGGTTTCTTTGTAGCTGAACTCTCTACAAGGTAACTTCTTCTAGCTGATCTCTCTACAGGGTGATTTGTTTGTAGCTGAATTCTGTATATAGATGATTTGTTTGCAGCTGAGCTCTTTAAAGAATGGTTTCTTGGTAGCTGAACTCTCTACAAGGTAACTTCGTCTGGCTGAACTCTGTACGTGGTGGTTTGTTTGTAGCTGAATTCTATACATTGTGGTTTCTTTGTAACGGAACTCTCTACAAGGTAACTCCTTCTGGCTGATCTTTCTACAGGGTGATTTGATTGTAGCTGAATTCTGTACAGGTGATTTGTTTACAGCTGAGCTCTTTACAGAATGGTTTCTTTGTAGCTGAACTCTCTACAAGGTAACTTCTTCTAGCTGAACTCTCTACATGGTGGTTTGTTTGTAACTTAACTCTCTACAAGGTGACTTCTTCTAGCTGATCTTTCTACAGGGTGGTTTGTTGTTTGTAGCTGAACTATCTACAAGGTAACATCTTCTAGGAGCTCTCTCTACACGGTGAATTGTTTGTAGCTGAACTCTCTACAGGGTTATCTGTTTGTAATAGAACTCTCTACAGGATGGTGTCTTTGTAGCTGCTCTCTCTATGGGTTGACTTGTTTCTAGCTGATCTCTCTACAGGGTGATCTGTTTGTAGCTGAACTTTCTACAGGATGATTTGTTTACAGCTGAACTCTTTATATGATGGTTTCTTTGTAGCTGAGCTCTTTACAAGGTAACTTCTTCTAGCTAATCTCTCTATATGGTGGTTTCTTTGTAGTTGATCTCTCTACAAGGTGACTTCTTCTAGCTGAACTCTTTACAGGGTGATTTGTCTGCAGCTGAACTCTCTACATTTGTAGCTGAACTCTCTACAAGGTGACTTCTTCTAGCTGATCTCTCTACTGGGTGACTTGTTTCTAGCTGAATTGTCTATAAGACTAACTGTTTGTAGCTGAACTTCATACAGAATAACTTGCAATGTAATATAATTCTTTAATGGAGTAAGTTATAAACGTAGCTGAATGCTCTATTAGAGTGACTGTTCTATTAGAGTATCTCGATCTCACATTTGCTACACTTAGTTGGGTTTCGAATCATAACTCAGTGGTTTATAACCCGATTCTTCTGTACTACTGCAAGGAATTTCTATGATAATTATTCCAGCTACACACCGATTTTCAGCTCACTGCTCTAAGCGGTTTGCCTGGTAGGCGTGAAAACTAATAGTTTTTTTTAAAAATAAAAATCGATCGCATAATTGTGACACAGGTTGGGTTTTGTGTCATATCTCGATGGCCTTTAACTGGATTCCTTTCAAACCACAAAAAGGCACTCCTACGATAGTTACTCCATCTACATAGCAATTTTCAGCTCATACCTTCAAGCGGTTTACCCTGTGGGCGTGACAGACCTTCGACCTTATTTTACGCAAATAATTGGTCATAACTCCGTGAATGTTCATCGGATGCCTACCAAACTTGGTACTGAGATTCGTTTTAATGAGCCCTTTAAGTGTACCATATTTCAGCTCGATTGGAGTACGAATTCGCGTTTTATGGCGGATTTTGCAAAGTGTGCGAAAAGATGAAGTAGAAGAAGAGAAAAACGAAGAAAAAAAACCCTAACTTTGGCTGCTCGTATCGCGGAAATGGCTGAAGCGATTTTCTTCAAATTTGGTATGTAGACTCCCCGACCTAGCCGGCACTTCTGTAGCAACTTTGGTTTGAATCAGATAAGGAATCACGGAGCTACAAAGGTGTGAAAGTCACGTTTACTTTCTTCCTGTAAATATACTCACGGTGTGGCGCGCCGGTTACTTGGGCTGCACAACACACTACCGTGTGTCGTGATATGTAGTAGCTACCAAGACCCCACTACTATATTATGAACTCTTGGTGGTACTTCATAGCCAAACGCTAGTGTATCTGGCTTCTTGTGCTATTGTAGTCATTTTTTTTAATTTTATGGGATCATCATAATGTAAATGTTTACTATTACAGTATATTCATGCTATCATTAAAGAGTTTCAGTCTATAATTGTGGGTTACTGAAAGGTGATGCGCTGATGCTGGCTTTTTAAGTGAACACTGAAATTTCACAGGCACTGAAGGGCTGGGGCGGGATTAAAGACGTGCACGGGTAATGTAGCAGTAAGTTACTTCAACTATATCACTACAGCGGGTATGAAACAGCTGGCTATAGCTATGTACGGCCCTGCATGGGCTGCGGAGTCACGCTATAACGAGTCAGTGGAGGCATACCATGGCGAATTTAAAACAAATCAGTGACTGGACTCACAATTAAACCAAGAGTTGACAGCACAATGAAATCAGCCAGCTTGCTATGGCTAACCACTTCCACACTGTTTGGGTTTGGGAATTGAGGCGGGCGCCTCACATCTCGATGTCATGGTGGCAAGTTTGAATCTTCAAACAGCACAAAAGCGATCTCATAAACCAACGAACAACTCTTAGCGAAATTAAATGTACAGATACATTGTGTAAAAAGCCCCTGATAGCCACAGCCTATTTACAATACGACTTCATGGTTGAAAAAAAATCGCTCCAATGGGATGTGATGACAAAGAAAATGAAAAAAAGAACGATGCACATTTGAATAAATAATTTAATTAATGCATTGTAAATGGGTGGGCGATGGAACAAACTACTCCAACAATTTGCCTGACTTTTCGTGTAGTAGTTACTCATTATACAAAGGTTACATGCCCTTGGTTTCGAGGCGGAATTTTTTAGTAAGGCTGAGATTTCGCCATGCGGATTCTAAAAGATTGCATAATCGATCCCTCATGTAAAATGACGCACAGTAGTGGTCGCATGTTTATTATTTTGTGGGCGTGCGCTTTGTGCTTCTTGGCCTCGCGACTTACTACCGTGAGTCTTGATTAACCACAAATTTGAGATCAGTACAAGAAAAGTCATATGGAATCAGAAGCACCTTGTGCATCATTAACTACTGACATTTTATGCATACAACCCCAAGCTGCAAAGTTGTAAGTCCTTAATCTTGTCTTTAAACATTTTAGCTGTAACCTGTAGAAAATAAGTGATACGTGTACATGTTTGCATCATACAGATGATAGTACTGTATAGTAGGGACCACCAAGGTTTGGGTGTGGCTGATCAAAAAACATTACCCAAAAACCAGCCTTACTTTTTCCTGACAACGATGAAGCAGTATTGGTTTGGTAAACCTAAGCCCAGACAAGCCTTCAGATCAACCTGAAACGCTTTCAACAAGTTGCGACAGAATTTAAAAAAAAATATTGAATGGAATTTTCTAGTGACTGACTGACTGACTGACTGACTGACTGACTGACTGACTGACTGACTGACTGACTGACTGACTGACTGACTGACTGACTGACTGACTGACTGACTGACTGACTGACTGACTGACTGACTGACTGACATCTTCAGACAAGTACAACGTGAGGCTACAGACTTGATTTTTTCATTGTTTAATATTGCTTCAGCCCAAGAGGTACCTTTTGGGCATACCGCAGTATGTGCAATGCATTCTTCATGGACTTACCAGTGTCCTCCTTTGTGTGCCATTCACAACAGTGAAAGGTGTTAAAAATTGGCAGTAGCGTGTAATGGCTTCCCTTGAAATTGTCTGTATTTTTTCATAGAGGCTCATTTGAATACAAAGATGCTTTTCAAACAGTTCTTGGTTTGTAATGCTGTGTGTAACGGGTTGAACTGAACATAGCTGACAACAAAGGATAATGGATACTTCACTTTTCAGCTAATAATTGGTGCTTGGGACATGCGGCACCATTTCTTTCTTATGATGTGGTCACCAGTCATAATAATTTTATTTTACAAAATAAGTTAACAAACAAGTACACAAAGGGGATTTTCAACTAGAGTAGAGACCATAGCACATCGATGAAAAGTACTGAAAATAGCTGGAGTAGTGCATGATAATAAATCACAATAAATAATAAGAAGTGTTATATCCCTACTGTGCATTTTCATTATGGCATTTTGAGCACAGTAGGGATATAACACTTCTTATTGTTTACTATCATGCACTAAATACTCCAGCTAGTTTTAGTACTTTTAATCAATGTACTATGGTCCCTACTCTAATTTAATATTCCAAATGTTTTAGTGTACTTGTTTTAATTACTAACATGCCAACAAGTCTTCTGGAGTATTCATTTGTTCTATACCTTTTACTATTGAACCTTTATACATTGACAGCAACAAACCTTCGCAGGGCAAAAATTGACCTCTGTTCCATCCCAAATACACATAGCAAAGTGTGTATACAATAACTTTACACCTGAAATTAATTTACTACTCATGGATATCACAACATAAAATTACCATATACCAACAAAATGGTTAGGGGGCATTCCATACACTATACTAATAACACAGGATTGGAAACTATGTTTCACACGCCAGCTTTCCTCATTGTTTAGAAGTAATTAATTTGGCTGTTGTTACATTGTATGAGCTATCTGTAAGGTTCCTATGTACTTGGCATTGAGCCCAAACAGGTATGCTGTAATACCATCATTCATATTATCGTTTCATTATACTTGGATTATTGCATAAATTTTGAATTGGTAAAGTAGTTGAATTAATAATCTAGTTATATGTAGATTACTTTCCATGAATTTCTAACCTTGAATCTTTTTCTGAACACTGAATCCTCCAGGGTGACCATAAGCTTCTCTGTAGTCAAATCCATACACTACAGCTGACATCAATGCATTGGCTGTTGTGTGTATAATTGTTACTGGACCATTTGATACAGATAGTTGTGTATAATATGCCTCAGTGACCTGGTTGAATGTTATTGTGTTCCAAGATTGTGACTGTAATGACCTCTTCACTCCTCCTGTTATCCAATACATCATACTAGGCTGATAATACTCCTTCAATACTATAATGTTGATATAGTTACTGTAACCTGATGATATTGTGGATAGGTTGATTTCATTACTGTAATGAACTGTAGCTGGGACAAGCATCATCATTGGACCACCAGTTCTCCTATCATAATAATTACCAGAACTATACTGAGCTACTAAGATTTCCTTGTTAGAGTGGATCACACAATAGTATTGTTGAGTTACTGTAAAACTATTACCTGCATTAATAGTATAGGAATTCCTTGTATTGTTACAGTCCGTAAAGACTTCAGTTGAGTTATATGCTGCTAACACTCTGATGGTGTAACCACTTCTACCTTGTAGTGGTGCAATGTAATATGTTTTACCCCAGTATGTGGTAGGTGGAATCTGTTCTACTAAGTGATTACAATCTCTATAACTCAATGATAGTACATTTCCACACTCATGACCACTAAACACAGACACTGGCTTGTCTGTGATAATTCTGGTCCCAGTCAAGTCACTTGATGATCCAATATACACTGTTAGTAACCTGTTGACTATGAAGGAGTATTGACTACCATGTGTTAGGGAGCTAACGGTATCATTAATCTTGACATTAACAGATTGTGTTACTGTTACATTCATCATTGTGTTGTTCTCTGTACCAACAATTAGTACTACATTATCACCTCTACCAGAGGATACAGAAATTCCATAATAAATGTAATGAGTGCAGCACACTTTTACAGTGGGTAAAGCAAGGAACGTATCACTTCTAATAGATGCATCATTTTGACCAATCACAACTACATTAGTACTGTTGGTCTTAAGGTAAATCCCCTTATTTTGATCATTGTATGAACCAGTGATGAGTCCTGAAGGAAGACTTATAATTGTTGATCCTGTACCTGAAATAGTTCCATCAGTGTAATATCCTACTCCAGGAGCTTCTATGGTATAAGATAAATCTAGTGATCCAGTATTGGTTAAATAGAGAGATACTGAACCACCACCATAAAATCCAGTGTAGTAATTGTTGCCTGTAATTATAAAATATACAAAACTGCAATTGAAAGGTATCAAAAATTCTATTTACAGTACAGCGGACCCTTGGTTCTGAACCCTTTTGTTCTCAAGCAACGATAAAAGTGTTCAAATAAGAATTTTTTGGATAACTGAAACCCATACATTTACATCCAGAACTCTGTTCAAACACTCTAATAGAACATATACTTGTACCTAAAATACTACAGTCATTTCTAATTTCGGATAAATGAGGGTATGGATAAGTGAGGGTATGGATAAATGAGGGTACAGATAAACAAGGGTCGAATAACTGAAAGTCTACTATCCACCCCAAAAACACCTTTGCTGTAAAAAAAAGGTGCGTCCATGAAACTACAAGTACTTGTAAAACAGCTCAGTAATTGTGACCGAATTTTGGAAAATCACCCTTATGGCTGTGCCTGAAACAATTAGAATTTTTGAGATTAGCATGGTGCTGTTAATAGCAGAAAGCACTTTTCAAATATTTCTAAAAATTTTCTTGTAATTCAGGGTATCTATGGTTTATTCTACCCTTACTTAGGTAGGAATTTAACTTATACTGCTGTGCTTCAGAACTAAATATTTAATGTGTCAAATGTGCCCATAAGGGTGATTTTCCAAAATTCGGTCACAATTGTAGAGAAAGACCTCATAAGAGTAAAAACAACTGGCAACTCAAAGAGCTGATATCTGGAGCGGCGAAGAATAAATCTTATCATACAACTAACTGCCATGCATTGGCTGTAAAATAGGTGCACCCATCAAAGTGAAAGTGACTGGCAACTGAAACAGCTGATATCTGAAGCGGCCAAGAATGAATGTTGACATACAATCAATTGCAATTAACAAAAATTTAACATTGAACCTTTATCATTCAGCTGTGTTCTATATTCACTGTATATAGCTGCATCCGAAATTAATTTCTTTTAGCTCTAATTGGCTGGTAATTTGGTTGCCTTTTATAATAGTGTACAGAGCAAAAAAGGCGGCCAAATTACCAGCCAATAAGAGCTAAAAGAAATTAATTTAGGATGCAACTATGTACAGTGAATATAGAATATATTCACTGCAAGTGAATATAGAATATATTCACTGCAACTATATTGCCAGTCACTTTCACTTTGATGGGTGCACCTATTTTACAGCCAATGCATGGCAGTTAGTTGTATGATAAGATTTATTCTTGGCTGCTCCAGATATCAGCTCTTTGAGTTGCCAGTTGTCTTTACTCTTATGAGGTCTTTCTCTACAATTACTGCTGAGCTGTTTTACAAGTACTTGTAGTTTCATGGATGCACCTTTTTTTACAGCAAAGGTGTTTTTGGGGTGGATATCACTCATTTTGTCAGTGATAGGCTCACTGATGAACAGCAAATTGGTACAAATTGATATTTGGAAATGAGCAAGTAAAATGTATAATAAAAAATATCTTGGGATGCACCTGCTGATTATTTTCATCTTTTTTTACAGTGTTACAAAAGGCATGGATAAGGTTTTATTACACCAGAAGTATGAATTTGAATATACTGACTTTTCTATTAGTCTAAGAGTAGATCTATCTTTAGAATGTGATATTCTTTTACTACAGTATTTACAATAATTATCTCATATCTGCGTGTGGTAAATGCTTCAGACACCCTTATGCTCAAATGTTTGTATAATTGTCAAGTGCCTAATCAAACAGTTCAAAGTTACTACAAAGCTAGCTTTATTAGAGTAGATTTATCTCTTTGTGACATTCAATACAGTATCTCATATCTGTAGTAAATTAATCATACTTCAGGCACATTATGCATGCTCAAAATTAAGCTAGCATAATTAGCAAGTCATGAGTGTCTAAATAGTTGATGATGTTCTTATTTTGTGTTGCTGGATTCACAATTACTGAAGCTTTGTGGATTTTCTAGGTCACATTATAGAAGATGTAGAGGACAATAAGCCATCAGATAATTCAGCAATAAAACTTAGCTATAGAGCTACCTCATGCACATTTCTCATAGTACTTGGATGTATGTATCGAGCAAACAAATGTAATAATATAGATTGCATGGATACACAACTTGAATGATAGCTAAAATAATATTTATTTTTACTATAGAGAGTCTTTAAATAATTAACTAATTAATTAATTTCATATAACCATTTGTAACATTGTGGTCACAGCTTCAGGATTGGAGTAGCAGAGAAAGGATTAGAGGACTCATGATCAATCATCAAGACCTGGGGAGATGGAAACAGTACTGTACACCCAAAAGTACATCAGAGTTCAGTATATGCAACCAGCACATAAGACCACAGCCTTGATCACAACTGAAATTAAACAAACTTTCAAACTAGCTTGATGTAGCAATCAACTTAAAACTAAAAGTTGCAGTACTTATGCTTTGCTGAGGGAACATGCCCCCATGCAGACTCCCTTGCCCATTCAGCAGAATAATAAGCCACCTTATCATAATTGCATGTTTATATTTATATCAAATACTGTGCGAACCTCCCAAAATGGAGTATCTATATCCACAGATACAAACAATTTTACAAAATTTATACAGCAGCTAGGTTAATACAAAAATATTTCAATACTCTCTTCTTAAAATCTTCTACATTTGTTGCGTCAATAACTGTAACTGGTAAACTGTTCCACATTTTAAGAGTTGAGGAGAAAAGGATAAACATCAAGGTGAGCTTACAACAGGGGTGGTAGAGCAGGCCAAAGAGTGAGGGGGCCAGGCCAACTCTAAGTTGAAGACCAAAAAAACAAAGGTCACAGCCTGCTGACAATAGCTGCTCTCCACCAATTATATCTCCTTATTTATAACTACACATATGTAGCTAAGTATAGCTTACTACACTGCTTCTCTGGATGCTATGACTGCTCTATTAGAGTATCCATTCCTGACTGTTCTATTAGAGTATTTCGATCTTTTTTTCCAAACAGTATCCCATAAAAGTGGGGG
Source organism: Dysidea avara (assembly GCF_963678975.1). Classification (NCBI taxonomy): domain Eukaryota; kingdom Metazoa; phylum Porifera; class Demospongiae; order Dictyoceratida; family Dysideidae; genus Dysidea; species Dysidea avara. The sequence goes on from NC_089276.1 coordinate 17,004,496, forward strand.
ACCATGACCCCCTCCACCACCTATGCTTGCAACTATCCTGGCCTCTACATCAATAGGGACCTTAGCTACCACTTTTACCTTTCCTCTGGTGCCCCTGATGTATCAGCAACATACAGTAGCTGGAAGATAAAGCTAGTTAATGCCCCTATATATAGGCACAGCTAGAGTGGGATTTACTCCTACTGACTATCACAGTTCCCCTCGCAACCTTTGCCCCACAATAACTGCTGTCAAACCATATGGTCAAACTATCACACAAATGATTTTAGCTGGCAGCGCACAAACAATTCTTGACAGCTTATAATAATACTATTATTAAAGTACACGTACCGCATTGTGACAATTCAAGTATCACGTGGTCTATTTAGGGGAAGTCTCTTGGAAAGTCCCTGTAGCACCTCAAGCAGAAATACGTGATGCGCAGTTTAAAAGTGAATGTTTAATGGCAGTCAAAGTCGAGACAGAGAAGCAAAGCCGTAGTACTAACAAGAAACATTTTTTTGGTATTGAACTGGATTTCAGTGTTGAGGCGTACTTTAGACAAATTGTAACATGATGCACACTGCTTGAAAGATAAGAGAACGGAAAGAGGAATGAAGAAAGATAAAGTTGGAGTGTAAAGTGTCACATTGCCACACACTGAGTAACCGCATTTATGTGATAGGTTTTTTAGAGGTGTGCAGTGCAAATTCACTGAAAAGTTCTTAAGTAGCAGCGAAACCTCATGGCGGAATTGTCGACAAGGCAACTCGTACCTCTTGCCACTTACATCGTCAGAAGTCTGGGAGCTTTGGCTGCAGGTGGAAGATGTAGACAAATGTAACATGTGTAATGATTGTATGTACTCATTTACACTGCATACTGGCCTAACCTAAATTAATGTATAGCGAAACCTGTCTAATCAGGACTCTGTGTAATCACCTGTTAAAACCAGCCAACTTGTAAATCCCCAAAAGCATCATTTGTGCAAAAAGTGACAGATTTCAGGTGTAATGTATTCATTGCCCACCTGTTGGTTTTTACAGGTAATCTGGTTCTGGTCATAGCATGCAGTTCACCACTAGCAGTAGCAGTTAAAATAATTAGATGTGGTCATGGTACATACATAACTTGGAACCAGGCAGAAACTGAGTCATGAATTGCAGGTCAGTTTACATAAAGAGGAATTGTAGTATCTTGTGTGTTCTTTTTGTAGTTCTAAAATCAAGAGTACATAGACTGTAGTGACATCAAGGCTGTTGTGAATTTCCTGGTCAGTATACTTATCTCAGGTGTTTTCTGAATTTCCAGGATCACCCACCAGCAGTAATAGTAGTAGTTGAATGTGGTCATGGTGCATACATAACTTGGGAACTAAGATCAAAGATTCAGGTCGGTTTACATACAGAGGAATTTTATTAGTGTTCCTTTTGTAGCTCTCAAATGTCAAGTGTACGTGGACTGTAGTGACATCAAGGACGTTGTGGATTTCCAGGTGAGTCTGCTTACTTATCCAGACTTCTGTTATCCAGAATGAAGTTTGGTTTGAATGAAACACAAGGAGAGAGCTTAAAAGTTGCTGTTTACCTATTTGGTGGCTTGTTTTGTTCTACTAATAATAACTAACACTTGGTTGCTATGTGATAGTGCATATTTACAGCCTAGGGGAGTGACCATGAGTGCTCTGTAGTGAATTCCCCCTCTGCCCACTAAACTACACCACTGATAGCAATCACATTACTTGTATTATAGTAGCATGTAGTAACTAGTAGCATGCATTTCTTACTTACAGATATTTCTGAGATATGGACAGTAGTATGTACCAGACTACCTAGATAAGAGAGGTTCTACTATACCCAGATTTTAGGTGCATTGCATTTAATGCCTGTTTGTCAATTTTGCAGGCTATCTGGTCATAGTCGTTTACCCACTAGTAGTTCATGGTATGTAACTTGGAACCTGGCAGAAGCTAAGATCAGAGAATTGAGAATTTCAGTTAACAGCGGAGTTGTGTGTTCTCTTCTGTACTTCAGTCTATGTAACTCTAGTGATATCAAGGGTGTCGTGAAAATTCCAGGTCAGTCTATGTAATAAGGAATATTATACTATCTCATGTTTCCTGAATTTCCAGGATAAGACATACTGTTATGACGGGACCAAACTAATTCCCAGGTCAGTTAAAATGTTGTGTATTTTCATAGTATCCAGATTTTAGCTGCCTAACAGTTTTTACAGATAATCTGGTTTACATGTTAGCAATCGAATATGGTCATGGTGTGTAATTTGGGAACAGACAGCAACTGAGATCAAGTGAATTTCAGGATTGTTGACAAGATGTATGGATCGACCAAGTACCAAATAGCCATGGCTCTCTTATCATTTGCCACTTACATCATCATCATCACTTTTGGTGTTAACTATTTGATGTGATGTTTATTAAATTTTTGTTACATGTTGTAATACCATTGTTAAATAAATTTAGCTACTGTAAGGCAAAACATTTCATGGATTTCGCAGCCATCTTATCAACAATTATAATCGCCTCGTTTTCTGTTTGTAGCTGTCATGGCAGTTTCACATGTCCATGGCAGTTTCACTCTTCCACAAAGCACTAATTAAGGTGGAGCTTGTGTCATGGCTTTCATTATGTACATACTGTACAGCAACACCTTTTTGTCTGAAATGTGGTTTGTGGCTGTACATGAGGTTTGGTCATTCCACACAACTTGCAAAAACAGTAATTCTTGTACGGTGCATGGCACTATATTGAGTCTTAACTTATGACTTGCACCTTCCCTAGTATTTGTGAGTTCTCTACGCTTTCACACCTTGTTTAAAAGACATCTGCCGATTATAAACGCTTGCACGAGGCGTGGAACTGAATGGAGTCAAAAAGATTTCTGCTTAAAATGCCATCCTAAAGTAACTAACGGCTCTGCATGCTTTCACAATTTATTTGTAGGCTTGTGTCCACATCATGTCTTTAAAAGTTATTATAGGGATTAGAAGTTTGAATGGAGAAAATACATGTAGAGGCGATCCAGTACTAGATAATGTTTGTGCCAGATGGACTGTACAAACACGAGTGTATTGAGTGGTATAATGTGACAATAGCTGAAACACATGGTGAGAAATTGAGTGAATTATATCTAAATACGCTTGTTAAGAGGTTGAGACAAGAAAACGATGACACCAAGTTTTTTTTAAATCACAAAACACGGTATAAACCTATTGAGAAAGGTTGTGCAATTCAGGGATAATATTGCAAAACCGTCCCTACCCGTAAATAACTCACAGTAGTGGTCGTGCGTTTTAATTGTGACGTGCGCTTTGTAATTTCTTGGCCACGCGACTCACTACCGTGAGTCTTGATATATGTAAGTAATAGTTATAAACACACCCATGAAAGAGTTTGCATCTAGTTTGTAAAAATGAAGCCCGAGGGCAGAGTGTTTACAAATCAGAATGCAAACTGAATGGATGTGTTATGAAGGCTATACTGATACCATATTTTACAGCAGATACAAATCCGATATTTATTTATTAATGCTTTATAGTACACACATACAAGCATGAGCTTAGGTACACATACAGATACAAGAATTGACAATACACATAGTGTACTAAAGGTCTGTAGGCTTGTTCCTACAGCCAAAAGTAGTAATTATAAAATAATAATAAAAGAACACATGATAAATTGTCTAAAACAGTGTGTAGTTAATCGAGAAATGATCAGTAACACACCGACTACAGGGACAGTGGTAGTGCAGTGTATGGGGGTTGAGGGGGTCAAAGTTATGAATGAAATGATTCCAGAAGTGGGACTTGACTCTGTTCCTGATAGTGTCAATAGACATATTAATGTCAATTAATGGAAGCGCATTCCATAAGCGACAAATCCTTACAAAGTAAAAGTGTCGTTGCTTGTTAGTGGTGGAGGGATTGTGATGTAATTTGAAGCCTCCTGATCTGGCACTGGTAGAGAAGGAAATGAAATGGTGAATGTTGAAACTACTGGTTGGATTTTTGATAGATTTGATGAAAAACATGATGTCTGAAAGTTCAAAGGTGTACATTAATGGGAGAAGCTCTAGTTTGAGAAGTCTAGTTTTATAGTCGGAAATGAAATCGTTCAAAATATACTTTGTGGCTCGCCTCTGAAGATGTTCTAGGTTGCTGATGTCTTTCACTAAATATGGACTCCAGATAGAGGAGCAGTACATGAGCTGAGACCTGATTAGAGATACGTATAGCTTAACTTTAGTCAGTGGTGGTATAGATGAACTGAAGGTTCTTTGTACAAGACCCAATGTCTTATCAAGACACACGGTAGTGTGTCGTGCGGCCCAAGAAGCCGGCGTGCCACCCATGAGTATACTAACAGGAAGAAAGAAAATGCAATTTTCACACCTATGTAGCTCTGTGATCCCTTATTCGATTGGAACCAAATTTGCTAGAGACGTGCCGGCCAGCAAGGGGAGTCTACACACCACATTTGAAGAAAATCGCTCCAGCCATTTCCGAGATACGAGCGAACAAAATTTCGTTTTAATTTTCTTCGTTTTTTTCTTCTTTTTCTTCTTTTTCTTCTTCATTTCGTCACTTAGCAAAATCCGCCATAAAACACGAATGCGCGCTGGGATCGGGCTGAACTTTGGCACACTTAAAGGGCTCATTAAGGCGGATCTCTGTACCAACTTTAGTAGGAATCCAATGAACATTCACGGAGTTATGACCGATTATTTGCGTAAAATAAGGTCGAAGGTCAGTCACGCCTACAGGATAAACTCCTTTGAGGAATCAGTTGAAAATTTATATGTAGGTGGAGCAACCATCGTAGGAGTGCCTTTTTGTGGTTTGAAAGGAATCGGGATAAAGACCATGGAGATATGACACAAAATCCGACCTGTGTCAAAATTACGCGATCGATTTTTATGAATAAAAAAACTATTAGTTTTCGTGTCTACCAGGCAAACCACTTAGAGCAACGAGCTGAAAATCAGTATGTAGCTGGAATAATTATCATAGAAAGTCCTTGCAGTAGTATAGAAGAATTGGATTACAAACCACTGAGTTATGATTCGAAAGACAACTACGTGTAGCAAATGCGAGATCGAGATACTCTAATAAAACAGTCACCCTAATAAAGTATTCAGCTGCATTTATAATTTTAATTATATTACATTGCAAGTTATTCTGTAGGGAATTCAGCTACAAACAAGTCACGCTGTAGTCAGATCAGCCAGAAGAAGGTACCTAATAGAGAGTTCAGCTACAAAGAAACCATCATGTAGAGAGTTCAGCTCAAACAAATTGCCCTGTAGAGAGATCAGCTAGAAGAAGTTACCTTGTAGAGAGTTCAGTTACAAAGAAACAAATCATGCAAAGAGTTCAGCTGCAAACAAATCACCCAGTAGAAAGTTCCGCTATGAACAGACCACACTGTAGAGAGTTCAGTTAGAAACAAGTCATCTTGTAGTGAGATCAGCTAGAAGAAGTCACATTGTAGAGAGTTCAGCTACAATAGAAGATATCAAACACCTTTTTCAAGAATTGATATACACAAATTCAGTTTCTTCCCAGCTACTGTCAGATTGTGGAATAGTTCACCTGACTCAGTTGTTAATTTGGATTCCTTTGAAGTATTCCGTAGATCTGCTACTGATTTCTTAAACAAATTATAATTTATAATTATTTTTATACTTAATTAAGTACTTAACTACTTAACTTAACTACATACTATATTGCACGTATACTCTTTCAGAGTCCTGCAATTATTATAATAATAATAATAATAATAAAGAAACTACCACGTAGAGAGTTCAGCTGTAAACAAATCACCCTGTAGAGAACTCAGCTACAAACAAATATGCCCTGTAGAAAGATCAGCTAGAAGAAGTTACCTTGTAGAGAGTTCAGTTACAAAGAAACAATCATGCAAAGAGTTCAGCTGCAAACAAATCACCCAGTAGAAAGTTCCGCTATGAACAGACCACACTGTAGAGAGTTCAGTTAGAAACAAGTCATCTTGTAGAGAGATCAGCTGGAAGAAGTCACATCGTAGAGAGTTAAGCTACAAACAAACCACCATGTAGAGAGTTCAGCTGCAAACAAATCACCTGTAGAGAGTTCAGCTAGAAACAAGTCACCCTATAGAGAGATCAGCTAGAAACAAGTCACCCTGTAGAGAGTTCAGCTAGAAGAAGTCACATTGTAGAGAGTTAGCTGCAAACAAATCACCCTGTAGAGAACTCAGCTACAAACAAATATGCCCTGTAGAAAGATCAGCTAGAAGAAGTTATCTTGTAGAGAGTTCAGCTACAAAGAAACCACTATGTAGAGAGTTCAGCTGCAAACAAATCACCTGTAGAGAGTTCAGCTAGAAACAAGTCACCCTGTAGAGAGATCAGCTAGAAACAAGTCACCCTGTAGAGAGTTCAGCTAGAAGAAGTTGCATTGTAGAGAGTTCAGCTACAAAGAAACTACCATGTAGAGAGTTCAGCCGCAAACAAATCACCCTGTAGAGAACTCAGTTACAAACAAATATGACCTGTAGAAAGATCAGCTAGAAGAAGTTACCTTGTAGAGAGTTCAGCTACGAACAGATCACCCTGTAGAGAGTTCAGCTACAAACAAATCACCATGTAGAGAGTTCAGTTACAAAAAAACCACCATGTAGAGAGTTCAGCTGCAAACAAATCACTTGTAGAGAGTTCAGCTAGAAACAAAAGTCACCATGTAGAGAGATCAGCTAGAAACAAGTCACCCTGTAGAGAGTTCAGCTAGAAGAAGTCACATTGTAGAGAGTTCAGCTACAAAGAAACCACCATGTAGAGAGTTCAGCTGCAAACAAATAACCTGTAGAGAGTTCAGCTAGAAACAAGTCACCCTGTAGAGAGATCAGCTAGAAACAAGTCACCCTGTAGAGAGTTCAGCTAGAAGAAGTCACATTGTAGAGAGTTCAGCTACAAAGAAAGTACCATGTAGAGAGTTCAGCTGCAAACAAACACCCTGTAGAGAACTCAGCTGCAAACAAATCGCCCTGTAGAAGATTAGTTAGAAGAAGTTACCTTGTAGGGAGTTCAACTACAAACAAATCACCCTGTAGAGAGTTCAGCTACAAAGAAATCATCATGTAGAGAGTTCAGCTGCAAACAAATCATCCTGTAGAGAGTTCAGCTATGAAAAGATCACCCTGTAGAGAGTTCAGCTAGAAGAAGTCACCTTTTAGAGAGTTCAGCTACAAAGCAACCACCATGTAGAGAGTTCAGCTGCAAAAAAAATCGATCACTCTGTAGAGAGTTCAGCTAGAAGAAGTCACATTGTAGAGAGTTCAGCTGCAAATAAATCACCCTGTAGAGAATCCAGCTACAAACAAATCACCCTGTAGAAAGATCAGCTAGAAGAAGTTACCTTGTAGAGAGTTCAGCTACAAAGAAACCACCATGTAGAGAGATCAGCTGCAAACAAATCACCTGTAGAGAGTTCAGCTAGAAACAAGTCACCCTGTAGAGAGATCAGCTAGAAACAAGTCACCCTGTAGAGAGTTCAGCTAGAAGAAGTTGCATTGTAGAGAGTTCAGCTACAAAGAAACTACCATGTAGAGAGTTCAGCCGCAAACAAATCACCCTGTAGAGAACTCAGTTACAAACAAATATGACCTGTAGAAAGATCAGCTAGAAGAAGTTACCTTGTAGAGAGTTCAGCTACGAACAGATCACCCTGTAGAGAGTTCAGCTACAAACAAATCACCATGTAGAGAGTTCAGTTACAAAAAAACCACCATGTAGAGAGTTCAGCTGCAAACAAATCACTTGTAGAGAGTTCAGCTAGAAACAAAAGTCACCATGTAGAGAGATCAGCTAGAAACAAGTCACCCTGTAGAGAGTTCAGCTAGAAGAAGTCACATTGTAGAGAGTTCAGCTACAAAGAAACCACCATGTAGAGAGTTCAGCTGCAAACAAATAACCTGTAGAGAGTTCAGCTAGAAACAAGTCACCCTGTAGAGAGATCAGCTAGAAACAAGTCACCCTGTAGAGAGTTCAGCTAGAAGAAGTCACATTGTAGAGAGTTCAGCTACAAAGAAAGTACCATGTAGAGAGTTCAGCTGCAAACAAACACCCTGTAGAGAACTCAGCTGCAAACAAATCGCCCTGTAGAAGATTAGTTAGAAGAAGTTACCTTGTAGGGAGTTCAACTACAAACAAATCACCCTGTAGAGAGTTCAGCTACAAAGAAATCATCATGTAGAGAGTTCAGCTGCAAACAAATCATCCTGTAGAGAGTTCAGCTATGAAAAGATCACCCTGTAGAGAGTTCAGCTAGAAGAAGTCACCTTTTAGAGAGTTCAGCTACAAAGCAACCACCATGTAGAGAGTTCAGCTGCAAAAAAAATCGATCACTCTGTAGAGAGTTCAGCTAGAAGAAGTCACATTGTAGAGAGTTCAGCTGCAAATAAATCACCCTGTAGAGAATCCAGCTACAAACAAATCACCCTGTAGAAAGATCAGCTAGAAGAAGTTACCTTGTAGAGAGTTCAGCTACAAAGAAACCACCATGTAGAGAGATCAGCTGCAAACAAATCACCTGTAGAGAGTTCAGCTAGAAACAAGTCACCCTGTAGAGAGATCAGCTAGAAACAAGTCACCCTGTAGAGAGTTCAGCTAGAAGAAGTCGCATTGTAGAGAGTTCAGCTACAAAGAAACTACCATGTAGAGAGTTCAGCCGCAAACAAATCACCCTGTAGAGAACTCAGTTACAAACAAATATGACCTGTAGAAAGATCAGCTAGAAGAAGTTACCTTGTAGAGAGTTCAGCTACGAACAGATCACCCTGTAGAGAGTTCAGCTACAAACAAATCACCATGTAGAGAGTTCAGTTACAAAAAAACCACCATGTAGAGAGTTCAGCTGCAAACAAATCACTTGTAGAGAGTTCAGCTAGAAACAAAAGTCACCATGTAGAGAGATCAGCTAGAAACAAGTCACCCTGTAGAGAGTTCAGCTAGAAGAAGTCACATTGTAGAGAGTTCAGCTACAAAGAAAGTACCATGTAGAGAGTTCAGCTGCAAACAAACACCCTGTAGAGAACTCAGCTGCAAACAAATCGCCCTGTAGAAGATTAGTTAGAAGAAGTTACCTTGTAGGGAGTTCAACTACAAACAAATCAACAAGAACACTCTATACACTCTAAAACAACAAGATAGCAGCAATTTAAACATTAAAGTAAAACGGTCTTTATACAGTGGAACCTCAGTTATCCAGATCCCACTTATCTGGATTCTCGGTTAACCGAACTACGGTAATGAATGCTCTATTAGAGTAGTGACTGTTCTATTAGGGTAGTTGATAATACTAAAATTTTAAAAATGTTCTTTATGCTATATTAAGGCTGTTTCTACTAGTGCTGCCACGATATAGAAAAACTCTACATCATCAAGGTTTATATCACTATATAAACATATATCACGATATCAAGACACACGGTAGTGTGTCGTGCGGCCCAAGAAGCCGGCGTGCCACACCGTGAGTATATTAACAGGAAGAAAGAAAACGCAATTTTCACACCTATGTAGCTCTGTGACCCCTTACCCGATTGGAACCAAATTTCCTAGAGAGGTGCCGGCCAGTAAGGGGAGTCTACATACCAAATTTGAAGAAAATCGCTGAAGCCATTTCCGAGATACGAGCGAACAAAATTTCGTTTTAATTTCTTCGTTCTTCTTCATCTTCTTCTACTTCTTCATTTCGCACAGTTCGCAAAATCCGCCATAAAACACGAATGCGTGCTCGGATCGGGCTGAAATTTGGTACACTTAAAGGGCTCATTAAGGCGGATCTGTGTACCAACTTTGGTAGGAATCCGATGAACATTCACGGAGTTATGACCGATTATTTGCGTAAAATAAGGTCGAAGGTCTGTCACGCCTACAGGGTAAACTCCTTTGAGGAATCAGTTGAAAATTGCTATGTAGATGGAGCAACCATCGTAGGAGTGCCTTTTTGTGGTTTGAAAGGAATCGGGATAAAGACCACGGAGATATGACACAAAACCACGTGTTGATTCCGCGTGTTGGCATTTTTTTTCTTTCCAGTTGCCTGTCCATACCTCTATGATCCTTCCAATGGAATGCTCACTTGTTCATTTGGGGGTGACAGCATTGCTTATGATGGAGAGACTTGTGATTACACATGCGACATTGGTTATATTTTAACTGGTACTGCCACTAGGACCTGTCAGGGTAATGGTACATGGACTGGCACTGAAGTTATGTGCAATAGAGGTAAAATGTAATGTATTACACTTTAATTGAATCATTTTCTTGTATGCGGTTACCTGTCAAATACCTAGAATTCCTGACTAGCGTTAAGAAGTTGTGGGTTTGAATCCGCGTGTTGGCATTTTTTTTCTTTCTACTCAATATCTTTTTATGTACACCTTTTTTAGAACATGACTTTTAGCTCATTGTATCGGGCCACACAACACACTATCATGTGTCTTGATATTTGGTTCCCAATATCAAGACACACGATAGTGTGTCATGTGGCCCAAGAAGCCGGCACACCACACCGTGAGTATATTAACAGGAAGAAAGAAAACGCAATTTTCACACCTATGTAGCTCTGTGATCCCTTATCCGATTGGAACCAAATTTGCTAGAGACGTGCCGCCCAGTTAGGGGAGTCTACATACCAAATTTGAAGAAAATCGCTCCAGCCATTTCCGAGATATGAGCGAGCAAAAGTTCATTTTAATTTCTTCGTTTTTTTTTTCTTCTTCATCTTCATTTCGCACACTTTGCAATAGTCACCATAAAACACGAATGCGCGCTTGGATTGGGCTGAAATTTGGCCCACTTAAAGGGCTCATTAAGGCGGATCTCCGTACCACCTTTGGTAGGAATCCGATGAACATTCACGGAGTTATGACCGATTATTTGCGTAAAATAAGGTCAAAGGTCTGTCACGCCTACAGGGTAAACTCCTTTGAGGAATCAGTTGAAAATTGCTATGTAGATGGAGCAACCATCATAGGAGTGCCTTTTTGTGGTTTGAAAGGAATCGGGATAAAGACCACGGAGATATGACACAAAACCCGACCTGTGTCAAAATTACGCGATCGATTTTTATGAATAAAAAAACTATTAGTTTACGTGTCTATCCTCGTGTCTATCAGGCAAACCGCTTAGAGCAATGAGCTGAAAATCAGTATGTAGCTGGAATAATCATCATAGAAAGTCCTTGCAGTAGTACAGAAGAATTGGATTACAAACCACTGAGTTATGATTCGAAAGGCAACTACGTGTAGCAAATGCGAGATCGAGATACTCTAATAGAACAGTCACCCTAATAAAGCATTCAGCTGCATTTATAATTTACTCAATTATATTACATTGCAAATTATTCTGTAGGGAATTCAGTTACAAACAAGTCACCCTGTAGTCAGATCAGCCAGAAGAAGGTACCTAATAGAGAGTTCAGCTACAAAGAAACCATCATGTAGAGAGTTCAGCTCAAACAAATTGCCCTGTAGAGAGATCAGCTAGAAGAAGTTACCTTGTAGAGAGTTCAGCTACAAAGAAACAATCATGCAAAGTGTTCAGCTACAAACAAATCACCCAGTAGAAAGTTCCGCTATGAACAGATCACACTGTAGAGAGTTCAGTTAGAAACAAGTCATGTTGTAGAGAGATCAAGTAACCTTGTAGAGAGTTCAGCTACAAAGAAACCACCATGTAAGAGAGTTCAGCTGCAAACAAATCACCTGTACAGAGTTCAGCAGGAACAAGTCACCCTGTACAGAGATCAGCTAGAAACAAGTCACCCTGTAGAGAATTCAGCTACAAACAAATCACCCTGTAGAAAGATCAGGTAGAAGAAGTTACCTTGTAGAGAGTTCAGCTGCAAACAAATCCCCTGTAGAGAGTTCAGCTAGAAACAAGTCACCCTGTAGAGAGATCAGCTTGAAACAAGTCACCCTGTAGAGAGTTCAGCTAGAAGAAGTCACATTGTAGAGAGTTCAGCTACAAAGAAACTACCATGTAGAGAAACAAATCACCCTGTAGAAAGATCAGCTAGAAGAAGTTACCTTGTAGGGAGTTCAGCTACGAACAGATCACCCTGTAGAGAGTTCAGTTACAAACAAATCACACTGTAGAGAGTTCAGTTGCAATGTAGAGAGTTCAGCTGCAAAAAATTAATCTCTCTGTAGAGAGTTCAGCTAGAAAAAGTCACCTTGTAGAGAGTTCAGCTGCAAATAAATCACCCTGTAGAGAATTCAGCTACAAACAAATCACCTGTAGAGAGATCAGCTAGAAGAAGTTACCTTGTAGAGAGTTCAGCTACAAAGAAACCACCATGTAGAGAGCTCATATCAGTACACACTTCACAAAACCCAACAAAATCTCTTGAAACTATGGTTATCCGCTGATTTCAGTAAATTGTAGTAGTCTACTTACCCTTTAAACCCCCATTCAGCTGCCTGAATCAGAGCTCAGACCAAACACTCGTTCTTGGGCTTTTCCAGGTTAGCTTTAGCTACTCATTCTGTATCTCGTACAACTTTGTGGATAGTCTAGTAAGTAGTACATACTTGGTCCAAACTTAAGCAGTACCTGCCAGTGCCAACTCATTCAGCACAAATTGCTCATATAGCTAGACAACTTGGAAAGTTAAATATATCAAGACACACGGTAGTGTGTCGTGCGGCCCAAGAAGCCGGCGCGCCACACCGTGAGTATATTGACAGGAAGAACGAAAACGTCATTTTCACACCTTTGTATCTCGGTGATCACTTATCTGATTGGAACCAAATTTGCTACACAGTTGCCCGCCAGCCAAGGGAGTCTACATTCCAAATTTGAAGGAAATCGCTCCAGCCATTTCCGAGATACGAGCTGCCAAAGTTTCGTTTTTTTTTCTTCGTTTTTTTTTTCTTCTTCTTCTTCTTCTTCGTCTTTTCGCACACTTGCAAAAATTGCTATAACACGCAAGCGCGTACTCCGATCGCCTTGAAATTTGGCACACAGAAAGGGAGAACAAAGGCGAATCATAGCATCAAATTTGGTACAAATCCGATGAATGGTTCAGGAGTTATGACCGATTATTCGCGTAAAACAAGATCGATTTGTTGTCACGCCTACAGGGTAAACCGCTTCATGGAATGAGTTGAAAATTGCTATGTAGATGGAGTAACCATCGTAGGAGTGCCTTTTGGTGGTTTGAAAGGAATCGAGATAAAGACCACGGAGATATGACACAAAACCCAACCTGTGTCACAATTACGCGATCGATTTTTATGAATAAAAAAGTATTAGTTTTCACGCCTACTAGGCAAACCGCTTAGAGCAATGAGCTGAAAATCGGTGTATAGCTGGAATAATCTTCATAGAAAGTCCTTGCAGTAGTACAGAAGAATCGGATTACAAATCACTGAATTATGATTCGAAAGCCAACTCCGTGTAGCAAATGCGAGATCGAGATACTCTAATAGAACAGTCACCCTAATAGAGCATTCGGCTAATTTATTATAGAATTTTATTACATCACAAGTTATTCTGTAGGGAGTTCAGCTGCAAACAGTTAATCTTATAGACAGTTCAGCAAGAAGACAGTCACCATGTGGAGAGTTAAGCAAATATATCACTATAGAAATTCAGAACATTATTACAAGTCACCCTGAAGAAAGTTCAGCTATAAACAAGTCATGCACTGTGTAGAGAATTCAGCTACAATTAAGTCACTCTCTAGAGAATTCAGTTACACAGAATTCAGCTACACACAAGTCACTGTGGAGAGAGTTCAGCTACAAACAAATTACCCTTTAGAGTGATCAGCTACAAACAAAACACTTTGCAGGGTGTTCAGCTGCAACAAATCAACCTTTAGAGCAATCAGCAATGAACAAATCAACACAAATCTACCTGTAGAGAGATCAGCTAGAAACAAATCACCCTGAAGAGAGTTCAGCTACAAAAAATCACCCTGTAGAGACATCAGCTAGAAACTAGACACAATGTAAGGAGTTCAGCTACAAGCAATCACCCTGTAGAGAGTTCAGCTAAAACAAATCAACCTACAGAGAGATCAGCTACAAACAAATCACCTTATAGAGAGTTCAGCTACAAACAGATTACCTGTAGATAGATCGGCTTCAAACAAATCAACCTGCAGAGAGATCAGCTACACACAAATCAACTTGTAGAGAGATCAGCTACAAACAAATCACCCTGTAGAGAGATCAGCTAGAAACTACACACAATGTAAGGAGTTCAGCTACAAACAAATCACCCTGTAGAGAGATCAGCTACAAACTAGACACAAAGTAAGGAGTTCAGCTACAAGTAAATTACCCTGTAGAGAGTTCATCTACAAACAAATCAACCTGTAGAGCAATCAGCTAGAAACAAATCACCCTGAAGAGAGGTCAGCTACAAAAAATCACCCTGTAGAGAGATCAGTTAGAAACAAATCACCCTGAAGAGAGGTCAGCTACACAAAAATAACCCTGTAGAGAGATCAGCTACAAACAAATTGCAATGTAGAGAGATCAGCTACAAGCAAACACCCTGTAGAGAGTTCAGCAACAAAGAAACCACCATGTAGAGAGTTCAGCTACAAACAAATTACCCTGTAGAGAGATCGGCTACAAACAAATCAGCCTGTAGAGAGTTCAGCTAAAACAAATCAACCTGCAGAGAGATCAACTACAAACAAATCACCTTAAAGAGAGTTCAGCTACAAACAAATTACCCTATAGAGAGATCGGCTACAAACAAATCAACCTGCAGAGAGATCAGCTACACACAAATCAACTTGTAGAGAGATCAACTACAAACAAATCACCCTGTAGAGAGATCAGCTAGAAACTACACACAATGTAAGGAGTTCAGCTACAAATAAATCACCCTGTAGAGAGTTCAGCTAAAACAAATCAACCTGCAGAGAGATCAGCTACAAACAAATCACCTTTTAGACAGTTCAGCTACAAATAAATTACCTTGTAGAGAGATCGGCTACAAACAAATCAACCTGCAGAGAGATCAGCTACACACAATTCAACTTGTAAAGAGATCAGCTACAAACAAATCACCCTGTAGAGAGATCAGCTAGAAACTAGTCACAATGTAAGGAGTTCAGCTACAAGCAAATCACCGTGTAGAGAGTTCAGCTACAAACAAACCAACCTGTAGAGCGATCAGCTAGAAACAAATCACCCTGAAGAGAGGTCAGCTACAAAAAATCACCCTGTAGAGATATCAGCTAGAAACAAATCAACCTGAAGAAAGGTCAGCTACAAAAAAAATCACCCTGTAGAGAGATCAGCTAGATACAAATCACCCTGAAGAGAGGTCAGCTACAAACAAAACACTTTACAGAGAATTCAGCTACAAACAAATCAGCTTGTAGAGAGATCAGTTACACACAAATCAACCTGTAGAGAGATAAGCTAGAAACAAATCACCCTGTAGAGAGTAGCTACAAGCAAAACAGCCTGTAGAGAGTTCAGCAACAAAGAAACCACCATGTAGAGAGTTCAGCTGCAAACAAATCACCTTATAGAGAGTTCAGCTACAAACAAATCACCCTGTAGAGAGATCAGCTAGAAACTAGACACAATGTAAGGAGTTCAGCTACAAGCAAATCACCCTTTAGTGAGTTCAGCTACAAACAAATCAACCTGCAGTGAGATCACCTACAAAAAAGCACCTTGTACAGAGTTCAGCTACAAACAAATTACCCTGTAGAGAGATCGGCTACAAACAAATCAACCAGTAGAAAGATCAGCTACACACAAATCAACTTGTAGAGAGATCAGCTACAAACAAATCACCCTGTAGAGAGATCAGCTAGAAACTAGACACAATGTAAGGAGTTCAGCTACAAGTAAATCACCCTGTAGAGAGTTCAGCTAAAACAAATCAACCTGCAGAGAGATCAGCTACAAATAAATCACTTTACAGACAGTTCAGCTACAAACAAATTACCTTGTAGAGAGATCGGCTGCAAATTAATCAACCTGCAGAGAGATCAGCTACACACAAATCAACTTGTAGAGAGATCAGCTACAAACAAATCACCCTGTAGAGCGATCAGCTAGAAACTAGATACAATGCAAGGAGTTCAGCTACAAGCAAAATCACCTTTTAGTGAGTTCAGCTGCAAACAAATCAACCTGCAGTGAGATCACCCACAAAAACGCACTTGTACAGAGTTCAGTTACAAACAAATCACCCTGTAGAGAGATCAGGTAGAAGAATTCACCTTGTAGAGAGTTCAACAACAAAGAAACCACCATGTAGAGAGTTCAGCTGCAAACAAATCACCCAGTAGAAAGATCAGCTAGAAGAAGTTACCTTGTAGAGAGTTCAGTTACAAAGAAACCATCGTATAGAGAGTTCAGCTACAAAGAAATTACCCCATAGAGAGTTCAGCTAGAAGAAGTCACCTTGTAAAGAGTTCAGCTACAAAGAAAACATCATGTACAGAGTTCAGCTACAAAGAAACCACCTGTACAGAATTCAACTACAAACAAATTACCCTGTATAGAGATCAGCTAGAAGAAGTTACCTTGTAGATCATTCAGCTACAACAATTCATCCTGTAAAAAGATCAGCTAGAAGAAGTCACCTTGTAGAGTGTTCATTTACAAAGAAACCATCATGTAGAGAGTTCAGCTGCAAACAAATCACTCTGTAGAGAGTTCAGCTACAAAGAAACCACCATGTAGAGAGTTCAGCCTCATACAAACCACCTTGTAGAGAATTCAACTACAACAAATCACCCTGTAGAGAAGAAATTACCATGTAGAGAGTTCAGCTACAAAGAAACCATCATGTAGGGAGTTCAGCTACAAGAAACCACCATGTAGAGAGTTTAGCTGCAAACAAATCACCTGTAGAGAGTTCAGCTAGAAACAAATCACACCGTAGAGAGATCAGCTGGACGAAGTCACCTTGTAGAGAGTTCAGCTACAAAGAAACCATCATGTAGAGAGTTCAGCTGCAAACAAATCACCCTGCAGAGAGTTCAGCTACAAACAAATCACCCTGTAGAGAGTTCAGCTAGACGAAGTCACCTTATAGAGAGTTCAGCTACAAAGAAACCATCATGTAGAGAGTTCGGCTACAAAGACACCACCATGTAGAGAGTTTAGCTGCAAACAAACCACCTGTAGAGAGTTCAGCTAGAAACAAAATACCCTGTAGAGAGACCAGTTAGAAGAGGTTACCTTGTAGAGAGTTCAGCTACAAAGAAACCATCCTGTATATAGTTCAGCTACATTTCAAGTCACCCAGTAGAGAGATCAGCTGCAAAAAATATCCTGTGGGGAATAATGGGCATGTAATAAATATATGTATATAATTTGTATAATTACTAATAAAATCAAAAAATAATTGAAGTACTAAAATTCTTCTTTAAGTTCTTCTTCCTGTAGTAAAGAAAAAAACACATGGGTTAAAAAAGCCCCAAAGCCAGCCATAGGCCGGCTTTGCAGTATACAAATACAAAAAGAAGTGATATCTAATCAAAAACAGCCAAGCTGTAAAAAAAGGTGCGGCCCCCAAAAAGGCCATGGTGAAAAAAGATGTGAAATCCAAGGTGGCGGCCAAGAAATGGCTGTGATGGTAGGTTAATGGTTACATTTTAATAACGACAATTCAGGTGAATTTTGTGCCGCTTGGCCTTGGCACCAAATTCACCTGAATTGTCGTTATTAAAATGTAACCATTAACCTACCATCACAGCCATTTCTTGGCCGCCACCTTGGATTTCACATCTTTTTTCACCATGGCCTTTTTGGGGGCCGCACCTTTTTTTACAGCTTGGCTGTTTTTGATTAGATATATATACAGTGTTGGGAGTAACGCGTTACTGTAACGCGTTACGTAATATTATTACTTTTGTGGTAACAAAGTAATATAACGAAATACGCTATGAAAACAGGTAATATAATGCTAGATACTTTACTTACAAACGTAACGCGTTACCTAAGTAATATAATTACTGTAACGAGTCTAATATGACGTAATATTATTACTAAAAGTAACGAAGTTAGTAATCTCGTTCGTAATCCTCTGAGTAACGCCTAACCACAACGAAGTAACGAGGCCTACTGAATGAAGCTTATTCACTAGCTTCTTACTTATAACCAAGATTTGCACATTAATCATGTCATGTGATAAGGTGGTAGTTTCACACGTGACAGCTTAAGGCTGTGGACACAAAGTAATATAATATGTAATATTATTACAGTTACTTTATTTTATGGGTAATATGTAACTGTAACTAAATAGTTATGTTGCAAGTAATATGTAATATGTAACTAGTTACTTTTACAAAGTAACTTGCCCAACACTGTATATATATATATATATGTACAAAATATTTTATATTGTGTTATATATTTGTTATGCTTGTACACTGTATGCGTGTAGGCTTTCAGTCATCATGTCTTCGGTAGCCTTGTCTTCTCTGGCAGGCCAGTCCCACTGAAGGTGCTCTCGAAGACTCTATTAGTTAATCGCATATACAGTAGGAAGCACAGACACATGAACTAGCTCTTGAACTAGCTAGCCATTATAATGCACTTGCTAAATATTAGCCAAAACGGAAACGCTTGTGAAATGCCAGCCAAAACGGAAACGTTACGCCAACAAGAGGTGTTGTGCAAAACATTAAACGCCGGGGGCCCCGAACATTTTTTGTCCGCTACTGTACGTACTTACATGTACAAAGACTATCTGAGTACTAGCTATTAAATTGTGGTACGCGTATCTTACACGATTTCACTGCGTGGTTTACTGGTTTTCCACTGTATGCTCCACGATAATATTGCGTGTTTCCACGCGACCTTCTAGACCACATGTGTACTTCCACTAGAAGTGAGGTGAGTACACAGACATGAGCCACGTACTAACGTGGCGTGGAATCATGCGTGTTCACACGTGATATGATGAAGTTATAGTTGAGCTGTACCGTAGCTATATCATATCATATCACCACCTTGTTATATCGATACTATTGATATATCAATACATAGTGGCAACACTAGTTTCTACACAGTTTCAGAGGTATGGACTTTTCAGACTTATGGACCACCCTGGTCCCAAGGGGTTCAGATAACTGAGGTTCCACTGTAAAGAGTTGGTCTTCGTTAGAAGGTGGTCTTTATAAAGAGGTGACCACTAATTGAAATTACCTATGTACCATTCCAATCCACTATTCCATTCCAGTGCACCATTCCATTCCACTGAATCCAGACACTCCTATAGAGTTCGGCTATGCTAGAAATCATCTCGTAGACAGATTAGCTACAATCAAGTCACAGCTACAAACAAGTTACCCTGTAGAGGGATTAACTACAATCAATTCACAGTGTAGAGAGTTCAGCATCCTGCTGAAAGATTATTTACAATCAAGATACCAAATAGAAAGTTTAGCTTCAAACAAGTTAGAGATTCCAGTTACATAACTAGTCAGCTAAAGAGCCCAGCTAACAACAATGCACCCAATAGAGAGTTCTATAGAGGGATCAGCTATAATCAAGCCACCATGTAGATAGTTCAACTCCAAACAAGTCACCTACATAACAAGACATCCTTTAGAGAGTTCTTCTACAAACAAGTCACCCTGTAGAGAGTTCAGCAACAAAAAAATTTCCCTGTGGAGAGTTCAGCTACAAACAAGTCACCCAGTACAGTGGTCAGGTCATAGTGTTCAGGTCATCTGATAGAGTTCAGCTACACCTAGAAACAAGTCACCCTGTAGAGAGTTCAGCTAGCCCTGTAGCTAGACAGATCAGTTACATTACAATTTGCCCTATAGAGCTTCAGCTACAAGAAAACTATCGTGTAGAATGTTCAGTTACGTTAATTTTTTTTCTGGAGAGGGTTTAATTAGGTTACAAGTCACTCTGTGGAGAGTTTGACTACAAACTATTCACCATGAGCCCGGTTACAAGTCTCCCTGTAGAGCATTTAGCTGTGCAAAAAAATTCAACCTTTATAGATATAGTGAGTTAATGTAATAATAACAAGTACACAAAAAAATATTTCAACTAGAGTAGGGATCATAGCACATCGACAAAAAGTACTGAAACAAGCTGGAGTAGTGCATGATATTAAATCACAGTAAACAATAAGAAGTGTTCTATCCCTACTGTGAATTATGGTTCCTACTGTAGTTGAAATTTCCAAATTTTTGTGTACTTGTTTGTTAACTTTTTTGTAAAATAAAATTACAGTGTATTATGACTGGTAAACCCAAGCATACCACATCAAAAGAAAGAAATCGCTTTGGTGCATGGCTTTGGCATGTGCCCCAGTTATCAATTATAGTCTGAAAAGTTAAGTATCCATTAAGCTTCGTTGTCAGCCATGTTCATACCATTACACAGCATTACAAATCAAGAACTGTTCGAAAAGCACCTCTACAATCAAAATACCCATTATGAAAAATATGGACAATTTCTGTTATGAAGGGAAGTCGATATGCACTACCACCAAATCAACACCTTTTGCTGTTGGCGAATATGAATGGGATACAAAAGAGGACACTGGTATATAAGTTTATGAAGAATGTATTGTATGTACTGTGGCATGCCAAAAGGTACCTCTCAGGCTGAAGCGATGTTGAACAGTGAAAATATGAAAATATCAAGTCTGTAGCCTTAGTCGTTATTGAGTTACCCTTGTTTGGAAGCATTAGTCAGTCAGTTACTCAGTCAGTCAGTAGACAGTTCTGTTCGTTTTTTTTTTTAAATCTAGAAACTTGTTGAAAGTATTTCGGGTCAATCTGAAAGCTTGTTTGGGCTCAGTTTTACTTAACCGATACAGCCTCATCATCATCAGAGAAAAGTGAGGCTGGTTTTTGGGTGATGATTTTTCTGATTGGCCATGCCCAAACCTTGTGGTCTCTACTATACAGTACTATCATACTGTATGATTATGATCAATCAACATGATTGTAAATCAGTGTAAATGTAGCTAAACAAGTAATAACACATCTCATTCTCCCTCACAATCCTCATTCCAGTAGTAAATAAAAAGAGGAGTTAAAAAAAGACCCAAAGCTAGCCATATATTGACTTCAGGTATGAAATTACAAAAAAAGAGTGATATCTAATCTGAAAACACCCTAATTGTAAAATAGGGTGCTACCCCCAAAAAAGCAAGGTTGAAAAAGATGTAAATTAAAGGTGGCAGTCATGAAATGGCTGTGATGGTAGGATAATGGTGAAGATTTAATAACAACAAATCACGTAAATTTTAGTGCTAAGAGCAGACGGAACCAAATTTACCATCACACCCATTTCTTGGCCTCCACCATGGATTTCACACCTTTTTTCATTCTTGGAGCAGCGCCTTTTTTACAGCCTGGCTGTTTTTTAATTAGGTTGTACCAATCGCACTTTTAATAGTACGTACACCACTCAAGTCAAATATCTGTACTATATACTTGCAACTGACCGATACTGATACTTGTAATATCAGTACTGATATCGATATAACATCAGTATTGGTACAGTCCTATGTGTTATTGTACTAGTATATCTGCAGGTGTAGGCAACCTCCCTTGTTTCCCTACTTTTTTCTATGATCCCTAATCAAACTTAAAATTCTTAATTTTGTTTGTTTACTTTTTGTATTATTATTATGACTGGTAAACCCACACATTTTGCATCAAAAGAAAAGATGGCACTAGAGGTAATGTTTTCGACTGAACGAATGCCTCAACTATCAATTACTGGTTAGAAAGTGAAGTGGCCATTATACTTTGCTTTCAGCTATGTTCAACCCATTACACAGCTCAACAAAAGAGGAGTAGTAGGAGAAGTGCCTCTGCAATCAATTAAGTCACCATGAAAAATATGGATGATTTGCACACCCCAACTAAGTATAAATTACTGACTCAAAAGTGGTGAAGTATCCATTACACGTATCGCGTTAAGCCTATCTCACAGTTTTACAAAATAATGAAGAACAGTAGGAGAAGCACCTCTCTAATCAGTCCAGTTACCATGGAAAGTACAGGTGATTCCTGTTTACAAACATAGGGAAGCCATCATGTTACCACCAATCAACACCTTGCAATTGGGCTCTTAGCAAAAAAAAAGGACACAAAGGAGGACAAAGGTAAGTAAGTCTATGATGCATGCATTGTACGCACTGTGGCTGGAAAAAATGCATATCTCGGGTGGAAGTGACATCGAACAGTGAAGAAATCAAGCCGGTAGCCAAATCCATAGTCGAGTTATGCCAAAGGCATCTATTAGTTAGTTAGTTAGTTAGTTAGTTACTTAGTTTAGTCAGTAAGTAGTTAGTTTTAGTTTAAATAGTTAATAATTAGTTAGGCAATAGTTTAGTTAGTAGAAAATTCAGTTAAACAGGAAATATATTAAATTTCATAGCTACTTGTTGGATGGGTTTAGGGTTGATCAGAAGACACTCTTGGGCTTGGCTATGCCTAACCAATACAGTAGACCCTCGGTTATCCAGCCCCCATTTATCCGGACCCTCGATTATCCGAAATTGATTGTGGTAAATAAAATGACGTCAACCCATGCATGTGAGAATAAAATTTCAATAAGGCGATGGATAAATGTAAGAGTATAGTATTAACTTTGGACAAAAACTTAAAATTCTTGAGTTACGTGACGACAATTATTCATTGGCAGCAATAGCTACAAAGTATGCATTGGTAAGAGCACTGTAAGTGATATTAAGAAAGACCGCCAGAAACTTCTCGAGTTTAAGAAGGAGGTGCTGCATATGGGAATGCATCGCCAACTAAAGACAATGCGGCTGGGGAATAATGTCGCGCTGGACAAGGTTGTTTATTTGTGGTTTAAACAAAAGCGAATGGATGGGATACCAGTAATGGGGCCTATTTTGTGCCAGAAGGCTATCCAACTCAGCAAGAAGCTGTTTGGAGAAGACTACGGGTTTGTTGCTAGTGAAGGGTGGAGATTGAGATTTTGTAACAGGCATGGAATATGATGTATTTCAAGCCAAGGCAAAAAGTTATCTGTTAATTCTGATGCTGCTGTGGACTTTGTACCCGCATTTCGTGACTTTGTCAGTTCAACGAACGTTTCACTAGATAACATTTTAACTGTGATGAAACTGGTCTTTATTTCCGTTTGTTGCCAGAAAAAACACTTGCTGCTTCATTTGAAAAGTCAGTGGATAGATTGAAAAAAGCCAAAGATCAGATTACACTGAATGTTTGTTTTAATGCTTCAGGTACCATTAACCTGCCTATCCACTTACTGGAAAGTCTAAAAAGCCCAGGTGCTTTAGAGGCATCAATATGGATCTTCTACCTGTTGTGTACTCTGCACAAAAGAATGCATGGATGGAATCTAGTCTATTCCATGAATGGTTTCATAGCCACTTTATTCCATGCATTCAAGAAAAACTAGGTGAAGCTGTGCTGGTCCTTGATAATTGTGCTGCACATCCTGATGCAAATGAGTTGGTTAGTGAGAACGGCAAGATTATTGCCAAATTCCTGTCTCCTAATGTTACATCACTTATCCAACCAATGGATCAAGGTGTTTTAGTTGGTTTGAAGCGTAGATATAAGAAAAAGCTGCTGGGTAGAATGGTATTCACAGATGAAGATGGAATGTCGATTGTAGATTTTTTGAAATCTGTCAACACGAAGGTAGTGGTGGATCTCATCAGTGATGCATGGGATGAGGTTAAGGGCGAAGCAGTTAAAAAGTCATGGGAGAAAATAATACCATTGGACATTGAGGATGATATCCAGATGGTGGAGTTTGATGAACACACTGCTGATGTATCAGAGATGGCAACGATGTTGAACAGAGTACAGGGTGAAGATAACCAAATTGGAGAGGATGATGTGTGTGACTGGTAAGAACAAGACAGAAATGATCAAGGTTTTAAAGTTTACACTGATGATGAAATCTGTGAAGGTATTCAGCAAGAAAATCCTGCAACTGGTAAAGATGATGTTAACCAAGATGATGATGATGATGATGATGAGAATACAGTTGAAAGATGTCCCATCTCTCATGGAGCTGCAGCAGATATGCTGGACAAATGCTTGAAGTGGCTGGAGTTTCAGCCAGAAGCTAACCTGTATAATTTGACCACTTTACATGAGTTACAATCCCTTGTTGTTAAAAAACAATAGGGTACATTGAAGCAATTATCTATAACAATTTTTTTCATGTACAAGTGGTTAAGCCTCAAAAATAAAGAGGAACGCTCACTTTGTGATAAAAGCATGGAATTTGGTGGAAATGTAGAGTAAAGCATTCTGAATCATTGCAGGATGGGAACCACCCAAATATAATTTAATTTAGTGGATTATTACACAATAAAAATAAACCATTAAATATCATTGATAGGGCAGTATCATTTCAAAAATGATAGATCAGTACACACGTACATTAATTTACAGCACATAAATTTTTTGCTACAATGGATGCAGTTTATGAAGTGATATGTCATACCTCTATATGGGGACCTGGGGACAAGCATTGAATTTACTTAACAAGAAGTTATGTTTCTTCCTGAATAGAATGGGGATGGAAACTGTCTGAAAATGGATTACTTCCTATGTTTTGTTGCAACTTCATAAGGTCTTGCCATGCAAGTACTATGCAAATGCTTCTGAGCCAACCTGTGCTGTTCAACCCTTTTTGCATGTGTTATATGTTGAGGTAATGCTTCTTTTGTGGGTGAAATATTTATAACTACAGTTGACAAAAAGGTTTGGCATGCTCCATTACATTGTTTGGCTTCAGATGTTTTAAGCAACATATTACATCTTTGCAAGCATCTCATCATTCAGAGCATAATCACTATTAGGAGCACTATAAAGGTAAGCCAAATGTTAAACTTAACATTTCGAATATCCCATCAGATTTTCTCCCACTAGCAAATACTGATGTAGTGTCAAATGGGTGGAAGAAAAGCAAAGTATTTGCCTTTTCATAACCTAGTTTTGATAGTTATTTATGTAGAAATATATAAAGGTAAATCTTTAAACTCCCATTCCTCTGTCAAACCCAAATCGTTTGCTGGGGCAATTACTAAACTAGAACATCAGTATCCATATTTAGTGGACCATGTCTTGTAGCATGAGCAGCAGGAATTAACAGTGTAGTATCAGTCACTTCATGGTTCCAAGGTTCAATTTCTGCTATTAATTCAGTGCTAACTTTGTTCGTTGAAAGAATTCTGTTAAGATGAGCTATTTATTTAATTACTTTGTGGTTAATGTCTACATTTTGTGTTTGGAGAAATATACGTAGCAAAGATATTTCTCTTCTTTAGTATTATTGTTACTCAAAAGGTGTTAGGTAATTGTGTTATTTAGCACACATCTTCTGGAACCTCCCCCAGCCTTATGAATGCATTGTTTGAAGAATAAAGATTCAATACAATGTCTAGCCTCTCAACATCTGCAAACAAATTGGGAACCAAAAATGTCATCACATTGTTGTCCGCATATTTCAAAATGTCTTGATATTACCAACAGCAGATCAGACTTGACTCATTACCTAACACAAGGATTTGGTAAGTTTAAGCCAGATGATTGATGGAGAAAGTACAGGACAACTTTTGTGAGGCTTTAAAGCATTTCTAATTTAAAAGCTGATTCTCTTGACTGCCATACAGTAAACAACCTAGCAGAGAGTTGACAATCTTTTTTGAGTGCTGCTGTTTTAAACAGTGTTTTGGCTCCAATTATTGAGTTAAACAAGTTTTGCTGTAATAGCGAGTTTGCCTCTGTGCCTAATTGTTTAGCATAAAAATAATTGACTGCATCTTCATTCAAATCAATCCTTAGGGTCTAGCATCTCTTTTGCATTACCCAGCTTAATAGAATTAACCTATTTTTCAAAAGGTGGTTGGTAGTGCAGAGCTTGTTC
This sequence comes from Dysidea avara, assembly GCF_963678975.1. Taxonomy (NCBI): domain Eukaryota; kingdom Metazoa; phylum Porifera; class Demospongiae; order Dictyoceratida; family Dysideidae; genus Dysidea; species Dysidea avara. The sequence goes on from NC_089276.1 coordinate 17,030,387, forward strand.
ATGGTTCCTAGAACAGATTTTCCATCATCCACAAATTGATTTTATTCAAGCAATCCATCTCCATAAGTTGCACTATATATAACTCTGTGCAATTCTATTATGTGTTGATCGCTGAACACTAGTACTCCCATATCTTGAATGTGTGCTAGTAGCAGCATCCATAATTAACACAAGTGGATGGAAAAATTAGCAATTTAAAATTTGAGTAGGGACCACAGTAAAAAGAAAAAGCTATGAAACAAGGGAGGTTGCCTACACATGTAACCACACTAGTGCAAATTTATCCCTACTTTAGTCATGGTTATAGCTAAAGCTACCCGAAACAACTAAAGTAGGGATAAATTTACACCAGTATGGTTACATGTATAAGCAGGAGCTTATAAGCGCCGAAAGCTCCTGGTATAAGCAACCCCCCTTGTTTCATTTCCTTTTCATTCTACTGTGGTCCCTACTCAAATTTAAAATTCCAATATTGCATATCGCATCAAAAGAAGGAATGGTCCAGCTATAAATTGTTGTCTGAAAAGTGAAGTATCTGTTATGCTTCATTGTCAGCTATGTCCAGCCTGTTACACAGCATTATGAATCAAGATCTGTTTGAAAAGTGTCTCTGCAATTAAAATAGCTACTATGGAAAATATGGATGATTTCCGTTATGAAGGGAAGCCATCTCGCACAACCTTGAATAGTGAAAAAATCAAGCCAGTAGCCTTAGCCATTATTGAGTTACGCTTGTCTGAAGGCATCAGTTAGTCAGTCAGTCACTATAAAATTAGTACTAGTAATAGCATGGGTAGCAGTGAAATTTGGGATAAATATCACGAGTGTTGTATTTGAAATTTACCATTTCCAATACAACAAGAGTGGTATTTATCCCAGATTTCACTGCTACCCATGCTATTCCCAGTTAATACCATACTCGCTGCATATGCTGCATTAGCTTTGCTATGTACGCAATTTGTCACTATGTACTAAACACGTGTCGACACTAATTGGCGCTACATTGTTAACATAAATTCTAGCCAATGAAATTGCAATTACAACTTTTTCACTGCTGTCAGTGAAATACGGGATAAATTTCACTGCTACTATTGAGACTTTTGTACGGGCAGTGAAACAGGTATGGTATTATGTTTAATATATTTATTTTAAAACTGATTCCATAGCAACTTGTTGAAAGCGTTTCGGGTTGATCTGAAGGCTATTTTAGGTTTATATAGTTTTACCTAACCAATACTGCCTCCTCCTCATCAGGGAAAAGTGAGGGTGGTTTTTGAGCGATGTTTTTCATGGGCCATACCCAAACCTTTGTGGACCCTGCTATACAGTGATCCACAACAACAAAAAACATGATGTTAATCGATTCAGAGTATCAATGTAATTGTTAAAATGTGACCGAATTTGACAAAGCAAGGCTTTCACACACATCCAGTTTTATGACTTTGAAGGACAGTACAATAACTCGATGTAGGAGCATGCAATCTGTTAAAACTTTTGACCTGTTATTTACTGGGAAAGAATTGTGTAAAACTTTTAGGTAAATAGCTTACTGAGTAGTCAAGTTACAGTTTGTTAAAGTCAGAAAATTGGATGTGTGGAAGCCTTGTTTTGTCAAATTCGGTCACAAATTTTGGCTGCAATGCATTTCAGGTAAAATGCAGCTCTAGTGTGCAGTCATGATTATACTGAAAAATACAAGCAATTTACTATAAACATGTTCTTGCTACACACAAACATGTTTTCATGTTCATTTATATATAGAATGCATGTAGAGCTAAGAAGTGTACTTTTGTAAGGTTTCCTTGGTTCAAAGTTTTTCGAAAACGTTAATAATGGTGGGTTTACCATTGTAATTTTTAATGGTACCCATCCTAAAATGAAGTAACGTATCACCACACCAAATTTGGTGCTTTTATCACAAAGTGAATGATCATATGACTTAACCGCCCCACTATACAGTGTACAAACAGTATTGTTATTATAGCAACAGTTACTTGTATCGTGCATGTACATCATTTACATACTGTCTGTAATATAAATCCACCTGTATAGTGTGTGATTATGTGATTTTGGTGCCTCTTCACAAATTCAGTTATCTGAACACCCTTTCAAATGGAAATGTACACAGGGGGCCGGATAACCGAGGGTCTACTGTACTTCCAAGCTTTCATAAAGTAAAAATTAAGCTGTTTTCGGGTGATATTATTGGGCAATAAACCCCAAATCTCCATGATCCCTAGTCGTACAGTATGATGGTACTGTATACATTTAGTAGGGACCACAAAGATGTGGGTGTGGCCCATGAGAAAACATCACACAAACCCAGCCTCACGTTTCCCAGCCAACAATGAGGCAGTACTGGTTAGGTAAAACTAAGCCCAAACAAGCCTTCAGATCAACCCAAAATGCTTTCAACAAGTTGCCACGTAATTTAACAAAAATATTAAATGGAATTTTCTAGTGACTGACTGACCGATGCCTTCAGACAAGTGGAACTTGACAAGTGTAACTTGATAATGGATAAGACTACAGACTTGATTTTTTCACTGTTTGGCATTGCTTCGGCCCGAGAGGTGCCTTTTTTCATACCACAGTATGTACAATGCATTCTTCATGGTCTTACCATGCAGTGTCCTCCTTTGTGTTGCATTCATCTTTGCCGACAGCGAAAAGTGTCGATTTGGTGCCAGTGCACGTGATGGCTTTCCTTCGTAATGGGAATCATCAGCAATTTTCAAAGTGGCTACTTTGATTGCAGAGGTGCTTTTCGAACAGTTCTTGATTTGTATTGCTGTGTAATGGGTTGAACATAGCTGACAACAAAGCGTAATGAATACTTCACTTTTCAGACGATAATTAATATAACTGGGGCGTGCGGCGTGATTTCTTTTGATGTGGCATGCATGGATAGCAGGGATGCTTTTCGAACAGTTCTTGATTCGTAATACTGTGTAACGGGTTTAACATAGCTGACAATGAAGATACTTCACTTTTCAGACGATAATTGATACAACTGGGGTGCATGGTGTTATTTTTTTCTTTTGATGCAGTATCCATGGGTTCACCAGTCATAATAACTTATTATTCACAAAGAAAATCAACAATATATACACAAAAAAATGGAATTTTCAACTACAGTAGGTACCATAACACATTGATAAAATGTACTGAAACAAGCTGCTGGAGAAATGCATGATATTAAATCACAGTAAGAAGTGTTATATCCCTACTGTGCATTTCTGTTATGGTATCTTGAGCACAGTAGGGATATAACACTTTTGATTGTTTTACTGTGATTTAATATCATGCACAACTCCAGCTTGTTTCAGTACTTTTTAATGATGTGCTATTATGGTCCATACTCTAGTTGAAAATTCCAATTTTTGTGTACTTGTATACAGTACTATCATAATGTATAATATCTTATATAATCAGTTTATAATCTCATATTTGATCATTGTATTTAGGCAGGTTATGCACATTAATTTTTCTTTTTGTAAGTCACGTAATTGCATACCATGTTTTCAAACATTAATTGATTAGTTGTGTAATCTGTCTAGCAAGCCAATTCTAACAGGTTATTGGCCTAGTCTGAAACTTAGCAGTCTGATATGCTTGATGTGTTTTGATAATGGCAGAATCTAGAAAAGTGGCAGTTGTGCCATCATGTGGAAGGTCCAGTGCAAAATGGCATTTTATTAAAGAAAGACTCTGGAACATTGTCAATGAGACAGAAATTGAACATGAAGGCAATGCGAACTGAAGGGCAAAATTCATAGCAAGGTGTGATAAGGCCATCACAATTATTGTATTAGCAATATTTACTGTGTTTAATTGGGCAGGATTCAACCAATCCACAGCTACATTGCATACATAATGGACTAACCATTATCCTCTTTTGTGTCCCATTTCTTTTCCCACTATACTGTGTAAGTGTTGATTTGTAGTAATGCATGATGGCATTCATGAGAATCATTCATAATTTTCTGTACTCAGTAGATTGATTGCAGAGATGCTTTTTGTACTGGTCTTTGGTTGTAGCACTGTATAATGGGTCGAACATACTTGAAAATGAAATGGAAAGGCCATTTCACATTGATAGTCAGGGTATGTGTCTACACACAGTTTCTTTGGTGACTGGATGCAGAGGAGCTTTTTGTACTATTCATTGCTTGTAACACAGTATAATGGGTGAAACACAGCTGAAAACAAAGGGAAATAGCTATATTAGCTATCTCGCTGTTCAGTAATTAATAGTCAAGGCATGATGAATACAGTTGCTCAATTGATTTTTATGAAAATGTTAAAAATAAATAAATAAAATAAAACAAAAAGGTGATACAAAAAGTTCAACAAATGTAAAAAAGTAAGTATATTAACCCTTAAACCTGCACATAATTTTTAGGAACAATGTACTGAAAATGTTTTACGCAAAGCCTCAAACAAAACCCTGTGGCTATCGAACCAAGAAAGGTACCACTATGCAATTTGTGCCATTATATTTGTGATGTAATTAAGGAATAAAATAGTACCTAGGGATTTACCCTTCGATAAAAGCATGAAGTCAAAACTCGCCAAGAAACAACATGTACACAATTAAAACACACATGCCATTGCATACCTTCAGAAAATGGACCATAACTCTGTTCCAGTTCACTGTATCAAGCTGAAATAAATACTAGCAGCTTTGTCATTCATTAGAGAATTACGGTGTATAAATCTCACATGAGTCACACATTTTAAAAATGGCTACCAGACCATGCATTCATGAGGTAGGAGAAACCAGACGTCAATCTTCAGCGCATCATAACAAGTAAGTGAATGTTCTTACGACTATTCATCGTTGTCTAAGTAGCCATAATTAATTTATTGTAATTCTTGGATTTTGTAATTCATGAAATTTTTGTAATTCTTCAATTATTTTGCTATGCACTGCTAAGGAAGTGCTTGTTAAACAAACCACTTTTAACAACATATTATGCATAGACGTATCTTCTAAATTGTTTTATAGTTTGACTATAGTGTTTTTTCCTACAAATTCTCTTGACAAAGCCTCAAAGCTGCTCTTCATTTTTGTTCGTGTATGTTGGGGATACACCCCTTTTCTAACTGAAGGGATAGGCTATTCCTGGTAGTCTACAAGTCCTGCACCATTGTTTCTCAATTGTTAAATGCCTGTGAAACCTGGAGGGAAGGTAATTCACAGTCTGAGGAGAGTCGCCACACCCATATTTCAGACTGCTGAAAAGAAAGCACCTCAGAGCAAAGTTTACCAGTGTGAAATACTTCATTTCACTTTTACTTCTTTGACTGCTTTTACCATTAATGATTTTGCTCACATGGGTGTGTATGGACAAACATAGATAAGTGGATAGGTACTCACACACACTTTTACGAAACCAACCAGGTGTGCACACACAGAAGGCCGGCTGTGGGAGCATGGCTGGTTTAAAAATAATAATTACATTAATTCTTTCCTTTGATGTGGTATGCCTTAGTTCACAAGTCATAAATCGATGTTACAAAAGATAATAAGGAAAATTACATTTCAGTAGAGATTGAAGAAACAAAAAGAAATAAACAAGCCAGTCATGGCTACAACATTGACAGGATGTATAAATCTAAGTAGGAATAGAATGTGCACTAGAACAGCTGTAGATGTAGAAGACTTTTCTTGTTTCAATACTTTTTATTTCTATGATTCCTGCTCAAATGTAAAAATTCCTTACACTTGTTGCAATGGGTACGATGCATGTATTCTATAAAAACTTTGGCCATGACGATGTAAATTAACAGTGTTATCATCCTATTAAGAGGAGTTTGTATATCATTGTTTTGTTGTAGTAACTTACGGTTGGGCAATATTAAATTTGTGACATGTGATTATTACATGTATTGAGCTTTTAATGCTAATATTGCAAACCTGAAACACAACTACACAGTTTGGATAGCCTGTAATGTCAATATGAGTGCTTGTTTTCACTGAGAATTACTTTACAAACACAGCTTTTCTGTTAATAAATTAACCTAATGACATGGTAAGCAATAGTATATGAATTCTATCAAATAGGAGGCCCAGAATAGACACAAATTAACCCTTTAAGGACCGCTGCCGTAATATTACATCCAAAGTAGGTATTGCTCGAAAGACCAGTGCCGTAATATTACGTCCAAGATTATTGGCAGTAAACAAAGAGCTATAACTCCACAACAAATGAAGCTATTAGATCGAAACAAGGGCCACTGTATTCGCCATTCATAGGCGATTCTTTTGATATATAAGGCCAACTTATCACGCAAAACTAAGCCTGTGTAAAATGCCTAACAAAGCACAAACATTTAATATTTACACAACAATAAAACTAACCTTGTAGAAATCGCTCCATAACTTTGACTGTGTTCATCGTATTAACTTCAAATTAAACTCAGAGTGCTCACTATTTAGAGGCGAATAATTTGATATACAAGATCACGTGATGCGGTTTAAAACAACTAAAATGGCGGACTGTTTTTATTGATTGTGTCACGAAGAAATCGATCATGTGTAGGTGTTTGAAACTCACCTTAGTGCTTTTAAGACGTTGGTTCTACACTTTGGTAAGTTAGATAATGTTGTTTATTATTGTCAGGCGAGTCTTTTAGTATAATTTGTTATACAATTGAGCACTTGTAGGGGCTTTGTTGATGCTATAAACTTATTATATATTTTTAAAACACTAAATGCGCAATAATCATAAAACATGTGGGCTTTCAGGGTAGACTATGCACACAATTTTTGGTCCTTAAAGGGTTAAATGATAATTGTGATAATTATTGCAAAATATGATGTTGCCTATGCAATAATATTGCAAAGGCTAAATATGTGTGATAATTGTATTGAGGTAGTGGTGTGCGATATCAGGATTTTTATTTCGATATGTTATCGATACGATATTGGGGTAAATATCGAAATTTCAATATGATTTTCGATAATTTTTAATTGTGTGAGTGGTGTAATTACGTGGGCGGCCGATATTTATAAATATGCTTGAAATACACTTTACACACAAACTATTGCATAAAACTAATAATAAGCCTAGGAAACTGGTAGACAAGTTTTTAAAGTGGCTAGATAGTACAGAACCAGCCTTCATTTCTAGCGTGATTGTGCAATCACACACTAAATGCTGTAGATTTATCGAAATATGCGTCAATATTTTGATAATTATCACAAAATATTACTTTGTCGATAAACATTGAAATCTGCTAAAGCAGTATCGAAAATCGATACGATAACGATATCGACAAAATTATCGCGAAATCGATATTTTTTCGATATATCGCACATCACTATATTGCGGGCACTTGATTACGTCGATTTATTGAAATATTTCCCAACCCTATAGTACACCAAAGGAAACATTAGATAATAGATACAAGTGTTTGTTTGCATAGTGTCAAAAACACTTCCACTTTATCTGTGGCAAAGAAAAGGGATACAGAGAAAAAATATACTGAGCAATGGATTTGTTATAACGAATACAATGGTACAAGGTTCAATTTTGTACACCACTGCAGCCATATAGGTTTTATTATGTGCCAGTAATATATATCCAATCAAAAACAGCCAAGCTGTAAAAAAAGGAGTGCGGCCCTTGAAAAGGCTATGGTGAAAAAAGATGTGAAATCCAATGTGGCGGCCAAGAAATGGCTGTGATGGTAGGTTAATGGTAAAAATTTTAATAAAGACAGGTGAATTCGGTGCCGCTTGGTCAATTGGCACAAAATTCACCTGAATTGCCGTTATTAAAATTCTTACCATTAACCTATCATCACAGCCATTTCTTGGCCGCCACCTTGGATTTCACATCTTTTTTCACCATAGCCTTTTCAAGGGCCGCACTCCTTTTTTTACAGCTTGGCTATTTATGATTAGATTTCACTTCTTTTTGTATTTGTATACCCCAATACCGGCCTATGGCCAGCTTTGGGGCTTTATAACCTATATATTTTTCTTTACCACAGGAAAAAGAAAAAGATGAAGCAGATTTTATAAATATATTAACTCATTCTGATTTTATCAGTAAATGTACAAATTATATATATATAATGCATATATCAAGAGTTCATAATATAAAAAGAAAGGAGACTGTTCTACTGCAGTATAGCCTGTACAAACGCGAACCTCAAAATTATGATGTAATACTTATAGTCACTTTCAATGTGCTAGTTGGTCAGGCATGTACTCAGCATTAAGTTTCAATGACTGTTGTAGTCATGGCTTCAATAAGCAGCCTACTGATGACAGTGTCAACACTCCTTAACACTTTATGTGTTGACATGATATCCTAAAGTAATCAAAGTTTTACTGTATTACTTTGAGATACATGTTTATACAGGCTATACTGAAATAGGACAGGACACTCTCCTCTTTTTTTATATTATGAACTCTTGCATATATTTATTACATGTCAATTAATCCCCACAGGATAATTTGCAGCTGATCTCTCTACTGGGTGACTTGAAATGGAGCTAAACTCTCTACAGGGTGATCTGCTTGTACGTAGATGAACTCTTTACAGGATTCTCTCTACAGGGTGACTTGACTCTAGCTGAACTCTCTGCAGGGTTACCTGTTTGTAGTTGAATTCTCTACAGGGTGATTTGTTTGCAGCTGAACTCTCTACAAGGTAACTTCTTCTAGCTGATCTGTCTACAGGAGACTTGTTTCTAGCTGGTCTCTCTACAGGGCGATTTGTTTGTAAATGAATTCTCTACAGGGTGATTTGTTTGCAGCTGAACTCTCTACATGGTGGTTGCTTTGTAGCTGAACTCTCTAAAAGGTGACTTCTTCTAGCTGAACTCTCTACAGGGTGATCTTTTCATAGTTGAACTCTCTACAGGATGATTTGTTTGCAGCTGAACTCTCTACAAGGTAACTTCTTCTAGCTGATCTGTCTACAGGAGACTTGTTTCTAGCTGATCTTTCTACAGGGCGATTTGTTTGTAGCTGAGTTCTCTACAGGGTGTTTGTTTGCAGCTGAACTCTCTACATGGTAGTTTCTTTGTAGCTGAACTCTCTACAATGTGACTTCTTCTAGCTGAACTCTCTACAGGGTGACTTGCTTCTAACTGATCTCTCTACAGGGTGACTTGTTTCTAGCTGAACTCTCTACAGGTGATTTGTTTGTAGCTGAACTCTCTACATGGTGGTTTCTTTATAGCTGAACTCTCTACAAGGTGACTTCTTCTAGCTGATCTCTCTACAGGGTGATTTGTTTGTAGCTGAACTCTCTACAGGTGATTTGTTTGTAGCTGAACTCTCTGCAAGGTGATACTTCTAGCTGATCTCTCTACAGGATGACTTGTTTCTAACTGAACTCTCAACAGGGTGATCTGTTCATAGCTGAACTTTCTACTGGGTGATTTGTTTGCAGCTGAACTCTCTACATGGCGGTTTCTTTGTAGCTGAACTCTCTACAATGTGACTTCTTCTAGCTGAACTCTCTACAGGGTGACTTGTTTCTAGCTGATCTCTCTACAGGGTGACTTGTTTCTGGCTGAATTCTCTACAGGTGATTTGTTTGCAGCTGAACTCTCTACACGGTGGTTTCTTTGTAGCTGAACTCTCTACAAGGTAAATTCTTCTAGCAGAACTTTTTACAGAGCATATTTGTTTGTAGCTGAGTTCTATACAGGGTGATTTGTTTGCAGCTGAACTCTCTAAATGGGAGTTTCATTGTAGCTGAACTCTCTACAATGTGACTTCTAGCTGATCTCTCTACAGGGTGACTTGTTTCTAGCTGAACTCTCTACAGGTAATTTGTTTGCAGCTGAACTCTCTACATGGTGGTTTCTTTGTAGCTGAACTCTCTACAAGGTAACTTCTTCTAGCTGATCTTTCTACAGGGTGATTTGTTTGTAGCTCAATTCTCTACAGGGTAATTTATTTGCAGCTGAACTCTCTACAAGGTGACTTCTTCTAGCTGAACTCTCTACAGAGTGATTGATTTTTTTTGCAGCTGAACTCTCTACATGGTGGTTTCTTTGTAGCTGAACTCTCTAAAATGTGACTTCTTCTAGCTGAACTCTCTACAGGGTGATCTTTTCATAGCTGAATTCTCTACAGGACGATTTGTTTGTAGCTGAACTCTCTACATGATGATTTTTTTGTAGCTGAACTCTCTACAGGGTGATTTGTTTGTAGCTGAAATCCCTACAAGGTAACTTCTTCTACCTGATCTTTCTACAGGGTGATTTGTTTGTAGCTGAGTTCTCTACAGGGTGTTTGTTTGCAGCTGAACTCTCTACATGGTAGTTTCTTTGTAGCTGATCTCTCTACAATGTGACTTCTTCTAGCTGAACTCTCTACAGGGTGGCTTGTTTCTAGCTGAACTCTCTACAGGTGATTTGTTTGCAGCTGAACTCTCTACATGGTGGTTTCTTTGTAGCTGAACTCTCTACAAGGTAATTTCTTCTAGCTGATCTTTCTACAGGGTGATTTGTTTGTAGCTCAATTCTCTACAGGGTAATTTATTTGCAGTTGAACTCTCTACAAGGTGACTTCTTCTAACTGAACTCTCTACAGATGATTGATTTTTTTTTGCAGCTGAACTCTCTACATGGTGGTTTCTTTGTAACTGAACTCTCTACAGGGTGATCTGTTCATAGCTGAACTCCCTACAAGGTAACTTCTTCTAGCTGATCTTTCTACAGGGCGATTTGTTTGTAGCTGAGTTCTCTACAAGGTGATTTGTTTGAAGCTGAACTCTCTACATGATGGTTTCTTTGTAGCTGAACTCTCTACAAGGTAACTTCTTCTAGCTGATCTCTCTACAGGGAAATTTGTTTGCAGCTGAACTACCTACAAGGTAACTTCTTCTAGCTGATCTTTCTACAGGGCGATTTGTTTGTAGCTGAACTCTCTACAGGTGATTTGTTTGCGGCTAAGCTCTTTATAGAATGGTTTCTTTGTAGCTGAACTCTTTACAAGGTAACTTCTGCTAGCTGATGTATCTACAGGGTCACTAGTTTGTAGCTGAATTCTCTACATGTTGGTTTCTTTGTAACTGAACTATCTACAAGGTGACTTCTTCTAGTTGATCTTTCTACAGGGTGATTTGTTTGTAACTGAACTCTCTACTTCTTCTAATTGATCTCTGAACCGGGTGAATTATTTGTAGCTGAACTCTCTACAAGGTAACCTCTTCCAGATGATGTCTCTACAAGGTCACTAGTTTGTAGCTGAACTCCCTACAAGGTGACTTCTTCTAGCTGATCTCTCTACAGGGAGATTAGTTTGTAGCTGAACTCTCTACAGGTGATTTGTTTGCAGTTGAACTCTCTACATGGTGGTTTCCTTGTAGCTGAACTCTCTTCAAGGTAACTTCTTCTAGCTGATCTCTCTACAGGACGATTTGTTTGTAGCTGAACTCTCTACATGATGGTTTCTTTGTAGCTGAACTCTCTACAAGGTGATTTCTTCTATAGCTGATCTTTCTACAGGGTGATTTGTTTGTAGCTGAACTCTCTACATGATGGTTTCTTTATAGCTGAACTCTCTACAAGGTAACTTCTTCTAGCTGATCTCTCTATAGGTGATTTGTTAGCAGCTGAATTCTCTACATGATGGTTTCTTTGTAGCTGCACTCTACAAGCTAACTTCTTCTAGCTGATCTCTCTACAGGGCGATTTGTTTGTAGCTGAACTCTCTACATGGTGGTTTCTTTGTAGCTGAACTCTACAAGGTGAATTCTTCTAGCTGAACTATCTCCTTTCATGGTTGAACTCCCTACAAGGTAACTTCTTCTAGCTGATCTCTCTACAGGGTGAACTTTTTTTTAGCTGAACTCTCTACAGGGTGATTTGTTTGTAGCTGATCTCTATATAGGTTACTTGTTTCTAACTGATCTCTTGAATTCTTTTCAGGGTGACTGCTCTATTGGGATGACTGCTCTATTAGGATGACTGCTCTATTAGGATGAATGCTCTATAGAGTATCTTGATCTCGCAATTGCTACACCAAGTTGGATTTCATGTTATAACTCTGTGGCTTTACGTCTGATTCTTCTACACCATTGAAGAGCCTTTCTAAGATGATTACTCCATCTATACAGCGAATTTCAAAGCATTACCCCAAGCGGTTTATCTGGTAGGCGTGGCAACTATTCGTTTTTTATTAGCTAATCTCGGTTGCATAATTGTTACACACTGTTGGTTTTTTCGTTGTATCTGCCTGGTTTTTAGCTCGATTTCTTTCAAACCACAAAAGGTTTGAGATTCAATAGTTAATCTATTCACCCACCGATTTTCAGCTTCTTCCCATACGCGGTTTATCCTGTAGGCGTGACAACACATTGGTGTTATTTTTCGTAAATAATCGCTCATAACTCTTTGCCTGTTTATGGTATTCCAGCCAATGTTGGTACCGAGATGTGCCTTTATACCCCCCTTCTGTGTGCCAAATTTCAAGGCAATCGGATAAGGCATTCGCGTTTTATAGCAGTTTTTGTAAGTGTGCGAAAAGAGGAAGAAAATAAGAAGAAAAAAACACGAAGAAACTAAGCCAATTTGTGAAGTCGCATATCTCGGGAACGCCTGAAGCTATTTTGCTCAAATTTGGAATGTGGAGTACTGAAGTTGGAGGGAGTGTCCACAGCAAAAATTGTCTTGTTTCATCAAGGCAGCACAGAGCTACGGAGGTGCGAAAATTGTATTTTCTTTATTCCTGTCAATATACTCACGGGTGTTGCGCGCCGGCTTCTTGGGCCACACGACACACTACCGTGTGTCTTGATTTTCCTAAAAGTTTCTGTACAAATCTATCATTCTGTTGTTATTAGTTTGCAGTGCTGTATCTGCAAAAGTTCTCTACATGTGTAGCTGAAACTTTAATGGAGGAGCATTCTTTTGGCTATGTATATAAAAAAGAATTCTGAAGTATATTGGGTTTTTGTAGATCTGGTTACATGTATCACATGTACAGTTTGCCATGATATATGAGTTGTACATCACAGCAAAGCATCACTTCTAACTTCACCACAAGGTGTAGGGGGTGGCACACACACACACACACACACACACACACACACACACACACACACACACACACACACACACACACACACACACACACACACACACACACACACACACACACACACACACACACACATACAAACATACCAGTCCAGAGTGTAAGACTAATATTAGCATGAAAAACTGAGTCATTTCCAACTCCACAAAAGTAGGTTCCTTGATATGAATCATTGAATATGGGAATAATCAAAGTTCCATTTATGACATAGGGTAAATCTTTTGTCTCTGTGCAATTAAAAGGAACTTTTCTCTGACCTGGAGAATACCACCTGATCTGTTGATAGTCAATATAAAGACATTTGCAATTGATCATCACATTTAATGTGCTATTGTTTATTCCACTATCAGAAGGAATAAAGGAAGGGTTCAATGGAATAATAATACAGGTTGGAGTTGTGACATTCTCCCCTGTGTAAAAAAACAAAAGGCAACAAGTAACAACAAATAACATGTAGGTGTGCATTTTATAACTGCATACATACAAAGATACTTTATTGTGCTGGGAAGGATATGAGCATATTTTAAACTAAGTCCCTGCAATCTTTTGCACAAGCTTTCAGATTACCTCACCCTTCCCAACCTTCAAACTAAACGAGTGTTGCATACACGATCTAAATACTTCAAAGAACAATCAACCACTCTAATAGAACAGTCATCACATTAAGCACAAAATCCTCAATTTACTTACAAAAATTCTTAGCGGGCACTTCGCATATACACAATATGGCTGGAATGAAGCCTCCAAATATTTTGAAGCTTCAAAGCTCACATGGACTCCAAAACAGGCAAAGGTTCGCATATTCAGTTATACGAATGCACATTCTAACATGTGCATTAATTTTGAAAATGGCATTACCAGAAGCCACTGGTACTTCTAGTTGTACCACGAGTAGTGGCTGTGGATAGGGGGGTGATTCAAACACTGAAACTGGAAAGAGAAAGTTTTAGATGCATGGATGCCATGGAATTATTATCTAATCCAAAACAGCCAGCTGTAAAAAAAGTGTGCGGCCCTCAAAAAGGCTATGGTGAAAAAAGATGTGAAATCCAAGGTGGCGGCCAAGAAATGGCTGTGATGGTAGGTTAATGGTAAAAATTTTAATAACAACAATTCAGGTGAATTTTGTGCCGCTTGGTCTTGGCAAAAAATTCATCTAAATTGCCGTTATTAAAATTTTTACCATTAACCTACCATCACAGCCATTTCTTGGCCGCCACCTTGGATTTCACATCTTTTTTCACCATACCCTTTTTGAGGGCCGCACACTTTTTTTACAGCTGGCTGTTTTGGATTAGATTTCCCTTCTTTTTGTATTTGTATACCCCAAAGCCGGCCTATCCGGCCATAGGCTGGCTTTGAGACTTTTTTAACCTGTCTTTTTTTCTTTTCCACAGGAAGAAGAAAAGATGAAGCAGGGTGATTTCTTTGTAGCTGACCTCTCTGCAAGGTAACTTCTTCTAGCTGATCTCTCTACAGAGAGATTTGTTTGCAGCTGAACTCTCTACAGGTAATTTATTTGCACCTTAACTCTCTACATGATGGTTTCTTTGTAGCTGATCTCTCCACAAGGTAACTTCTTTTAGCTGATCTCTATACAGGGAGATTTGTTTGTAGCTGAACTCTCTACAGGTGATTTGTTTGCAGCTGAACTCTTTACATGATGGTTTCTTTGTAGCTGAACTCTCCACAAGGTAACTTCTTCTAGCTGATCTTTCTACAGGGTGATTTGTTTGTAGCTGAACTCTCTACAAGGAAACTTCTTCTAGCTGATCTCTCTACAGGGAGATTTGTTTGTAGCTGAACTCTATACAGGTGATTTGTTTGCAGCTGAACTCTCTACATGATGGTTCTTTGTAGCTGAACTCTCTACAAGGTGACTTCTTCTAGCTGACCTTTCTACAGGGAGATTTGTTTGTAGCTGAACTCTAGGCCTGCGCCGATTATGCCAGCATAATTTGGGGCATAATAGGTAGCCAAAAGCATCAGCATAATGCCAGCATAATAGGCAAAATTTTTGTGCATTGGTTATCAGAGAAGCTGAAACTCTGCCTATTTTGCATGATGCAGAATGGGATAGTGTGCAAATATGGTAAAAATCAGATTTACAGCTACGTTGTGAAAAAAGATTAGTTAAAGATCGATATACTCTAATAGAACAGTCACCGCATAATGAAATATCCTAATAGAACGTTCACAGATGCATTTGGTACTCTAATAGAGCAGTCAAGACCCAATTTTATATGAGCATATTTGGATCACAATTGGGCATAATTGGAGCATAATAGGAGATATTTTGGAGCAATGCTCAAAAGCATAATAGGCAATTTCAAAAGCATAATAGGCTCAGGCCTACTGAACTCTATACAGGTGATTTGTTTGCAGCTGAACTCTTTACATGATGGTTTCTTTGTAGTTGAACTCTCTACAAGGTAACTACTTCTAGCTGATCTCTCTACAGAGAGATTTGTTTGTAGCTAAACTCTCTACAGGTGATTTGTTTGCAACTGAACTCTCTACATGATGGTTTCTTTGTAGCTGAACTCTCCACCAGGTAACTTCTTCTAGCTGATCTTTCTACAGGGTGATTTGTTTGTAGCTGAACTCTATACAGGTGATATGTTTGCAGCTGAACTCTTTACATGATGGTTTCTTTGTAGCTGAACTCTCTACAAGGTAACTTCTTCTAGCTGATCTCTCTACAGAGAGATTTGTTTGTAGCTGAACTCTATACAGGTGATTTGTTTGCAGCTGAACTCTTTACTTGATGGTTTCTTTGTAGCTAAACTCTCTACAAGGTAACTTCTTCTAGCTGATCTCTCTACAGGGAGATTTGTTTGTAGCTGAACTCTCTACAGGTGATTTGTTTGAAGCTGAACTCTCTACATGATGGTTTCTTTGTAGCTGAACTCTGCACCAGGTAACATCTTCTAGCTGATCTTTCTACAGGGTGATTTGTTTGTAGCTGAACTCTATACAGGTGATATGTTTGCAGCTGAACTCTTTACATGATGGTTTCTTTGTAGCTGAACTCTCTACAAGGTAACTTCTTCTAGCTGATCTCTCTACAGAGAGATTTGTTTGTAGCTGAACTCTATACAGGTGATTTGTTTGCAGCTGAACTCTTTACTTGATGGTTTCTTTGTAGCTAAACTCTCTACAAGGTAACTTCTTCTAGCTGATCTCTCTACAGGGAGATTTGTTTGTAGCTGAACTCTCTACAGGTGATTTGTTTGCAACTGAACTCTCTACATGATGGTTTCTTTGTAGCTGAACTCTCCACCAGGTAACTTCTTCTAGCTGATCTTTCTACAGGGTGATTTGTTTGTAGCTGAACTCTATACAGGTGATATGTTTGCAGCTGAACTCTTTACATGATGGTTTCTTTGTAGCTGAACTCTCTACAAGGTAACTTCTTCTAGCTGATCTCTCTACAGAGAGATTTGTTTGTAGCTGAACTCTATACAGGTGATTTGTTTGCAGCTGAACTCTTTACTTGATGGTTTCTTTGTAGCTAAACTCTCTACAAGGTAACTTCTTCTAGCTGATCTCTCTACAGGGAGATTTGTTTGTAGCTGAACTCTCTACAGGTGATTTGTTTGAAGCTGAACTCTCTACATGATGGTTTCTTTGTAGCTGAACTCTGCACCAGGTAACATCTTCTAGCTGATCTTTCTACAGGGTGATTTGTTTGTAGCTGAACTCTATACAGGTGATATGTTTGCAGCTGAACTCTTTACATGATGGTTTCTTTGTAGCTGAACTCTCTACAAGGTAACTTCTTCTAGCTGATCTCTCTACAGAGAGATTTGTTTGTAGCTGAACTCTCTACAGGTGATTTGTTTGCAGCTGAACTCTCTACAGGTGATTTGTTTGCAACTGAACTCTCTACATGATGGTTTCTTTGTAGCTGAACTCTCCACCAGGTAACTTCTTCTAGCTGATCTTTCTACAGGGTGATTTGTTTGTAGCTGAACTCTATACAGGTGATATGTTTGCAGCTGAACTCTTTACATGATGGTTTCTTTGTAGCTGAACTCTCTACAAGGTAACTTCTTCTAGCTGATCTCTCTACAGAGAGATTTGTTTGTAGCTGAACTCTATACAGGTGATTTGTTTGCAGCTGAACTCTTTACTTGATGGTTTCTTTGTAGCTAAACTCTCTACAAGGTAACTTCTTCTAGCTGATCTCTCTACAGGGAGATTTGTTTGTAGCTGAACTCTCTACAGGTGATTTGTTTGAAGCTGAACTCTCTACATGATGGTTTCTTTGTAGCTGAACTCTGCACCAGGTAACATCTTCTAGCTGATCTTTCTACAGGGTGATTTGTTTGTAGCTGAACTCTATACAGGTGATATGTTTGCAGCTGAACTCTTTACATGATGGTTTCTTTGTAGCTGAACTCTCTACAAGGTAACTTCTTCTAGCTGATCTCTCTACAGAGAGATTTGTTTGTAGCTGAACTCTCTACAGGTGATTTGTTTGCAGCTGAACTCTCTACATGATGGTTTCTTTGTAGCTGAACTCTCTACAATGTGACTTCTTCTAGCTGACCTTTCTACAGGGAGATTTGTTTGTAGCTGAACTCTCTACAGGTGATTTGTTTGCAGCTGAACTCTCTACATGATGGTTTCTTTGTAGCTGAACTCTCTACATGGTGGTTTATTTGTAACTGAACTCTCTACATGGTGACTTCTTTTAGCTGATCTTTCTAGAGGGTGATTTGTTTGTAGCTGTACTCTCTACAGGTGATTTGTTTGCAGCTGAACTCTCTACATGATGGTTTCTTTGTAGCTGAACTCTCTACAAGGTAGCTTCTTCTAGCTGATCTCTATACAGGGAGATTTGTTTGTAGCTGACCTCTCTCAGGGTGATTTTTTTTGTAGCTGAACTTTCTACATACAAAGTGACTTGTTCTAGCTGGTCTCTCTACAGGATGACTTGTTTCTAGCTGATCTCTCTGTAGGGTGAGTGGTTTCTAGCTGAACTCTACCAGGTGATCTGTTCTCTACAGGATGATTTGTTTACAGCTGAACTATCTACATGGTGGTTTCTTTGCAGCTGAATTCTCTACAAGGTGACTTCTTCTAGCTGAACTCTCTATAGGGTGATCTTCTCGTAGCTGAACTCTCTGCAGGGTGATTCGTTTGCAGCTGAACTTTCTACATGATGGTTTGTTCATAACTGAACACTCTACAAGGTAACCTCTTCTAGCTTATCTCTTTACAGGATAACTTGTTTCTAGCTGAACTCTCTACATGGTGATTTGTTGGTAGCTAAACTCTCTACAATTCAATTTGTTTGCAGCTGAACTCTCTACATGGTGGTTTCTTTGTAGCTGAACTCTCTACAAGGTAGCTTCTTCTAGCTGATCTCTCTACAGGATGACTTGTTTCTAGCTGAACTCTCTACAGGGTGATCCTTTCGTAGCTGAACTCTCTACAGGGTGATTTGTTTGCAGCTGAAGTCTCTACATGATGGTTTGTTTGCAGCTGAACTCTCTACAAGGTAACTTCTTCTAGTTGATTTCTCTACAGGGTGACTTGTTTCTAGCTGATCTCTCTACAGGGTGATTTGTTTGTAGCTGAACTCTGTACAGTTTGATTTGTTTGCAGTTGAACTTTCTACATGGTTGTTTCTTTGTAGCTGAACTCTCTACAAGGTAACTTCTTCTAGTTGATCTCTCTACAGGATGACTTGTTTCTAGCTGAACTCTCAACAGGATGATCTGTTCATAGCTGAATTCTCTACATGGTAGTTTCTTTGTAGCTAAACTCTTTACAAGGTGACTTGATCTCTCTATAGGGTGATTTGTTTGTAGCTGAACTATCTGCAGGGTGATTTGAACTCTCTACAAGGTGATGTTTTCTAGTTGATCTCTCTACTCAGTCTGGATGACTTATTTCTAGCTGAACTCTCTACAGTGTGATCTGTTAAGTTTCTACCTGATCTCTCTATAGAGTTATATCTTGTTTGTATAGCTGAACTCTTTTACATGGTGGTTTTTTGATTGGTTGCTGAACTCTCTCTCCATGGTGACTTGTTTGTACTACAGAGTGACTTGTTTGTAGCTGAACTCTCTACAGAGTGACTTACTTGTAGCTGAACATTGCATAAAGTAACTTGTTTGTAGCTGATCTAGATGAACTCTCTACTAGGTAGCTTTTTTTGTAGCTGAACCCTTTACGCAGTGACTTGTTTGTAGCTGAATTCTCTACAGAGTGACTTGTTGTAGCTGAACTCTCTACAAGGTGACTTGTTTATAGTTGAATTCTCTTCAGTGTGACTTATAATGTTCTGAATCTCTACAGCAACATATTTGTAGCTGAACTCTCTACAGGATGACTTGCTTGTAGCTGAATTGTCTATAAGATTAACTGTTTGTAGCTGAACTCCCTACAGAATAACTTGCAATGCCAAAAAAATTCTATAATGGAGTAAGTTATAAACGTAGCTGAATGCTTTATTAGGGTGACTGTTCTATTAGAGTATCTCGATCTCGCATATGCTACACGTAGTTGGCTTTGGAATCATAACTCAGTGGTTTGTAATCCGATTCTTCTGTACTACTGCAAGGACTTTCTATGATAATTATTCCAGCTACACACCGATTTTCAGCTCACTGTTCTAAGCGGTTTGGCTGGTAGGCATGAAAACTAATAGTTTTTTATTCATAAAAGTCGATCGCGTAATTGTGACATACGTTGGGTTTTGTGTCATATCTCAATGGCCTTTAACTGGATTCCTTTCAAACCACAAAAAGGCACTCCTACGATAGTTACTCCATCTACATAGCAATTTTCAGCTTATTCCTTCAAGCGGTTTACCCTGTGGGCGTGACAGACCTTCGACCTTATTTTACGCAGATAATCGGTCATAACTCCGTGAATGTTCATCGGATTCCTACCAAACTTGGTACTGAGATTCGCCTTAATGAGCCCTTTAAGTGTGCCAAATTTCAGCCCGATCCAAGCACGCATTCGTGTTTTATTGCGGATTTTGCAAAGTGTGCGAAAAGAAGTAGAAGAAAAAAAACGAAGAAAAAAACCCAAACTTTGGCCGCTCGTATCTCGGAAAAGGCTTGAGCGATTTTCTTCAAATTTGGTATGTGGACTCCCCTACCTCGCCGGCATTTCTGTAGCAACTTTGGGTTTAATAGGATAAGGAATCACGGAGCTACAAAGGTGTGAAAATCGCGTTTATTTTCTTCCTGTAAATATACTCACGGTGTGGCGCGCCGGCTACTTGGGCCGCACGACACACTACCGTGTGTCTTGATACTATTAAATCTTTGGACCAGATGAAGGCATGCTGTTCGATTTGTGACAAAGAACTCTGGAGTGACAATAAATTTAGAAGAATATTTGGAAGCAAAACATTCACTTCTGTATTCCACTAAGAGCAAGCTGACAACTGGGCATGCAATTTTGGATGATTTTGTTAGGTAAACTAAGTGTAACATTATTGACCAAGTAAGCCAAATAATAGCAAAAGATTTGTGCCCAATTAAGACTGTTGAATGTGAAGGCTTCATTTAAGTGTGGTTACACTGTACTAGTCATAAATAAGTGATATTAACCACAAAATTTGAGAAGATAAATTGAAAAGTTATAAGAAATCAGAAGAGCCTTGTGTGGCCTTGAGAACCTCACAATGGAGTTTCCAGCAAACTTGAAAAATACTTAGTTGAACCACAAAAGCAAAATCCACAAATTTCGTGAAAAGAAAATCTAATCCAAAACAGCCAAGCTGTAAAAAAAGAGTGCGGCCCTCAAAGAGGCTATGTTGAAAAAAGATGTGAAATCCAAGGTGGTGGCCAAGAAATAGCTGTGATGGTAGGTCAATGGTAAAAAGTTTAATAATGACAATTCAGGTGAATTTTGTGCCAATTGACCAAGCGGCACCAAACTTCACCTGAATTGTCATTATTAAAATTTTTACCATTAACCTACCATCACAGCCATTTCTTGGCCGCCACCTTGGATTTCACATCTTCTTTCACCATAGCCTTTTCGAGGACCGCACTCTTTTTTTACAGCTTGGCTGTTTTCAAGACACACGGTAGTGCGTCGTGCGGCCCAAGAAGCCGGCGCGCAACACCTGTGAGTATATTGACAGGAAGAAAGAAGACGCAATGTTCGAACCTCCGTAGCTCTGTGCTGCCTTGACAAAACAAGACGATTTTTGCTGTGGACACTCCCTCCAACTTCAGTACTCCATATTCCAAATTTGAATGAAATCACTTCAAGCGTTCCCGAGATATGCAACTTCAAAAATTGGCTTAGTTTCTTCATTTTTTTTCTTCCTCTTCTTATTTTTCTTCCTCTTGTCGCACACTTACAAAAACTGCTATAAAACGCGAACGCCATATCAGGTTACCTTGAAATGTGGCACACAGAAGGGGGGTATAAAGGCGCATCTCGGTACCAATTTTGGCTGGAATACGATGACCAGACAAAGAGTTATGAGCGATTACTCACGAAAAATAACACCAATATATTGTCACGCCTACAGGGTAAACCGCGTACGGGAAGAAGCTGAAAATCGGTGGGTGAACAGGTTAACTATTGAACTTCAAACCTTTTGTGGTTTGAAAGAAATCGAGCTAAAAACCAGGAAGCTACAACGAAAAAACCAACAGTGTGTAACAATTATGCAATCGAGATTAGCTAATAAAAAAACGACTGCTTGCCACGCCTACCAGATAAATGGCTTGGGGTAATGCTTTGAAAATCGTTGTACAGATGGAGTAATCATCTTATAAAGGATCATAGAAGAATCAGACTTAAGCCACGGAGTTATAACACGAAATCCAACTTGGTGCAGCAAGTGCAAGATCGAGATCAAGACACACGGTAGTGTGTCGTGCGGCCCAAGAAGCCGGCGCGTAACACCCGTGAGTATATTGACAGGAAGAAAGAAAACGAAATTTTCGCACTTCCGTAGCTCTGTGCTGCCTTGATGAAACAAGATGATTTTTGCTGTGGACACTCCCTCCAACTTCAGCACTCCACATACCAAATTTGAGCGAAATCGCTTCAAGCGTTCCCGAGATATGCGACTTCAAAAATTGGCTTAGTTTCTTCGTTTTTTTCTTCTTATTTTCTTCCTCTTTTCGCACACTTACAAAAACTGCTATAAAATGCGAACGCCATATCCGATTGCCTTAAAATTTGGCACACAGAAGGGGGGTATAAAGGCGCATCTCGGCACCAACTTTGGCTGGAATACGATAAACAGGCAAAGAGTTATGAGCGATTATTCACTAAAAATAACACCAATATGTTGTCACGCCTATATGGTAAACCTCGTATGGGAAGAGGCTGAAAATCGGTGGGTGAATAGGTTAACTATTAAACCTCAAACCTTTTGTGATTTGAAAGAAATCGAGCTAAAAACCAGGAAGATACAACGAAAAAACCAACAGTGTGTAACAATTACGCAATCGAGATTAGCTAATTAAAAACGACTGTTTGCCACGCCTACCAGATAAACCGCTTGGGCTAATGCTTTGAAAATTGCTGTACAGATGGAGTAATCATCTTAGAAAGGCTCTTCAATGGTGTAGAAGAATCAGACTTAAAGCCACGGAGTTATAACACGAAATCCAACTTGGTGTAGCAAGTGCAAGATCGAGATACTCTAATAGAGCAGTCATCCTAATAGAGCAGTCACATTGAAGAGAATTCAAGAAATCAGCTAGAAACAAGTAACCTGTATAGAGATCAGCTAGAAACAAGTCACCCTGTAGAGAGATCAGCTACAAACAATTCACCCTGCAGGGGCGGATCCAGAGTTTGGAAAGAGGGGGGCACCTTTCTGAAAAACAGTTGAAGACCAAAAAAACTTGCTGAAAACCAGTTAAAGACCAAAAAAAAAAAAAAAAAAAAAAAAAAAAAGGTCACGACAATAATAGCTAGTTATCCTTACCAACTATATCACGTCTGTTATGTAAAATAAAATCCTATTTATAGCTTCATAGGTAAGCTACACTGCCTCATGAACATTGTGACTGCTTTATTAGAGTAATTGACTGCTCTATTAGAGTATCTCGATCTTGTATGCAATTTCTTGAAGGGGGGGGGGGGGGGGGGGGGGGCATTTGCCCCAAATGCCCCATCCTGGATCCGCCACTGCCCTGTAGAGAGTTCAGTTAGAAGAAGTTACCTTGTAGAGAGTTCAGCTACAAAGAAACCATCATGAAGAGAGTTCAGCTGCAAACAAATCTCCCTGTAGAGAGATCAGTTAGAAGAAGTTACCTTGTAGAGAGTTCAGCTACAAAGAAACCATTCTGTAAAGAGCTCAGCTGCAAACAAATCACCTGTACAGAATTCAGCTACAAACAAATCACCCTGTAGAGAGATCAGCTAGAAGAAGTTACCTTGTAGATCGTTCAGCTACAAACAATTCACCCTGTAGAGATACTAGAGCATCTAGAAGAAGTCACTTTGTAGAGTGTTCAGTTACAAAGAAACTACCATGGAGATTTCTGTAATCAATATAATTATGTATTATATATATAATTTGTACATTTACTGATAAAATATTTAAAGTACATCTACTTCATCTTTTCTTCTTCCTGTGGTAAAGAAAAAAAGACAGGTTAAAAATAGAAGTGTACCGATAAACCGATATATATTGTATCGGTGGCCGATATAACAATTTAACCCTATATCGAAAAAGCCGATAAAATACAATAACAATGATTCGATATACCAATATATGCACGTGTGCATTCGGAAAAGTTTTATTCGTATAATTTGAAATATAAATTTGTAAGGTCATGGCGAAACACGTGTCGAAAAAGAGGAGTGTGATTTGGGAGTACTTTAATATTGACCCTGAAGATGAAAAAAACGCTAAATGTAACACTTGTGATGAAGCTGTAGGCCGAGGTGGAGCAAGCGCGAAGAATTTTAATACAAGTAATCTACGATACCATTTGAAACGAGAACAGAAGCCGAGAGAAACAACCGAAGGGAAGCAGAACAGGACACAAAGCGGAGAAAGGCTGATGTGCGTCAGCTCACGCTGAACGAAGTGAAGGAAAACAAAGACGCATGGACGTACAACCATCCACAACACAAGAAAATAACGAATTGGATTGCAGAAATGATGGCCCTCGACTCACAGCCGTTTTCCATTGTTGAGGATGCTGGCTTTCTTCGATTATTAGCCAATGTATGTCCTAGATATGTCATGCCATCTAGAAAATACTTTTCAGAAAAAAATATACCTCGCATTTTTATTCTACTATCAAAACAAAGCTTCACGAAGAGATTCATTCTTATGGAGGTAAGTTCCCTGTAAGTTTTACTACAGACATCTGGACTAGGGAGGCTGGTGGAGATTCATTAATTAGTTGGACAGCCCACTTTATCAACCCAGAGAGTTTCACAAGGGAAGAGCGGATACTTCAAGTATGTCCATTTCCTGGCTCTCACAAAGCTGAGGCCATATCTGAGACAATCACCAAGCTGTTAGACTCTTGGAGTATCGAGAAGTCCAGGGTACACGTTGTGGTAAGGGATGATGCTGCTAATATGGTGGCAGGCATTGAGCAGTCTGATTTACCTGCTATTGGCTGTACAATACACACCTTGTAGCTGGTCATCAAAGACTGTATTATGACACAACGTGCTGTAATTGACATGTTAGCAAGGTGCAGAAAAATTGTTGGACATTTTAAGCATTCTCACCTAGCTGTAGAGCGTTTAAATAGCATTCAAAAGCAGCTAAACTTGCCTGAGCATAAGCTTGTACAGGACGAGCCTACGCGTTGGGATTCTACTTACTATTTACTAGATCGTTTAGTTGAACAACGTAGGGCAATCAGCCTCTATGACACTGATTTTGAGCTTCCAGAGAAGTTGAATTCAAATGAGTGGCAGCTAGCAGAAAAGGTAGTCAAACTACTTGAGCCTATGCAGCGAATCACAAAAGAATTAAGTGCTAAAAGGGCTGTTATTTCAGAAGTGATTCCATTTTTAGAAAATTTAAAATCTGAGCTAAATGAGGAATCTGGTGATACACAAGAGAAGTTTAGAGGTATACTATCCACTAAAGAGGAACTACTGGAGTCTCTTCAATCTCGATTCAGTCATGTTTATAAAGAAGACAATTACATTATAGCTACCCTATTAGATCCAAGGTTCAAAGCCTCGTTTTTTGACAGTGCAACTAGTGAATTAGCAGTGCAAAGACTAATTGCAGTATGTCGAACAGAGCCAACATTAGTGTTGAATGAACAGGATAACACTCAACCATGTTTGGCACAGCTACAAGTTCACAACTGTGATATATCAGAGCAGCCTACCGAGCCTAGTGCTACAAACCCAAGTAGCCTACCCTTAAAAAAGAAAGGATTTAATATTTACGTTTCATATAAAAAGGCAATTAAAAAAGTAGCACCTGCAAGTTCAACCCCAGCGGCCGACATTGAGGAAAGTCTGTCAGCAATGGTAACAGACTACGTAAGTGAACCTGTCATAGACAATCCTGAAGATAAAAAATTTATGAACCCTTTTGATTACTGGAGGAAAAATAAAGAACATTACTCTATGTTAGCAGTGATGGCCAAGAAATATCTATCAGCCCCACCCAGCTCTGTTCCTTCAGAAAGTTTGTTTAGTGACACTGGTATAATTGATAGCAGTAGAAGACGATGCTTGCTAGCTGAAAAACTAGAAATGTTGACTTTCATTAAGCGAAACTTGATGTCAATGCCTCAACAATAGACCATTATACTGTCAACTTCATTGTGATTGTTTTCTTAGTGTAACTATAGTTGTCTCCAGTTCAACAGTACCTATAACAAAAATATTATACTGTCAATTTCATTGTGATTGTTTTCTTAGTGTGACTATAGTTGTCTCCAGTTCAACAGTACCTGTAACAAAAATATTATACTGTCAATTTCATTGCAATTGTTTTCTTAGTGTAACTATAGTTGTCTCCAGTTCAACAGTACCTATAACAAAAAATGAAATAATATGATAATACAACATAAGTTTATATCGGTATATCGTATCGGTATCATATCGGTTTTAAATTTATTTTTACATATCGAATCGGTATCGGATCGGTTTAATTTTCTTGTATCAGTACAGCTCTAGTTTAAAAAGTCCCAAAGCCGGCCATAGGCTATACAAATACAAAAAGAAATGAAATCTAATCCAAAACAGCCAAGCTGTAAAAAAGGTGTGCAGCCCTCAAAAAGGCTATAGTGAAAAAAGATGTGAAATCCAGGGTGCCGGCCAAGAAATGGCTGTGATGGTAGGTTAATGGTAAAAATTTTAATAATGACAATTCAGGTGAATTTTGTGCCAAGACCAAGCGGCACAAAAATTCACCTGAATTGTCGTTATTAAAATTTTTACCATTAACCTACCATCACAGCCATTTCTTGGCCGGCACCCTGGATTTCACATCTTTTTTCACTATAGCCTTTTTGAGGGCCGCACATCTTTTTTACAGCTTGGCTGTTTTGGATTAGATAGTACTGTACAGTAGGGACCACAAAGGAGTAGGCATGACCCACGAAATAATATCACCCAAAAAACAGCCTCAATTTCCCCTGACAATGATGAGGCAGTATTGGTTAGGTACGACTAAGCCCAAACAAGCTTTCAGATCAACGAAATGCTTTCAACAAGTTGCTACAAAATTCAAAAGGGGAATTTTCTAGTGACTGACTTACTGACTGACTGACTGACTGACTGAATGACTGACTGACTGACTGACTGACTGACTGACTGACTGACTGACTGACTGACTGACTGACTGACTGACTGACTGACTGACTGACTGACTGATGCTTTCAGACAAGCATAATTTGATAACAGCTAAAGCTACAGGCTTGATTTTTTCACTGTTCAACGTTACTTTGGCCCACCAGGTGTTTTTTGGCATACTGCAGTATGCACAATGCATTCTTAGTGGACTTACCAGTGTCGTCCTTTGTGTCCCTCCCATTCATCTTTGCTGACAGCAGAAAGAGTCAATTTGGCAATAGCACGTGATGGCTTCCCTTCATAACGGAAATCGTCCATATTTGTCCCCGGCCAGTGGCTATTTTGATAGCAGAGGAGCTTTTCAAACATTTTTTGATTCGTACTGCTGTGTAAAGGGTTGAACATAGCCGACAACGAAGTGTAATGGATACTTCACTTTTCAGATGATAATTGATATATATAACTGGGATGCATGGCACTATTTCTTTCAGTATGCGTGTATAGCAGAGGAGCTTCTTAAACAGTTCTTGATTTGAAATGCTGTGTAATGGGTTGAACATAGCTGATAACAAAGCGCAATGAATACTTCACTTTTCAAACGATAAATAATATAACTGGGGCACCTAGCGCCATTCAAATGCGGTATGTGTGAGTTCAACAGTCATAATAATTATTTACAAAAAATGTTAAAAACAAGTACACAGAAAAATTAGTAATTTTATACTATAGAGTAGGGATTATAGCACATCGATATAAAGTACTGAAATAAGCTGGAGTAGTGCATGATATTAAATCACAGTAAAACAATAAGAAGTGTTATATCCCTGCTGTGCTCAAGATACCATAATGGAAATGCACAGTAGGGATCTTCCAATTGTTTTTCTGTTACTCAATATCGTGCACTACTCAGGCTTGTTTCAGTACTTTTTATCGATGTGCTATGGTCCCTACTCTATAGTTGAAAATTACAATTTTTTCTGTGTATTTGTAATTACAAGTCCAGTGCAATTGCAAGTTAATTATTATGCCTTCAAAAGCTGCAAAGTTGTATATAAGTCCTTAATCTTGTATTGACACACAGCTGTAACCTGTAGGAGATAAGTGAGACACAGACATGCATTTTTAATTGCTAGCATTCCAACAAGTCTACTGGTGTTCATTTATTCTACACTTTTTACTATTCAAGGGTTTTGAACCTTCGTTGATTGACAGTACCAAACCTTTGCAGGGTAAAAACTCACCTTTGCTCCAGCCGTAATACACAGAGCAGAAGTTGTTTGACTGTACACCACAGATTAATTTACTGCCAATGGAAATCAACAACATAAAATCCCCCAAAAGCACCTTTGCTGTATAAAAAGGCACGTCCAAGAAACTACAAGTATCTGTAACCCCATGTAAAAACATATAAGCTGTAGAAAAACACTCCATGAAATTAATGGGTAACTGAAAGAGCTGATATCTAGAGCCGCCAAGAATCAATAATGTTACTACAACTGACAACGATCACCAAAGAATACTTTGGCTGTAAAACAGGCAAACAAAAGTAACTGGCAACTAAACAGCTGATACCTATAGCGGCCAAGAATAAAAGTTAAGTTGATACAACTTACTACAATTATTAATTTGCAACAATGAATCTTAGTCATTCAACTGTGTTCTATACATTCACCCTTGCCACATCCTTAATTAATTCTTTGTAATTCTAATTGGCTGGTAATTTGGCCACCTTTTTCAATAGTCAGTGTAAAGAAAAAAAGGTGGCCAAATTACGAGCCAATTAGAGTTACAAAGAATTAATTTAGGTTGTAGCAAGGGTGAATGTACAGAACATAGTTGAATGATTAAGATTCAATGTTGCAAGTTAGTAAGTTGTATCAACTTAGCTTTTATTCTTGGCTGTTTCAGATATCAGCTGTTTTAGTTGCCAGTTACTTTTGTTTTCCTGTTTTACAGCCAAGGTATTCTTTGGTAATCATAGTCAGTTGTAGTAACATTATTGATTCTTGGCCGCTCTTGATATCAGCTGTTTCAGTTACCCATTAATTTCATGGAGTGCTTTCTACAGCTTATCTGTTTTTACATGTGGTTACAGATACTTGTAGTTTCTTGGAAGCATCTTTTTTTTTACAGCAAAGGGGTTTTGGGGGAAAAAGGAGGGGTATAGCACTAATTTTTGTCAGTTATATAATTTAAGACCCTATGTTCAAGCCATGGGTGTGTATGATGAATTCTGCCTTGTAGAGGTGTTGCAACCATACACAAATCTGCTGATAGGTGGTAAGCATATAACATACAATCCTATAGTAGCAGTTAATTTTTATTAGGACCAGGGCCAGTGGAAATTATTGCAATTTACTGGTCAAGCCAGTAATGGCTATACAGTCAGGGTTACCAAGGATGTGTGTAAAGCACTTATTTGCAAAGCATGCTTTTCTATGTGATCTTGGAGAATGTCACCATCCTGAAATAGCAACTCTGAGGTTGCATCTGGGATCTGGGAGTGTTTTCAGACAGAGACATAAATATTAAGCTATATTGTTCAATGACTGTTCTATTAGAGTATTTTATTGCCAGACTGTTCTATTAGAATATTTATTGCCTGACTGTTCTATTGGAGTATATCAATCATTCTGTACTTATCAATGAATAAAACTTACTATGGCCACTGCCATAGTGCCCTGAGGACAACTTATCAACTTGGTTTGCCAATCGTAGTGCTAGATGCTTTGCTAAGGGTTATGAAAGAGATCACAAACATCATGCTATTATTTTTATTTTGCTACATACAAACATGCACAAGCACAAGGCACACACAAAATGTGTAAACACTATACACGCATGTTCACACACATACACCACATATTGGTTGTACTTGATGTAAACAAGTTAACCCTTTATTACCGAATGGCTAATATATTGCCAAAAAATGCATGTTACGGGTGCCCTTTATATATGGACCCATAACTCTTTCGTCCTAAAGGCTATGAAGTTGAAATAACCACCAATTTGCTGAGTAGGCCCAGGCGTTTCTAATAAAGTTTAACGTGAAGCGATAAGAACAAGTATGGGGAACTATCAATACTTATAAACACACAAACACGCATCAAAAACAATTGTACCTGTTTAAATTTCGATAACTTTCGCTCTGAGCATCATGGTGTGTTCTACTAAGAATTAAACTACTCCTCACGTG
The DNA here is from genome assembly GCF_963678975.1 of Dysidea avara. Classification (NCBI taxonomy): domain Eukaryota; kingdom Metazoa; phylum Porifera; class Demospongiae; order Dictyoceratida; family Dysideidae; genus Dysidea; species Dysidea avara. The sequence goes on from NC_089276.1 coordinate 17,060,392, forward strand.
ATAAGGATTCTAAAAATATACGTAATAGTTATACCATGGCTGCGGGTGTATATGTCAGCAAAATCCCAAGCAGCCATGGTATAAGTGATATATATCACTTGGGGCGCACTCACCTAATAGGTGAAAGAACTAATGAGAACTCATCCCATTTGTTTTATACAGTAGCATCTGAAGATCGATTGTGGTTTCAATAGCGTGGGCTAATAGCCATCAAAACATTGTCCATACGTTAAAACGTCATCAATACGTTACTATGCTTCAACACGCAATGTTAGAAAACTTGCGATTGTGGGATGGAGTTTATATTGTTATCATTTTTGTACTAAGTTAAGCCAACTAACTTCGCTATTGGGACAGTAAGTAAGTTATTATATTAAGTTAAGTACTTTGAACTGTAAGTTACTAACCTATTTCAATGTAACAGTAGTAGCTTTGCTGTTCCGTGGTCTGTTCAAAGGCTGATACGCGGTGGGTAGAAATACGCATCCACAATCGCCCAAACAATTATTTTGTGCCTTCATTATCCTTAGTAACAACCAACTACCCTATCTTAGCCTATGTACTAAGCTTAGCAACCTCTACAAAACCGAGTCCCACAATACAAAGCTCTATGTCGCTCAATATAACGAGTCAAAGCGCATCGATTCTTTGAACTGGCTGGGTATCAAAGTCATTGGCAAACCGCTTTCCCATGATATTGCCTGGGTAATATCTTGATATTACCCGGGCAATATGCGAGTTAAACACCGAGCGGCGCCTGTGAACGCCCACGCTAAAGTGGTATATAGTATGATGTAACCGGGGGTTATAACAAGATGGCGGCGTCCATCTTTTGCTGCTATGGAGAAGAATAACAATGCGCCTTTCTTCACTTCAAAGCGCGTGAGTTATGTGTTTTGTTGTAAGGTTTTTAGATGTTTGGGTAGAAGGTAAAGATGGCTTTCATATGGTATATAGCGTTCCATGTTAATTAATGGGTAGGGTCCTCACGTATTGCACAAAGATCACACAAGCCATAAAATTTCATTTCCTGAGGTTTTTCTGCGGTTTTACAAAATAACTTCGGTAGGCAAGGGTTAATATCACATCTCTTGTGAAATGCTGTTGTAGATGAGCTGGTAGTAGTGCCCTTACTTGGTGTTAAAAAGTTCTTGCAGAAAAGAAAATCTAATCCAAAACAGCCAAAGCTGTAAAAAAAGAGTGCGGCCCTCAGAAATACCTATGGTGAAAAAGATGTGAAATCCAAGGTGGCGGCCAAGAAACGGCTGTGATGGTAGGTTAATGGTGAAAATTTTAATAACAACAATTCAGGTGAATTTTGTGCCAAGACCAAGCGGCACCAAACTCACCCGAACCGCCGCCACCAAACCCCTTACCATTAACCTACCATCACAGCCATTTCTTGGCCGCCATCTTGGATTTCACATTTTTTTTCACCATAGCCTTTCTGAGGGCCGCACTCTTTTTTTACAGCTTGGCTGTTTTGGATTAGATTTCACTTCTTTTTGTATTTGTATACCCCAAAGCCGGCCTATGGCCAGCTTTAGGGCTGTTTAACCTATCATTTTTTTCTTTACCACAGGAAGAAGAAAAGATGAAACAGGGTGATTTCTTTGTAGCTGAACTGTCTACAAGGTGATACTTCTAGCTGATCTCTCTACCGGATGACTTGTTTGTAGCTGAACTCTCTACAAGGTAGCTTCTTCTAGCTGATCTTTCTACAGGGTGATTTGTTTGTAGCTGAATTCTCTACAGGGCGATTTGTTTACAGCTGAACTCTCTACATGGTGGTTTCTTTGTAGCTGAACTCTCTACAATGTAATTCTTCTAGCTGAACTCTCTACAGGGTGACTTGTTTCTAGCTGATCTCTCTACAGGGTGACTTCTTTCTAGCTGAACTCTTTACAGGTGATTTGTTTGCAGCTGAACTCTCTTACATGGTGGTTTCTTTGTAGCTGAACTCTCTACAAGGTGACTTCTTCTAGCTGATCTCTCTACAGGATGACTTGTTTCTAACTGAACTCTCTACAGGGTGATCTGCTCATAGTGGAACTTTCTACTGGGGGATTTGTTTGCAGCTGAACTCTCTACACGATGGTTTCTTTGTAACTGAACTCTCTACAAGGTATCTTCTTATAGCTGATCTCTCTACAGGGCAATTTGTTTGTAGCTGAATTCTCTAAAGGGTGATATGTTTGCAGCTGAACTCTCTACATGATGGTTTCTTTGTAGCTGAACTCTCTATTAGGTACCTTCTTCTAGCTTATCTGACTACAGGGTGACTTGTTTGTAGCTGAACTCACTACAGAATAACTTGCAATGTAATATAATTCTATAATGGAGTAAATTATAAACGTAGCTGAATGCTCTATTAGGGTGACTGTTCTATTAGAGTATCTCGATCTCGCATTTGCTACCCGTAGTTGGCTTTGGAATCATAACTCAGTGGTTTGTAATCCGATTCTTCTGTACTAGTGCAAGGACTTTCTATGATAATTATTCCAGCTACACACTGATTTTCAACTCACTGCTCTAAGTGGTTTGCCTGGTAGGCGTGAAAACTAATAGTATTGTTATTCATAAAAATCGATCTCGTAATTTTGACACAGGTTGGGTTTTGTGTCATATCTCAATGGCCTTTAACTGGATTACTTTCAAACCACAAAAAGGCACTCCTACGGTAGTTACTCCATCTACATAGCAATTTTCAGCTCATTCCTTAAAGCGGTTTACCCTGTGGGCATGACAGACCTTTGACCTAATTTTACGACAATAATTGGTCATAACTGTGAATATTCATCGGATTACTACTAAATTTGGTACTGTGATTCGCCTTAATGAGCCCTTTATGTGTGCCAAATTTCAGCCCGATTGGAGTACGCATTCGTGTTTTATGGCGGATTTTGCAAAGTGTGCGAGAAGAAGTAGAAGAAAAAAACCCTAACTTTGGCCACTTGTATCTTGGAAATGGCTGGAGCGATTATCTTCAACTTTGGAATGTGGACTCCCCTACCTAGCCAGCACTTCTGTAGCAATTTTGGTTTCAATCGGATAAGGAATCACGGAGCTACAAAGGTGTGAAAATCGCGTTTACTTTCTTCCTGTAAATATACTCACAGTGTGGCGTGCCGGCTTCTTGGGCCGCACAACACACTACCGTGTGTCTTGATTGTTGCATATACATTCTGTTTAGTGCCATTAATTACACATGTCACTCCAAAGTTAAGCCATGAGGATATCCAAGCAAGTGTCATTGGCATTGCGACCGATGTTCCAGGTTAGTTGCATGTGTGTTTAATTTAAGGTTAAGTTCAGTGCTTTCTTGTTCTTTTACAGGTATTACTTAATTTTGTATTATCATTCAGACATCTGAATATTGTGCAAGCTGTGTGGAACAATCCAAACTCATATACACAATCACCGGCAAACCGCGAACCATATTCAAGCAATCTGTTACAAAAGTTGAAAACCATAACACAAGCTGATACACAATGACTAGCAAACCACGAACCACACTCCAGCAATCTGTTACAAACTTTGTTGCACTGTGGTATGTGCATAATGATCGATTAATGAAATCCACAACACAAGCTCCATGGTGCATTAATGGAAATAAATAATTTCCACCTGACTGACAATTATCACGTGACCTATTTAGGGGTTATTTCTTAAAAAGTCCCTGCACAGTAACATTGCAAATGAAAAGTGAACACACTTGATACATGATTTATAATATTATTATTGATGGCAGTCCATGTCTTGAGAGGGAAGTATAATATTATTAAACACTTAAAATACATTAAAGTACCATATACTGCATTGTAGAGCCATAACTAAGAACAAGTTCCACCTGACTGACAATGATCACATGGCCTATTTAGGGGAAATCTCTTGGTAAGTCCCTGTAACACCTCAAGTGAACACACATGATATGCAGTTTACATAATGTCTAGAGAGGGAAATACGACTAAATATTTGTCATATTGTAACTGGATTTCAATGGAGTGGTGTAGCGTACTTTAACTGATTTGAAACTAAAATACGTACACCACTTGAAGAAGTCAAATGGATATTGAAGAGTCATGAGAATAATGATGTACTCAGCTCTTCGTGGAGGTTCAGTAATGAAAAGAGGAGTGGAGGTTCAGTAACGAAACGAGGAGTGAAGGTTCAGTAATGAAAGGAGGAGTAAAAAAAGATTAGGCTAGTGTATAAGGTGCCACATCGATTCACACTGATTTACGGTGTGTATGCGATTGGTGTTTAGACTATCCGACGTCTTCACTGACCAATGCAAATTCACTGAGATTAAGCTGTGATGGTACCAACTTGAGTAGCAGCAAATACCAATATTATCTGGCTTGAATTTATCTCATGGATGGATTGTCAACAAGGTGTACTCGTACAGACAAAACAGCTTTCAGTATTTTCACTGTAGTGCCAATTTAGAAGTCCTGGAACTGTAGGTGGAAGAAGTAAGGTAATGTACATGATGCTTGTATAAAAAATATACTCATTCACATTGCATACTAGTCTAAATAATTAAATTTATGTATAATGGAACCTGTCTAACCAGGACACTGTATAGTAAGGTCACTGCTGGGCCAACTTGTGAATCCTCAAACGTATTACCTCAAGGGTGTGATGAATTTTCAGGTCACCAAATCCATCATTTATGTAAAAAGTGACAGATTTTTAGCTGTATTGTATTTAATGCCTGCCTGTCAATTTTACAGGTACAGGGTACTTGGTCATAGCATGTGGTTCTCTCACTAGCAGTGGTACATACATAACTTGGCTACTAAGATCAAGGTTCGTGGGAGTAAGTTTATAGGAATTTTATAATGTTGTGTGTTCTTTAGTTCTCAATTGTCAAGTGGACAATGAGATTCATCTGGCTTGTTAAGATCTTAGCATTACATCTCAGTTGATTATAATCTTCTGAATTTCCAGGATGAGGCGTACAGTTGTGATGGGAATAAACTAACTATCCCATTTTATTGTCACAATTTTATTGGTAATGTCACAAACAATTAATGTGATATATTTTGCTATGTAACATGTTTATTAATTAAGTGACATGCATGATGAAAGCCACAATGGGAGTGACTACTTGCTGTTAGGGTGGGTAATGCTATGTAACAAGCTGGTTTGAGCACCACCAGAACACACAGAAGTTATTTAATACACCATGTGTGGTGTGGAAACAAGAACTATGCTTGGAACACCTTCTCTAGTGACGGTATGTCCTTGACATGTTTACATTTGTTTATAAGACATCTGCCAATTGTGACTGGATCTGCGAAAACCTGACACAATCACGCAAGCCTAAATTTACAATATAAAGCATTGAATACAATGGGTGAAATACTTGCGTATTATTGAAAAAATTCCATATGTTTTTTTGAATGACGCTTTCTTAGTGAAGGAAGGGACTAACAATAAAACCCTGGATACCATCTTATTCGCCTGCTCAAGAGGAGTTAGAAAAATATTGTTTCATTGTAGTAGACTCAAGGATATGGAGGTTATGAGCATTTGTGTACATTACGTCAAAGCGATCGTACGCAATTGATTTTTCTTCATGAATTACACCTATGTATGCAGTGAAGAAGGGTTAGTAAAGGAAAAACCTACCCAGCAATTGATTCCCCAGTTCATGGCGAAAATGATGGTAAAAATTGTAGTACTGTACCACAATTCGTTGGCAAGTTACAATTGTTTTTTAGGCACCTATAATTTATTTTCCCTATACTTGCTGTACAAATTGATTTTTCTGTTGTTGCTACTTTGTAGGGCTGTAACTCCTAAAGCAATTGGCATACGAGGCTGAAACTTTGCAAGAGGCTACACTTGGCTAAGTAGATTATAAATATTTTATAAACAGGAATTTGAAAAATGAGCAATTGTGTCGGGTTTTCACAGATCTGGTTACAATTATCATCAACGCTTGCATGAGGCGTGGCACTAAATGGAGTTCAAAGATTTCTGCTTAAAACACCTTCCCTAGGGAACTTACGGTTCTATACAATTTTACAACTTGTTTATCAGACATTAGCTTGTGTCCACATCGTGTCTTTAATAGTTATTGTAGGAATTAGAGGTTTGATCGAAGAAAATACACCTATGAACAAACAAGGACTAGATAATGTCAATGCTAGATGGAATGTACAAACATGGGTAAGTTGACTGGTATAAGGTGACGCCAAGTGTAACACAAGGTTGAGAAATAAAGCGAAATACGTCTCAATACACATTTTAACACTGGCCGTAAGAAAACTACTACTACCACGAAAAAAACTTTTTATCACGTAATGCAATACAAATCTATTGAGAGATGTTGCATAATCCAGGGATAATAATATTATTGTAAAACCATCCCTACACATAAATAACTCACAGTAGTGGTCGTGCGTCTTTTAATTGGGCATGCGCTTTGTAGTTTCTTGGCCACACACCTCAATACCGTGAGTGCTGATTACCATATACCAACTAGATGTCTATAGCATCTGAGGGCATAGCACCCCAAACACTGTACTAATAACACAGGATTGGAAGCTCTGTTTCGCATGCCAGCATCCCATGTTGTTTCAGAAGTAATCAATTTGGCAGTTGCATTGCATGAGCTATACATAAGATTCCTATGTACTCTAGCACTGAACCCAAACAGCTATCCTGTGTAGGACTCCCTTCGAAAATTTCTTGTACTCCCTGAAATTCCGCCTTCAAACATCATCCTAGAGATAGTTTACACAAAGAAAATCACCTTTACAGAATAGTACTAGTCCATATAATATATAATATAACAAATCACTTACAAATTGTCGGATATAGAATTTTTAAAAATCGTCAAACTCAAATTTTAGCCTCACTGACTGCCTCACTGCATGACCACAGTCCCAAGGCTAGAGGCCAAGCAAAGCAACGCATGGTCACTATTTTACGCCACAATAACAAACTCACCATTGGGATGTGCCATTTAGAGTTCCAACAAGTGTAGGCCCTCTGTGCCTTGTCTTTTCATTTATCTTCAATCAGACTGCTTGTTATCTTCTTCATCCAACAAATCCATATCAAGGCGTTACTTTTCCATATCAACGCTTTCTTTCAGCAGCATATTTAAACACCACAGAATTATTTCAGAGCTGGATTTCAGAAACGCTTTAAGTCCCGCTACTACACAGCTCTGGCACTACTATATGAGGTACACTACAATTTCACAATTGGGATCCAGTTTGTGACCACACCCACCAAATAAATATCTAAGTGGACTAATAGCGATAGTGTACGAAGACCCCACCTCTTAACAATCTAACTATTTTCTTAACAGTAAACAACATCACCTCACTCCTTATTGGTCAAGCTAGCTGCACACCCCTTGGCTGACTCAAGATATACTCAAATACAACAGTCACTCTACTACAAAGTCATGTATGATAGAACAGTTACTAGTTATATTGTTCTGGTAGACATGGCTATTTTTATAAGAAAAAGAAGCAAGCACAATATAAAATCAGTATGTTTTAAACACAGGGACACTTGGATCTAGAACACAATCCACTGATACACATTACTGAAGAGCGTAGTAAGGAGAATCCCAAACTACAGCGAAGCCTACCCATAAGCACAGAATATGGGGAACTCCACTTCTCACTAAGCAAATGGGCAAGATGTTTATAAGTGATGGTATCTGCCTCCCCATACTAGGGCTGAGCGATATTATCGTTTTAGCGATATACCGCAATATTTTGAAAGTATTGATATCGTGATGTTTTGTTATTAACTATTGTGATACCATGCCTGTACATTATTGTCATTACAAATCCATTTGTTTTGCTGTACTAGGCTAAGAATCCTTGCAAGTCATAACCTGGTTACCCCTGTAGAGAGGTGTGAACACCATAACGTAACCTCAAAGCATGTGTTACAATAAGGGCTACTGTAAACAAGGATGATAGTGGCTACCTTTAAAGACTTCCTGCAGGAATACTGAGCAATACACACTATGTAGCACTAGCTATGTTTGACTTGTTTGTAAGTATCATGAACTATTCAGTATTGTGAATAGTGGCTTTAGTATCAATCGTGATACTAAAATGGCAGTAGTGCTCAGCCCTACCCCATACCTACAGATGTTGAAAATACAAGTGGACTAATACAAGTTACACTGTAGCTAACTGTGCCACATAAAAAAATAAACCAACTAGTATTTTTTTTAAATTGTTAATTTAAAAATGAATTAGGGATCTAGACAGTAAAAAGGAGTGAAACAATAGATGAATGATGGTGCTACAGCATAGCTTAGTGTGAAAGTTCCTACTTTAGCACATTAGCTATTATTATTTTGTTCAATGCCAAAGTAGGGACTTCCCACTGAGCTATGTTGTAACACCATCATTCACCTCTTGTTTCACAACTTTTAATTGCATAGATTCCTACTTCATTTTCAAATTAACCAATTTTTTAAAAAACTAGTTCGTATTTCTTGTTTCACTGCATTTTATCACTTGAATCATTACATTAATTAATAAACTAGTTATATTTAGATTACTTTCCATGAATTTCTAACCTTGAATCTTTTTCTGAACACTGAATCCTCCAGGGTGACCATAAGCTTCTCTGTAGTCAAATCCATACACTACAGCTGACATCAATGCATTGGCTGTTGTGTGTATAATTGTTACTGGACCATTTGATACAGATAGTTGTGTATAATATGCCTCAGTGACCTGGTTGAATGTTATTGTGTTCCAAGATTGTGACTGTAATGACCTCTTCACTCCTCCTGTTATCCAATACATCATACTAGGCTGATAATACTCCTTCAATACTATAATGTTGATATAGTTACTGTAACCTGATGATATTGTGGATAGGTTGATTTCATTACTGTAATGAACTGTAGCTGGGACAAGCATCATCATTGGACCACCAGTTCTCCTATCATAATAATTACCAGAACTATACTGAGCTACTAAGATTTCCTTGTTAGAGTGGATCACACAATAGTATTGTTGAGTTACTGTAAAACTATTACCTGCATTAATAGTATAGGAATTCCTTGTATTGTTACAGTCCGTAAAGACTTCAGTTGAGTTATATGCTGCTAACACTCTGATGGTGTAACCACTTCTACCATGTAGTGGTACAATGTAATATGTTTTACCCCAGTATGTGGTAGGTGGAATCTGTTCTACTAAGTGATTACAATCTCTATAACTCAATGATAGTACATTTCCACACTCATGACCACTAAACACAGACACTGGCTTGTCTGTGATAATTCTGGTCCCAGTCAAGTCACTTGATGATCCAATATACACTGTTTGTAACCTGTTGACTATGAAAGAGTATTGACTACCACTGGTTAGGGAGCTAACAGTATAATTAATCCTGACATAAACAGATTGTGCTACTGTTAAATTCATCATTGTGTTGTCCTCTGTGCCAACAATCAGTACTACACTATCACCTCTATCAGAGGATATAGAAATTCCATAATAAATGTAATGAGTGCAGCACACTTTTACAGTGGGTAAGGCAAGGAATGTATCACTACTCCAAGATGCATCATTTTGACCAATCACAACTACATTAATACTATCAGTCTCAAGGTAAATTCCCTTATTTTGATCATCATATGAATCAGTAATAATAGTTGAAGGGAACCTTACAACTTCTGAACTTGTATTTGAAACAGTTCCACTTGTTTGATATCCTACTCCAGGAGCTTGTATGGTATAAGACAAATCTAGTGATCCAGTATTGGTTAAATAGAGAGATATTGAATCACCATTGTTATGCTGAAAAAATCCAATGTAATAATTGTTGCCTTTAAAAAAGAAATAAATTTAAACATACATACAAAACTGCCATTGCAATATAGCTATCAGAAATTTATTTGCAGCATGTTAGTAGTATTACACACTCATGAGGTTTGTATCACAACACCTGAAAGGCAGAGTGTTTAGAAGTTATAGTTGTGAGGTTTGTGATTGTAAACACGACACAAACCAAATGCAGAGTTGGGGAAGTTCCCTTTTCAAAGTAATGTATTACATAATACTTTCTACACAATGAAATATATTATAGTTACATATTACTTAAAATAAATCTAGCTTAATAATATTACATATTAAGTTAATTGTGAAATGTAATTTAATATTATTAGCTGTAAATATTGAAGTTACTGAATACACAATGTTATGAATTTGGACTAATATTATGAATTAAATTAACACTTCAGCATGTATGCATGCAAACCACATGTTTTCACACAGACAGTGGGAATTAATAGCAATAGTCTAGTAGCCACATGGTACGTATCAGTCCAATGGACTAGGCAGCATCTTTTAGTAGGTGAAAGGTTAATGGATTGAGATAATGGATAGTCAACAGTAGTATAAAAGCCATTTGTAATGCATTACTAGCTCATTGTTGCTCGTTAAGACACATGATAGTGTGTCGTGAGGCCCAAGAAGTCGGCGCACCACACCGTGGGTATATTGACAGGAAGAAAGAAAACGTAACTTTCACACTTTTGTATCTCAGTGATCTCTTATCTGATCAGAACCAAATGTACTACAGACTTGTCCGCCAGCCAGGGGAGTCTACATACCAAATTTGAAGGAAATCGATCCAGCCATTTCCGAGATATGAGCTGCCAAAGTTTCGATTTTTTTCTTCGATTTTTTTTTCTCTTCTTCGTGTTTTTGCACAATTGCTATGAAATGAAAACGCGTGCTCCGATCGCCTTGAAATTTGGCACACAGAAAGGGAGTCCAAAGGCGAATCGTAGCATCACTATTGATGCAAATCCGATGAATGGTTCGAGAGTTATGACCGATTATTCACATAAACAAAATCGATTTGTTGTCACGCCTACAGGGTAAACCACTTATGGAATGAGTTGAAAATTGCTATGTAGATGGAGTAACCATCGTAGGAGTGCCTTTTGGTAGTTTGAAAGGAATCGAGATAAAGACCATGGAGATATGACACAAAATCCAACCTGTGTCACAATTACGCGATTGATTTTTATGAATAAAAAAGTATTAGTTTTTACACCTACTAGGTAAACTGCTTAGACCAATGAACTGAAAATCGGTGTATAGCTGGAATAATCTTCATAGAAATTCCTTGCAGTAGTACAGAAGAATCGGATTACAAACCACTGAGTTATGATTCGAAAGCCAACTCCGTGTGGCAAATGCGAGATCGAGGTACTCTAATAGAACAGTCACCCTAATAAAATATTCAGCTAATTTATTTACTCCATTATAGAATTCTATTACATTACAAGTTATTCTGTAGGGAGTTCAGCTGCAAAACAGTTAATCTTATAGACAGTTCAACAAGAAGCAAGTCACCCTATAGAGAGTTCAGCTACAAATGTATTGTTGTAGTGATTCAGAACATTACAAGTCACACTAAAGAGAGTTCAGCTACAAACAATTTACTCCGTAGAAGTTCTGCTACAAACAAGTCTTCATTCAGAGAGTTTAACAACCAAAAGCTACCATGTAAAGACTTCAGCTAGACTAACAAGTTACTCTGTAGAGAGATCAGCTAGAAATAAGAGAGAGCTCAGCTAGAAAACGTCACCTTGTAGAGTTCAGCTACAAACAAATCACACTGTAGAGAGATCAGATAGAAGAAGCCACCTTGTAGAGGGTTCAGCTGTGAAGGGATCACCCTAGAGAGAGTTCAGCTAGAAAAAAATCACCCTGTGAGAGTTCAGCTACAAAGAAACCATCCTGTAGAGAGATCAGCTAAAAACAAGTCACCTGTAGCGCCATCAGCTACAAAGAAACCATCTTGTAGAGAGTTCAGCTGCAAAAAAATCATCCTGCAGAGAGTTTGGCTACAAAAAATCACCCTGTAGAGTATTCAGCTGCAAACAAATCACCTTGTAGAGTGTACAACTAGACACGAGTCACGTGCACCCAGTAGAGAGATAAGCTACAAGAAGTTACATTGTAGAGAGATCAGCTATAAGAAATTATCTTGCAGAGAGTTCAGCTACAAAGAAACTATCCTGTAGAAAGTTCAGCTACAAATAATCACCCTGTAGAGATATCAGCTAGATACAAGTTACTCTATAGGGATCAGCTACAAACAAATCACCTTGTAGAAATATGTGTTGGAAACAAATCACCATGTAGAGAAACAAGTCACTCTGAAAAGAGTTCAGCTACAAACAATGGGAGTTTCAGCTACAGTTCAGTTATGTATAAGAAGTCACTTTATTACCTACAGTATGATTATCTTTCATTGTTAAATATACAAATATTTTTAATGAGACAAAAAACTGTACACAACATTTCTTCCTTTGTTCCACAATTCCTGCAGAAAAGAAAAAAAATCAAGTTAGAAGGAAGCCCTAAAGCCAGCCATAGGCCGGCTTTGGGGTATACAAATACAAAAGAAGTGAAATCTAATCGAAAACAGCCAAGCTGTAAAAAAAGAGTGTGGCCCTCAAAAAGGCTATAGTGAAAAAAGATGTGAAATACAAGGTGGCGGCCAAGAAATGGCTGTGATGGTAGGTTAATGGCAAAAACTTTAATTACGACGATTCAGGTGAATTTAGTGCCGAATCCTAGTGGAGGAGGCAATGCAAATTCACCTGAATTGCCGTAATTAAAATTTTTGCCATGAACCTACCATCACAGCGATTTCTTGGCTGCCACCTTGGATTTGCTTGGCTGTTTTGGATTAGATAGTATTACTCGTTACATCACGCTTATTGCTACTAGTTTCCTTGATTGCTATGTAATATTATTACTTTTTCATTACTAGTAATGAGTTAATAGTTTCCAAAAGTAACTTAAGTTATATTACCGCAAAGTAACACATTATATTACTTCAACTCGCAGATTGAAATATATATTATGTAACGCATTATAATACATAACACGTTACCCCATCTCTGACCGAATGGATGTGCTAAACTGATTTGTGGTATGGGGCATGCGCAGATCAAAGATGCCTATTTATATAAAACACGGAAGAAGCAAGAAAGCCAGAGTGGCTGTGCTCAAGGAACGATTTTACTCACTAATTACTGTGGGTCATTCCACACCAAATCAACAAACCAGACCCCTTTGATTTTCATAAAATTTGGGATAAACATGGATGTTATCAAAAAACTTTCTAGCACTAAAATTTGGCCCATTTTATTGGTCTCCCTTTAAGTTGTGACCACTCAAAGTTTCTGGAGAAAATTTCACCTTGTTTACATTTCTTCAATAGAATGGCCATAATTTTCCTTGTGATTGACATAGGTACTTCTGGTTTAACCCTTAAACCCACATAATCCAGAAAACTGGATGTAATAAAACACGAACGAAAAATGCACAATATTTTAGTCATTTTACATAGATAGTTTTGAACAGGCATATCTTGCAAAGCATTTATCCAATCTCATAGAAATAGAGATTTTCTTACTTAGGAAGGCCTACTCTTTGTAACAGTATTTAACATTTTAACAAACAACAAGGAACTCATGTACTACAAAGCATTGAATCAGTTTGTTTTGTTCCACGTCCATATTTTTGCTGGCCATTTTGTCAATCACGTGATAGCTGTATGTCAATGGAATCACCATCTCGTGATGACCAAGATGACATCAAGAAATTGTTTCCATGAAGCAGTTTGGCCAAGTTATGGCCTTTGGTGTATCAATATGCAAAGGAAAAAGATGAAGAGATAGTTATTTTGCAATTTAAAGGCACAGAGTAAAGTTCTGGGATGAAAGGATGCAACAAAGGATAGACCCATTTAAACCGATGGTGTTTGTAGCTTTTAGACAGCTTTTAAAGTTCTCGTTCTATCATACAGTACGATAGTAACTGTATAGTAGGCACCACAAAGGAGTAGGCGTGGTCCACAAAATAATATCACCCAAAAACAGTCTCGATTTGCCCTGACGACGATGAGGCAGTATTGGTTAGGTAAAACTAAGCCCAAACAAGCTTTCAGATCAACTAGAAACACTTTCAACACATTGCTAGGGAATTTTTTTTTTTTAATTTTCAACGGAACTTTCTACTGACTGAGTAAGTAACTGACTGACTGATGCCTTCAGACAAGCGTAACTCAATAATGGATAAGGCTACAGACTTGATTTTTTCACTGTTTGACGTCGCTTCGGCCCGACAGGTGCCTTTTGGCATACCGCAGTACGTACAATGCATTATTCATGGGCTTACCAGTGTCCTCCTTTGTGTCCCATTCATCTTTGCTGACAGTGAAAGGTGTCGATTTGGTGGTAGCACATGATGGTTTCCCTTCATAACGGAAATCGTCCGTATATTTGTGACCGGATCTGCGAAACCCGACATAATGGTGCAAGCCTAAATTTTCGGGTGGTTCTATGTGTATCTTGTCCTTACAATACATCATCATTACATCATTGTGTAATTGTTTAGTATATACCACAGTAGTAGGAAAGTGTAGTTAATAGTAACACTGGTAATATGGGTAACACTGGTAACATGGGTAGCACTGGTAACATGGGTAGCACTGGTAGCATGGGTAGCATGGGTAGCACTGGTAGCATGGGTAGCACTGGTAACATGGGTAGCACTGGTAGCATGGGTAGCACTGGTAACATGGGTAGCACTGATAGCACTGGTAACATGGGTAGCACTGGTAACATGGGTAGCACTGGTAACATGGGTAGCACTGGTAACATGGGTAGCATGGGTAGCACTGGTAACATTGGTAGCACTGGTAACATGGGTAGCACTGGTAACATGGGTAACACTGGTAACATGGGTAGCACTGGTAACATTGGTAGCACTGGTAACATGGGTAGCACTGGTAACATGGAAAGCACTGATAGCACTGGTAACATGGGTAGCACTGGTAACATGGGTAGCACTGGTAACATGGAAAGCACTGATAGCACTGGTAACATGGGTAGCACTGGTAACATGGGTAGCACTGGTAACATGGGTAGCACTAGTAGCATGGGTAGCACTGGTAACATGGGTAGCACTGGTAGCATGGGTAGCACTGGTAACATGGGTAGCACTGGTAACATGGGTAGCATGGGTAGCACTAGTAGCATGGGTAGCACTGGTAACATGGGTAGCACTGGTAACATGGGTAGCATGGGTAGCACTGGTAACATGGGTAGCACTGGTAACATGGGTAGCACTGGTAACATGGGTAGCACTGGTAACATGGGTAGCACTGGTAACATGGGTAGCACTGGTAACATGGGTAGCACTGGTAACATGGGTAGCACTGGTAACATAGGTAAAACTGGTAACATGGGTAGCACTGGTAACATGGGTAGCACTGATAGCACTGGTAACATGGGTAGCACTGATAGCACTGGTAACATGGGTAGCACTGGTAACATGGGTAGCACTTGTACCACCGGTAACATGGGTAGCACTGGTAGCATGGGTAGCACTGGTAACATGGGTAGCACTGGTAACATAGGTAAAACTGGTAACATGGGTAGCACTGGTAACATGGGTAGCACTGATAGCACTGGTAACATGGGTAGCACTGATAGCACTGGTAACATGGGTAGCACTGGTAACATGGGTAGCACTGGTAACATGGAAAGCACTGATAGCACTGGTAACATGGGTAGCACTGGTAACATGGGTAGCACTGGTAACATGGGTAGCACTAGTAGCATGGGTAGCACTGGTAACATGGGTAGCACTGGTAGCATGGGTAGCACTGGTAACATGGGTAGCACTGGTAACATGGGTAGCATGGGTAGCACTAGTAGCATGGGTAGCACTGGTAACATGGGTAGCACTGGTAACATGGGTAGCATGGGTAGCACTGGTAACATGGGTAGCACTGGTAACATGGGTAGCACTGGTAACATGGGTAGCACTGGTAACATGGGTAGCACTGGTAACATGGGTAGCACTGGTAACATGGGTAGCACTGGTAACATGGGTAGCACTGGTAACATAGGTAAAACTGGTAACATGGGTAGCACTGGTAACATGGGTAGCACTGATAGCACTGGTAACATGGGTAGCACTGGTAACATGGGTAGCATGGGTAGCACTAGTAGCATGGGTAGCACTGGTAACATGGGTAGCACTGGTAACATGGGTAGCATGGGTAGCACTAGTAGCATGGGTAGCACTGGTAACATGGGTAGCACTGGTAACATGGGTAGCATGGGTAGCACTGGTAACATGGGTAGCACTGGTAACATGGGTAGCACTGGTAACATGGGTAGCACTGGTAACATGGGTAGCACTGGTAACATGGGTAGCAATGGTATCATGGGTAGCACTAGTAGCACTGGTAACATGGGTAGCACTAGTAGCACTGGTAACATGGGTAGCACTAGTAGCACTGGTAACATGGGTAGCACTAGTAGCACTGGTAACATGGGTAGCACTAGTAGCACTGGTAATATGGGTAGCACTGGTAACATGGGTAGCAATGGTATCATGGGTAGCACTGGTAACATGGAAAGCACATAGGTAAGTTGGATATGCTATGCACAGTATCATGAGTGAAGTTGACATAGGTAATACAGGTGTTATTAAATAGGAATTATGACCAATGATTATTGTATTGCAATGCAGTAATATGTACCGACGCTACCAGTGCCCATGTTACCAGTGCTACCCACTACCCACTCATGCTGAGGTCGGTAGTTCACATTATAACTCCCCTCCCCAGCTGCAGGAAGCTGACTAATTGCCACTACATTCTATATGTTTGTGCGTACAATTGTGCAATGTTGTTTTCAAACATTGTTATTTCGTTGTATATTATCTTACTGCTTTAGTGGCAATACCAACATATCACATATTTGAAAGTGCAGTTCTACCTGAATAGACATGAGTGTACCAATAACACAGGATCTTGTTAAGACGAAAAGCAAATATCACATGGCTACATTGATAGTAATGATAAGCACTAGTGTGGATAGGCACTAGTGTGGCATGCTTTTATCAGCAGTCTCATGTCTGTGCTTTCATCTAAGTGCATACAAATTACTGCTACAGTAAATAACAGACTGCTAAAAGAAGCAGTTAGGACAAAAAAAGTATTACAACTGCCATCTTTATAAAAGTGGACCAATCTTGGTGGGAGTGCTCATAAAATAAAAATAAATAAAAGTCACCTTCCACTTGGTAAAGTAACTGACAAACCATTGGGCTGCAATTATAAGGGATTGAAAATTCTTGAGTAAAGTGCTAAGTTATACACTTGAAAGAAAAAGCCAACAAACAGAATGGCTATACACATTCAGTAATGTGGATGGAGCCTCACATAACAATAGATAATAGTTCACATGCATTTCAATATTATAGAGATTTAGACTAAGTACATACGTATGCCAACACTTAGCCATCCACAATGCAGTAGTGAATGTTTAGTTGGTGTATCATGGGAGCAAAATGCTTTTATTAAAAAGACATTTAGCACAACACTAAAATCTTGAAACAGTATCATTAGTTAAATACCCCACCTCACTTTAATCTACCATTGGGTCCATAGCATATTTTATGCTCTGTGTAAGGATACATCTTTGGTGCTCCTTTTTACTACCTTAATCATCATAAGTTAAGCACTTGTAACAAATGGGTTCACAATGTGATTATAGGCTACATCTCATGCCCAAGTTTGAGTGACTGGTTAACAACACCTTTCTTGCATACTAAACAACTCCAAAAAAGTATTGCTGGCAAAGTTGCAACATT
This sequence comes from Dysidea avara, assembly GCF_963678975.1. Classification (NCBI taxonomy): domain Eukaryota; kingdom Metazoa; phylum Porifera; class Demospongiae; order Dictyoceratida; family Dysideidae; genus Dysidea; species Dysidea avara. Next base: position 17,078,094 of record NC_089276.1, read on the forward strand.
GTAACTGCTTTTAAGTCTTACAACAACCTAAAATATATTTCAACCATGAAGACTATGCTGAGTGCTGTTTCACACATAATGTTATTTCAACTACAACTCAAGAGTGCTCTCTCCTCTTCCTTTTAGATGGTGAATCTGAACTTGTTTGTGCCTCTCCCCTTGTCTCCTTCACCCCCTGTTTATATGCCTGGTTAATAATCATTCATAGGAGCATGAAATATTGTTACAGGATCATAATGCTTGGGTGGAAAGACAGTTCATTACTGTCTTTCTGTGGCCCTCTAAATTGGTTTAATTTTGGCATAAATAAAATATAGATCCCAAAATAGTCTGTTTTGCACCTAAGCATTATGTTCCTTTCTTGCTGGCTAGACAGTTTACCACTACTTGCCTAATTTAATAGGCCCCTTCACCTGTACACCTACCAAACCCACACCCAATCATGTTAACTGGATGCTTGCTTCCTTCAGAATTCTACCTCATGTCCAGGCACTGTGATAGAGGAGGGTATAAAGGCAAGGAATAATATTAATGTTGTAATGACTCTTACTGTTTTTTGGGAAAACCAATATCCAATATATTTTTACCATGTTTTACTGATAGTTAACTGATACGTTTCTGCAAGTTATACTTGTGTATATATTCCACCAAAAGTAGTGCTAGTAAAGCCAGCCAATGCTGATATTGTACACTTAAAGTTGGTAGTCAGACAAGAGCAGCCTAAACCATCACTGTTTATCTTGGGGTTTCTACAAAACATCAACTTAAGTAGTACCAGAGCCTTGGGTGTCTGGATTCAGTGGAATAGAATGGTGGAATGAAATGGTGGACTGGAATGGAATGGTACTTAGGTAATTTCAGTCAGTAGTCACCTCTTAATAAAGACCACCTGTTTACAAAGATCATTTTATTGTTGTTTAGAGTGATATATCCCTATAAGACAGTCTTATCAATGAATTGTGTGCCACATGTTGTGTCTAGAAAAGCCATGCAGAGTGATATCTGATTCATTATAAATACAGTAATAGCTACCCATACAGAAACAGCTTGGCTATATACAAAAAAAGACGATACATCCACGAAACTAAAAGCAATGCAACTAATGGAGCTAACATTTGGTGTAGCCAAGAAATGAATGTTAATTATACTGGCAACTAAAAAATCTTGGTCTTTTATCATTGACTTGTGTAGTCTGCTGCATTCCTAATTAATTCCCTGTAATTGGTATCTTTTCCAATTGTCATTATAGAGGAGAAAAAGGCAGCTAAATTACTAGAAAATTATAGTTAAAGGTATACGTAATTATTTAGAAATGCAGCAACACTGTGCTTAGTCAGTGATAAAGGACCAAATTTTTAAAAATTATAGCCAGTTAGTTGCTGGTATAGACATTCATTTCTTGTACTCACCAGATAATGATATCTGGTGAGGCCATGATATCTGGTGAAGCCAAGAAATGAATGTCAATACCGGCAACTAACTGGCTATAATTTATAAAAAAATATTCTCCTGTAGTTGTCAGTTATTTTTAGCTTGATGGGTATGTCAGTTTTGTACAGCCAAACTGATTTTGCATGGCTGTATTACAAATCAGATATCACTCTGACTTTTCTAGGGCATGCGGCACACAACTGATCAATAAGACCATCCTATGAGGATACACCTTAAAACAACAAGATAGCAGCAATTTAAACATAAAAGTTAAACAGTGTTTATAAAGAGGTGGTCTTTGTTAGAAGGTGGTCTTTATAAAGAGGTGACTAGTAATTGAAATTACCTAAATACTATTCCATTGCACCATTCAATTCCAGTCAACCATTCCATTCCAGTCCATTCCACCATTCCATTCCACTGGTCCAGATGCCCCAGAGCCTTTGCCACCAGCCTTCTGGTGGTACTGCAGCTGCTGCTGCTAAATAGACCAATGATCTGCTGGCCACAGTCCATTACAACCAATTTCCAATTATAGTAAAAACAGCTAATTATCAGCTTCTAGCAATCACCGGGTTCTAGAAATCACCGCTCCGATTAGTAAAACTCTAGTATATTTGTACTTTCATGTGCTGACTGAACTTCTGGGATTCCTTGTACACAATATTGTTTTGTAAAATGATGAATCATTCCTTATCACCATGCTTTTAAGCAAATCTAGACTGTTGAACTCCTGTAAGTCTGATTGTATGATTTGTGTTGGATTGAGCAGCAGGTTTCAGATAGACCGCATTGGCATCCTGAATCAAAGCTAGTGTTATTACTTGAGATATAGGCTTGTCTGGCCAGGTCTAGAAGTTTCTTTGACACTTGTTTAAAAAATTGACGAAGAGTTATGGGATACCGCCATTTAACAACATACTGCTGTGTATGTACATGCCCACACTAAGCACATTTGACAACCATATAATTCAATATTTTGTATAATAGGATGTCTTGACATAAATTTAAGAATCATTTCTTTGAAGTATATACAAAATTATAAACCCTTCAAAAATAACCCACTCTATGGAATACTGGTACTCTTAGCATTACTGTACAAGTAGAAGGAAAAATTAAAATTCGGCTAGGTTGGGCAATATTGAACTTGTGACATGCGATTACTACATGAGTTGAAACACAACCACAGAGTGAGACAAGCCAGAGTCCATATAACTACTTGTTTTCATTGAGAATTAGGTTAAAAGCTCAATTTCTTTGCTAACAAGGTAACAAACTGGCATAGTTAGCAATGATACGCATGAACTGTATCAAATGTGAGGCCTAGATCAGAGATGCAAAATAGATAATAAATGCAATGATTATTGCAAATTATGATAAATGTTGCCTATGTAATAATATTACAAAGGTGAAAACTTGCGTCTTGTGATAATAGTATTGCAAGAACTTGCTTAGGTGATGTTGGTGATTTATTGAAACATTGCCCAACCTTAGAAGTACATAAACAAGTAAAAAGTAGTGAGATTTCCTATACCTGCATATTTAATTTACTAGCAGATGTTGCTTAATCCCTAATTCAGTCAGTATAGAATCAGAGATTAATGTCTACTAGTATGTCTGCAGTATACTTTTTAAAATGGTAAATACACAAGTACAATAAACAAAACAGAAAGCTCATACAGAAATCAGTTCTTTAAGCGTGATTCCACTCTAACCAGATCCATTGGAGGTGGAGTTCTGTCAAAGTGACCAGATGATGATCAAGCACCATGGATACAAGCAATAGCAGAGTGCAGCAAAGAAAGACGGCAACTGAGCCAGCCTAGAGTAACCGAGTAACTATCCCCCCACTCATTGGACAAAAGAAAAGCCAGACGTTTGTAAAAGATAGTGGCTTCATCAGCCAGACCTCCAGTATACTTGAACATTTGTTAACCTTTTACATATTGAATTATAGCTGGTGAATCCATACGTAATGGTAATACGGATAACAATGGTGATATGGGTATAAGTAAAAGTAATCCTGGAAACATGTGTAATACTGGAGACATTGTACTGTAGCTATACAGCTGTGTATAAAAAGTGCAAATATACAATTGGCTTAGTAGCATTTCTAACTCATATGAACTTACAAATCTAGGCCTCTTTAGGCAGATCGCCTTAATGGTAAGTACAGATCACTGGCCACTGAGTGATTTCAGAATTTATTCCATATTTTTTTGATATACGTGACTGGATCAGCGAAAAGGGTTCTTATAGCCTTTCCAAATTTTGCAAATTTTGATGAGTTATAACTGATATGTGTTTAACTTATTGTTTTAAAATTACATCCAGGAATATTACTATGTTAGGAGTGTAAAGTGAACAAATTTCAGGCTGGTACCATACTTACATGTCAAGACTCAAGTTATGGATTACCAAGTATATGCAATTGTGAATGCATCAAGTAAAAACGGAACCTTAGACGCGTTTATACTTTTTGAGATAATTGAACTTGGCAAGTTTAGAAATATATTTTCGCGTACTACACGGATATTTGGGTATATTTATTAATATTACCGCATATTTCTGTGCCGTCTAAGACATGTGGAATCCACGCCGAAAGTAACAAGAAGGAAGGAAAGAAGAAAGGAACAAAAAGAGCGTCAAGGCATCCATACTGCCATACACCGTCCCTGGAAACTTCGTTTTCAGAAGGTAGTTCTAATGACACCAGCTGGACCAGCCTTGACGACAGTGCGGGAACTACTACGCAAAGTGTTTGTTCAAAATGTGAGCCTGTTCTTCTCCGATACGCCGATATATTTAAGCAGTTAGTTCATCAAGGCACTGAACTAAAGAAAAAGAAGAAGGTTAATCCCAACCCCAAAAAGCCTGGTACACATTATCGGGATGTGAAGCGCCAGAATGACTGGTTAAGAGAGAACATGTTTGACGCCATGGGGAACTATCTTTTCTGTTGTGCATGTGTTAGAATTGCCTTTGGGATATCCAAGCAAAGGTTTTTGCTCGTCAAAGAATTATAAAGAGAAAACAGTTTAAGGAGCCATTACAGAGTATGTCAAAAGGTGAAGTTGAAAAGGAACATCTTGGTGAGTATGTTGTGATGCCAGAAGGTTTAGATGTTAGTTTTAAGAAATGGTGGAGGTTTCTTGATCCATCTGCCACAGTTGATGTTAGAACTCCCCATTCAAGACACGGAAACAGTGGAAAAGTATCTAATTATACCAAGACATGTGTTTTGAATGATTTTCTAGAATTTGTTGATGTTAACAGTCAGCCGAATGGCCGTAGTGCAGACTCTACTGGTCCAACATTTTACTTTCTTCCAAATTTTTCTACAATACAAACTCCTAAAACTGGTATTGCTAACTATGAAGAATGTGCTAGACGATCAGTTGTAGGAGAATTCAACCGATCACAACATGAGGATGGCAAAGGAGAGTGTTCCAATGCTTCATCCCATAACTGGCTTAAGAAGCATCGACCTAAACATGCGGTTTGTCTGCATCAAGAAGACTATTGTGATACTTGTGCAGAAATGAAGACAAAGATTTCCTCACAACAGACTACCATAAATCGTAAGAAACAATCTTCTGATACCTTGCCCAATGATCTGAAGCACTTGGAAGATGAATTAAGTGGTATGAAACATTCACTAGAGATACATCATGAAGAAGCCAAAGGAGCACACGACTACTATCAGAAAGTCACTGTACAGTGCGCTGATGAGTGGGAAAGAATTTTAGAGTTTGTTGAGAAGCCTTGCCTTACAGAAACTGAGGATAGGGAATTAGCAACATTGAAGCACAAATTTAACCTTGTTGTAAGTGCAGACTACCAAATGGGAAAGCTAGTTCCTTACTGGGGTGAGTCACCTCAGCCTGGTAGCACCTACTATTTTCAGAAACTTAACCACGATGTGCTTGGCATTGTCAATCATGCCACCAATAAAACTGCTGTGTACTTGTTTGATGAAAGAATTAGTCCAAAGAATACAGACCATACAGTTTCCTATCTCACTCATTACCTTGCTGGTTTACCAGATTTTGTGCGTCGGGTACAATTGTTTTTGGATAATGCTTCTAGCACTAATAAAAACTATTTTACAATGGCTTGGGCTATGGAAATGATTCAGCAAGGTAAACTAGATTTTATTCGTGTATCATTCATGATTCCAGGTCACACCAAATTTGTTCCTGATTTGTTGTTTTCAAAAATTTCAAAAACATACAATAAAAGTGATGTATTTACTACAGAAGAGCTACAGAAAGTAATCCTTCCTTATGCCGAAGTTATTGTTGATGATGGTAGTATTGTGTCAGACTGGCAAAATAAGCTATCAAAATACTCCAAATTTTCGGGTATTCGTAGCCTCTATGACTTCCTGTTTGTAAAAAATTCAGCAACTGGAAAGGTTGTCAGCAAAGTACGGAAGCTCTGCTATACTGGAAGCTATACCAATTCTACTATACACCTGGAAAGTGATCGAAGTATTGATGAAAATGTGTTATGCACTGAAGATGATACCTACAAGGAAAAAAATTGTACCAAACAAATATCAGCAACCAAACTTGCTAATCTTAAACACATGTACACTACTTTTATTTCAAACAAACGTTGGCTTTCATTTTTATAACTGTATGTACGTATACAATTGTCTTCAATTAATGACGTGTGTGTCCTTTCAGTTATGGGCTGAAAAACTATGGGTTCTATACCTCATATCCTTACCATTTTTGACATGTGAACAGTCAGTGCATTGCACAACATGAGTCTAAAGTAAAAGGTTTTTTTAAGTATGTCTAAGGTTCCATTTTTACTTGATGCGTTCACAATTGGAAAGACTATAAGACTCCTAATCACATATCTGGTCACATATACTTGCAAAGCAGAATGCAAAGTTGTAGACAAAAAAAAGAAAGTTACAAATATTGTAGTTTTGTAAAACTTACAATGAATGCACCATAGACATCTCATGAGTACATCACATGTGTATCATCTAAGGTACATATCATGAGTACTTAAAGTGTGCATCACAAGTGTATTATTAAGGTGCACAGCTTGAGTACATCACATGTGTATCATTGAGGTACACATCATGAGTACATCATTAAGGTACACGTCATGAATTGTGTGGTCACAAGTGTATCATTGAGGTGCACATCATGAGTACATCACGTGTGTATCACTAAGGTACACATCATGAGTACTTGAAGTGTGTATCACAAGTGTATCATTAAGGTGCACATCATGAGTACATCACATGTGTATTACTAAGGTACACATCATGAGTACTTGAAGTGTGTATCATGAGTGTATCATTAAGGTGCACATCATGAGTACTTGAAGTGTGTATTACAAGTGTATCATTAAGGTACACAGCATGAGTACATCACATGTGTATCACTAAGGTGCACATTATGAGTACTTGAAGTGTTTATCACAAGTGTATCATTAAGGTGCACATCATGAGTACATCACATGTGTATCACTAAGGTACACATCATGAGTACTTGAAGTGTGTATCACAAGTGCATCACTAAGGTACACATCATGAGTACATCATTAAGGTACACATCATGAATCGTGTGATCACAAGTGCATCATTGAGGTGCACGTCATGAGTACATCGCATGTGTACCACTAAGGTACACATCATGAGTACTTGAAGTGTGTATCACAAGTGTATCATTAAGGTGCACATCATGAGTACATCACATGTGTATCACTAAGGTACACATCGTGAGTACTTGAAGTGTGTATCACAAGTGTATCATTAAGGTGCACAGCATGAGTACATCACATGTGTATCACTACGGTACACATCATGAGTACTTGAAGTGTGTATCACAAGTGTATCATTGAGGTGCACATCATGAGTACATCACATGTGTATCACTACGGTACACATCATGAGTACTTGAAGTGTGTATCACAAGTGTATCATTGAGGTGCACATCATGAGTACATCACATGTGTATCACTAAGGTACACATCATGAGTACTTGAAGTGTGTATCACAAGTGTATCACTAAGGTACACATCTTGAGCACATCATTAAGGTACACATCATGAATTGTGTGATCAAAAGTGCATCATTGAGGTGCACGTCATGAGTACATCGCATGTGTACCACTAAGGTACACATCATGAGTACTTGAAGTGTGTATCACAAGTGTATCATTAAGGTGCACATCATGAGTACATCACATGTGTATCACTAAGGTACACATCGTGAGTACTTGAAGTGTGTATCACAAGTGTATCATTAAGGTGCACAGCATGAGTACATCACATGTGTATCACTACGGTACACATCATGAGTACTTGAAGTGTGTATCACAAGTGTATCATTGAGGTGCACATCATGAGTACATCACATGTGTATCACTAAGGTACACATCATGAGTACTTGAAGTGTGTATCACAAGTGTATCATTAAGGTGCACATCTTGAGTACATCATTAAGGTACACATCATGAATTGTGTGATCAAAAGTGCATCATTGAGGTGCACATCATGAGTACATCGCATGTGTACCACTAAGGTATACATCATGAGTACTTGAAGTGTGTATCACAAGTGTATCATTAAGGTGCACATCATGAGTACATCACATGTGTATCACTAAGGTACACATCGTGAGTACTTGAAGTGTGTATCACAAGTGTATCATTAAGGTTCACATCATAAGTACATCACATGTGTATCACTAAGGTACTCCTCGTAAGTACATGAAGTGTGTATCATTAATGTATGTACAAATCAAGTGTGTGTATCACATGTGTATTCATCAAAAGTCTATGAAAGAAGAGATGTCTACTCTGTCCTGTATGACCACATTTTATCTACAGTGGGACCTTGTTTATCTGAACCTGCTGGGGCCAAGCCCTGTTCATAATTGGATAATCTGTGACTTCGAATCATCCATTAGAGTATGTATAAATGCAGTCACTTACTCACTATATACCTGTTAAATGATGGTACTCAATGATACTACTGTAATAAGAGCACTTTGCACTTCAATACAAGTAGATTACCCCACTGTCTGCTGGGGTTTGGTCTGTGGTCACTACCAAACTATCAATTAATTAACCAATGGTTACCACCAAACCATCTTATTACATTCCAATGTCTTTGAATGGCTGCCCTCCAGCTGGCAAGCAGCCCTGGCAGCCCTTTAAGCTCTTTGACTCCCTTTAATACAAGGCTTCTTTGGAATGAATATAAATAAAATGTGGTCATATGGTAACAATCAGCACTTCTAATTAGCTCAATGGACTCTTGTTGATGGAGAAATGCTGTATTAGATTATGGACTCTTGGTATACCATAACAGTACATAAAGTGTATATGTGATCGAATCTGCAAGGAAGGGACCTTTATACCCTTCAGTTTGACTGATTATTACTTCTCATGTATTTGAGCTATTTCAACCCCAATGGGATCAAATGGGCATTAGTAATGCCTTAAAGTAAAAGTCGGTTCACGATAGCGTAACACAGTTCTCTCTGCTACAGTTGTTAAAAACTTTTCTTTTACAATGAGCTATAACCTGAGACTGGGAAAGTGGTGTCTATTGGCATGTGTGTCCAAACAGTGCTACCCATGAAGTGAACACTGGCTAAAGTCTTGAATTAAACTTGCTTTACAAGTGATAATGTACCAGTACTGCTGTGTGATAATTACAGTACTGCTGCGTACATGCTATCAGTGCTACCCATGTTACCAGTGCTATCCATGTTACCGTGTTACCAGTGCAACCCATGTTACCAATGTTACCGGTGCTACCCATGCTACCAGTGCTACCCATGTTACCAGTGCTACCCCTGTTACCAGTGCAACCTATGCTACCCATGTTACCAGTGCTACCCATGCTACCAGTGCTACCCATGTTACCAGTGCTACCCACGCTACCAGTGCTACCCATGTTACTAGTGCTACCCATGCTACCAGTGCCACCCCTGTTACCAGTGCAACCCATGCTACCCATGTTACCAGTGCTACCCATGCTAACAATGCTACCCATGTTACCAGTGCTACCCATGTTACCAGTGCTACCCATGTTACCAGTGCTACCCATGCTACCCATGCTACCAGTGCTACCCATGTTACCAGTGCTACCCATGTTACCAGTGCTACCAGTGCTACCCATGCTACCAGTGCTACCCATGTTACCAGTGCTACCCATGTTACCAGTGCTACCCATGCTACCAGTGCTACCCATATTACCAGTGCTACCCATGCTACCCATGTTACCAGTGCTACCCATGCTACCAGTGCTACCAATGTTACCAGTGCTACCCATGTTACCAGTGCTACCAGTGCTACCCATTTTACCAGTGCTACCCATGTTACCAGTGCTACCAGTGCTACCCATGTTACCAGTGTTACCCATGTTACCAGTGCTACCCATGTTACCAGTGCTACCCATGTTACCAGTGCTACCCATGCTACCAGTGCTACCCATGTTACCAGTGCTACCCATGTTACCAGTGCTACCCATGTTACCAGTGCTACCCATGTTACCAGTGCTACTAGTGCTACCCATGCTACCAGTGCTACCCATGCTACCAGTGCTACCCATGTTACCAGTGCTACCCATATTACCAGTGTTACTATTAACTACACTTTCCTACTACTGTGGTATATACTAAACAATTACACAATGATGTAATGATGATGTATTGTAAGGACAAGATACACACAGAACCACCCAAATTTTCAGTATAAGCCATTGGGTAAAATATTTGCGTAATCGAAAAAAAATTCGTAAAATTTTTAAACGCATTGTTCTTTGTGAAGGAAGGGTCCTATGATAAAACCTGGATATCATCTTATTCGCCTACTCAAAAGGAGTTCACAAATCTTTGTTTCGTTGCAGTAGACTAAAGGAGACGTAAATTACGGGCGTTTACGTCACGTCAAAACGATCGTACGCGATCGATTTTTCTTCACTGATTTCGTCTCTGTATGCAGTGACCAATGATAATAGAAGAAAAAACGTACCCAGTAATGGACTCCCCTATTCATGGTGAACACAATGGTGCAAGTTGCAACTCTGTACTGCATTGTATTTGTAAGTTACAGCCATTTTTGTAGGCGCATGTAATTTATTTTCCCAGTACTTGCTGTACAAATCGATCTTTCTGTTGTTGCTACTATGTAGGGCTGTAACTCCGAAAATTGTTGTCATATGAAGCTGAAACATGGCCAGAGCATACACTTGGCTAAGTAGATTATAAATATTCCATAATAATGAATTTGAAAAATGCGCCATTATGTCGGGTTTTCGCAGATCCGGTCACATTTTATAGTGGCTATTTTAATTGCAGAGGTGCTTTTCAAACAGTTCTTGATTCGTACTGCTGTGTAACGGGTTGAACATAGCCAACAGCGAAGCGTAATGGATACTTCACTTTTCAAACGATAATTAATATATATGGGGCGCGTGGCACTAAATCTTTCTTTTGGTATGCGTGGATTGTAGAGGTGCTTTACAAATAGTTCTTGATTCGAAATGCTGTGTAATGGATTGAACATAGCTGACAACGAAGCGTAATGGATACTTCACTTTTCAGACGATAATTGATATAGCTGGGACGCGCAGCGCCATTTCAGATGCAGTGTGCATGGGCTCACCAGTCATAATAAAATTATTTACAAAAAAAATGTTAATAAACAAGTACACGAAAAAAAATTAGAATTTTCAACTAGAGTAGGGACCATAGCACATAGATAAAAAGTACTGAAACAAGTTGGAGTAGTCCATGATATTAAATCACCATTAAACAATAAGAAGTGTTATATCCCCACTGTGCATTTCAATTATGGTATCTTGAGCACAGTAGGGATATAACACTTTTTATTGTTTAATGGTGGTTTAATATCATGGACTACTCCAACTTGTTTCAGTACTTTTTATCTATGTGCTATGGTCCCTACTCTAGCTGAAAATTCTAATTTTTTCATGTACTTGTATTAGTTTGTTTAAAAGGCTTGCGTATAATCCAGTTTTCTGGATTATGCATTTTCAGGGCTTGCATTTTGTAAAACGGCTATGGGTTTAAGGGTAAAGTTTTTAAATTGTTTTTTAAATTCTCATTCAAGTGATATATGTATAATGTTTTATAATTGCTTAAAGGAAAAGGTCAAAACACAAAAATGCAGCTTTTTTCGTTTGATCGTGACTTTAAAAAATGCATATGCTTTAATTAATTTTATTTTTGGTTTACTGAAATTGTTTTTTAAATTCTCGTTCAAGTGATATACGTATAATGTTTTATATTCGATTAATAAAGGAAAAGGTTAAACCATAAAATTGTAGCTTTTTTGTTTAATCATAACTTTTTGAAATACATATGCCTTAATTAATTTTATTTTTGGTTTACTGTGAGATTAAAGTTGGGACCAATAGTAGATTGTGTGAGTTATAGGCGTTATTGCACAGCCTTGAAATCACTGCTGTTTGTATGGTACAAATATGTGCATATAATAATTGTCAATACCAATGGATGAATTTCATAACAAAAGTTGCCCCTACCAACCAGAATTTTATAATATTTGTAGGGGTAAATCTCTATAGTAACATCTCCAAATTTTAAAAGGATAGCATATATAGGTCATGAGATACAACATTTTAAAGTTTGTCATTTTCCATACATTGTCTATGAGAGGAGGCAACAGTTGCCCCTTCTGGGCAATCACACAGGAAAACAACAAAATTAATGTCATATCTCAAATTTAACGTTATTTGTAGGTGTAAATATCACAATTATCCTCTACAAATTTTAAATCGATAGAGTATATAGATCATGAGATATGACATTTTGAATTATTGGTTGTCCCATACATTATCCATGTGATTTCCCAGAAGGGGCAACTGGTACCCCCTCCCATGGGAAAACTGAACACTTCAAAATGTCATATTTTCTGACCTATATATGTTACCGAATTTTGGAAAACTGTCAATATACGCACAACAGTACTTTTGTAATTAAAAAACTATGGGTAAAAAACGCAAGCTCCAGAAAAAAAAATTATGCAAGTTTTTATTGCCTCGCTGGTGGGCGAATTAAGCTGCCAATGGATAACTCCTGGGAATCATTGTGTTTGCCTGTCCATAGGGAGAACATGCTTCTTTGTTTCATCTACATACATGAAAAGATTCCAAAGTTACAGACGTTTGTTTACGTCGCGGTGACGAAAGAATTTACCAATGATCGTTTTTCAGTGAATTTGCCTTCCTTCTCAAACAAAGAAGCATGCCTGGCGAAAAAACTATACCTTGGTGGATGCACAAATCCATTGCGAACACAATGAGCCAAGATTCAATTCCGTACGTCGTTGTTTCAGTAAGTTGTGATGGTTTATGTAAGTGCCTGTAGATTCTTTTCTCGATAGCTTCTGTGCATATCAAATTATTTGCTCGTCCGGCTGTCTAGTGCTGTATTTCCAACGCTGCTTAACTTAGGAAGGTGGAACTTGGCTAGTCCATTCCTCTGTCCCTGTAGAAAACAAAGAACAAATAAAATGCGTTTTGAAAATTGTGCGGATATTGACAGTTTTCTAAAATTAGGTCACATATGCTATCCTTTTAAAAATTGGAGACGTTACTTTTGACATTCACACCTACAAAATAATGCAAATTTCATGTTGATAGGGACAACAGTCTAAAATTCCTTATTATGAAATGGGATTCCAGAATACATGGAATATGGAATAATGGGATAGCAGAACAACGGAATAATCTCTTTTACTCTAAACATTTATCTAAATATTATACCCCTTTATACATCAAGACACACGGTAGTGTGTCATGCGGCCCAAGAAGCCGGCGCGCCACACCATGAGTATATTTACAGGAAGAAAGAAAATGTCATTTTCACACCTTTGTATCTTGGTGATCCCTTATCCGATTGGAACCAAATTTGCTACAGAGTTGCCCGCCTTCCAGGGGAGTCTACATTCCAAATTTGAACGAAATCGCTCCAGCCATTTCCGAGATACGAGCTGCCAAAATTTCGATTTTTTTTCTTTGTTTTTTTCTTCTTCGTGTTTTTGCACACTTGCAGAAATTGCTATAAAACGCAAACACGTACTCCGATCACCTTGAAATTTGGCACACAGAAAGGGAGTCCAAAGGCAAATCCTAGCATCAAATTTGGTGCAAATCTGATGAAAGGTGCAGGAGTTATGACCGATTATTCGAGTAAAACAAGATCGATTTGTTGTCACGCCTACAGGGTAAACCGCTTCATAGAATGAGTTGAAAATTGCTATGTAGATGGAGTAACCATCGTAGGAGTGCCTTTTGGTGGTTTGAAAGGAATCGAGATAAAGACCATGGAGATATGACACAAAACCCAACCTGTGTCACAATTACGCGATTGATTTTTATGAATACAAAAGTATTAATTTTTACGCCTACTAGGCAAACCGTTTAGAGCAATGAGCTGAAAATCGGTGTATAGCTGGAATAATCTTCTAAGAAAGTCCTTGCAGTAGTATAGAAGAATTGGATTACAAACCACTGATAGGGTCCGCAATCCGAAAAATCAACTTCTACAAATCAACCCCCCTACCATTGTGGGGTGTTCATTGTAGTATCCCATGCTTAATCCACCATGAAACCGGAGGCACGATTGTTGTCTTCACAGAAATATCATTTTTAGTATCTCACAAGATGCAAGATTTATTTTTAAAATTTCGTGCTCCACACAAAGGACCGGATGAAACTTGCTACTTAGCCAAATCGTATCCAGAGTTGTTGTAGTTGAAAACTACGCACAGAAATAAGTAAATGTTTTGCTGGGTGCCCGGCACAGGGTTGCTTTCTTTGAAAAAACAGACAAAGAAATACGAAGTTTCGAATTCAAACTGACCTACCACCCAGGGCAAGAGAAGCCAACTCTTCCTCATAGTGTTTCGATGCAGTTGGGTGCATAGTCTGTCTATGCTGTTAGTTTGGAAAAGATCTGAGACTTCTCACCATCTGGGTGACGAGCGTCAAATTTTTTTGCAGCATCAAAGAATTGTGTTGCGAATTCTACCCATTTCCAGCGCTTCTGCAGCCACAACAATCATCAATTATAGACTAAAACTATGGCAAAAAATGTCCCTGAACGTTTGGTAACAGCGGTTGTCAATTATTATTTCATCCACTGCTTCCATGCCTCGCTCTAAGCTATGCATCAAGGGAGGCAGCAAAATCGTCCAAATTTGACTTCACCTCTCACGCTCAACAGCAGCTTCAAATCTTCACTACATCACCATCATGCTGCATAACATCCCAAAACAAACCGAAAAATGCACAAAATCTTTCATTTTTTATTCGAGCTGGGTGGAGCTGCTGGTATACTGCATCATATGAAATCACAGAAACACCAACTACTACTACCAAACGTTTTGAACCATCATTTATCATCATTCTAAACAAAATTAAGTGACCAGCGTGGCATCAGAAGTACCGGAAAGCACTTTGGTACCATTGAGAGAATCCCTTGAAATGACGCACGAAAATTTTTACATTCTTCACCCAGATGGTGAGAAGTCTCAGATCCTTTCCAAACTAACAGCATAGACAGACTATGCATCCAACCTTAACACATCACTATGAGGAAGAGTTGGCTTTTCTTGTCTTGGCTGGTAGGGCCGTTTGAATTCGAAAATTCGTGTTTCGTTTTCTGCTTTTTGAGAGAAAGCAACTCTGTGCCGGGAACACAGTGAATCATTTGCTTATTACTGTGCGCACTTTTTAATTACATTAACTCTAGATACTATCTAGCTAAGCAGCAAGTTCATCCTGCTCTTTGTGTGGAGCCCGAATTTAAAAAAATAATTTTTGCATCTCACGAAATACTAAAATCGATAGTTCCGTGAAGACAACAACCGTGCCTCCGGTTTCATGGTGGATCTAGCAATGGGATACTACAATGAACATCCCACAATGGTAGGGGGATCAATTTGTGAAGGTTGATTTTTCGGATTGCGGACCCTACCACTGAGTTATGATTCGAAAGCCAAATCCATGTAACAAATGTGAATCGAGATACTCTAATAGTACAGTCACCCTAATAGAGCATTCAGCTAATTTATTTACTTCATTAAAAAATTCTATTACATTGCAAGTTATTCTGTAGGGAGTTCAGCTGCAAACAGTTAATCTTATAGAAAGTTCAGCAAGAAGCAAGTCACCATGTGGAGAGTTAAGCTACAAATATATCACTGTAGAGATTCAAAACATTACAAGTCACACTGAAGAGAGTTCAGCTATAAAAAAGTTATACACCCTGTAGAGAGTTCACCTACAATTAAGTCACTCTCTAGAGAATTCAGCTACACACAAGTCACTGTGGAGAGAGTTCAGCTACAAACAAATTACCCTGTAGAGAGTTCAGCTACAAACAAATCAACCTTTAGAGCAATCAGGAACAAACAAATCAACTTGTAGAGAGATCAGCTAGAAACAAATCAACCTGCAAAGAGATCAGCTACAAACAAATCAGCTTGTAGAGAGATCAGTTACACACAAATCAACCTGTGGAGAGATAAGCTAGAAACAAATCACCCTGTAGAGAGTTCAGCTACAAAAATCACCCTGTAGAGACATCAGCTAGAAACTAGACACAATGTAAGGAGTTCAGCTACAAGTAAATCACCCTGTAGAGAGTTCAGCTAAAACAAATCAACCTGCACAGAGATCAGCTACAAACAAATCACCTTATAGAGAGTTCAGCTACAAACAAATTACCCTGTAGAGAGATCGGCTACAAACAAATCAACCTGCAGAAAGATCAGCTACAAACAAATTACCTTATATAGAGTTCAGCTACAAATAAATTACCCTGTAGATAGATCGGCTACAAACACATCAACCTGCAGAGAGATCAGCTACACACAAATCAACTTGTAGAGAGATCAGCTACAAACAAATCACCCTGTAGAGAGATCAGCTAAAAACAAATCACCCTGTAGAGAGTTCAGCTACAAAAAAAATCACCCTGTAGAGACATCAGCTAGAAACTAGACACAATGTAAGGAGTTCAGCTACAAGCAAATCACCCTGTAGAGAGTTCAGCTAAAACAAATCAACCTGCAGAGAGATCAGCTACAAACAAATCACTTTGTACAGAGATCAGCTACAAACAAATCACCCTGTAGAGAGATCAGCTAGAAACTAGACACAATGTAAGGAGTTCAGCTACAAACAAATCACCCTGTAGAGAGTTCAGCTAAAACAAATCAACCTGCAGAGAGATCAGCTACAAACAAATTACCTTATAGAGAGTTCAGCTACAAACAAATTACCCTGTAGAGAGATCGACTACAAACAAATCAACCTGCAGAGAGATCAGCTACAAACAAATTACCTTATATAGAGTTCAGCTACAAATAAATTACCCTGTAGATAGATCGGCTACAAACACATCAACCTGCAGAGAGATCAGCTACACACAAATCAACTTGTAGAGAGATCAGCTACAAACAAATCAACCTGTAGAGAGATAAGCTAAAAACAAATCACCCTGTAGAGAGTTCAGCTACAAAAAAAATCACCCTGTAGAGAGTTCAGCTAAAACAAATCAACCTGCAGAGAGATCAGCTACAAACAAATCACTTTGTACAGAGATCAGCTACAAACAAATCACCCTGTAGAGAGATAAGCTAAAAACAAATCACCCTGTAGAGAGTTCAGCTACAAAAAAAATCACCCTGTAGAGACATCAGCTAGAAACTAGACACAATGTAAGGAGTTCAGCTACAAGCAAATCACCCTGTAGAGAGTTCAGCTAAAACAAATCAACCTGCAGAGAGATCAGCTACAAACAAATCACTTTGTACAGAGATCAGCTACAAACAAATCACCCTGTAGAGAGATCAGCTAGAAACTAGACACAATGTAAGGAGTTCAGCTACAAACAAATTACCCTGTAGAAAGATTGGCTACAAACAAATCACCTTATAGAGAGTTCAGCTACAAAAAATCACCCTGTAGAGAGATTGGCTACAAACACATCAACCTGCAGAGAGATCAGATACACACAAATCATCTTATAGAGAGATCAGCTACAAACAAATCACCCTGTAGAGAGATCAGATAGAAACTAGATACAATGTAAGGAGTTCAACTACAAGCAAATGGTTCTGTAGAGCGATCAGCTAGAAACAAATCACCCTGAAGAGAGGTCAGCTACAAACAAATCACCCTGTATAGAGATCAGCTACAAACAAATCACCCTGAAGAGAGGTCAGCTACAAGCAAATCACCCTGTAGAGAGATAAGCTAGAAACAAATCACCCTGTAGAGAGTTCAGCTAAAACAAATCAACCTGTAGAGAGATCAACTACAAACAAATAACCTTATAGAGAGCTCAGCTACAAACAAATTACACTGTACAGAGATCGGCTACAAACAAATCACCCTGTAGAGAGTTCAGCTACAAACAAATCATCTTGTAGAGAGATCGGCTACAAACAAATCACCCTGTAGAGAGATCAGCTAGTAGCTAGAAACTAGACACAATGTTAGGGGTTCAGCTACAAGCAAATCACCCTTTAGTGAGTTCAGCTACAAACAAATCAACCTGCAGTGAGATCACCTACAAAAAAGCACCTTGTACAGACTTCAACAAATTACCCTGTAGAGAAATCAGCTAGAAGAATTCACCTTGTAGAGAGTTCAGCAACAAAGAAACCACCATGTAGAGAGTTCAGCTGCAAACAAATCACCTTGTAGAAAATTCAGTTACAAACAAATCGCCCAATAGAAAGATCAGCTAGAAGAAGTTACCTTGTAGAGAGTTCAGCTACAAAGAAACCATTCTGTAAAGAGTTCAGCTGCAAACAAATCACCTGTACAGAATTCAGCTACAAATAAATCACCCTGTAGAGAGATCAGCTAGAAGAAGTTACCTTGTAGACAGTTCAGCTACAAACAATTCACCCTGTACAGAGATCAGTTAGAAGAAGTTTCCTTGTAGAGAGTTCAGCTACAAATAAATCACCCTGTAGAAAGTTCAGCTAGAATAATTCACCTTGTAGAGATTTCAGCTACAAAGAAACCACTATGTAGAGAGTTCAGCTACAAACAAGTCACCCTGTAGAAAATTCAGCTACAAGCAAATCAACCTGTAGAAAGATCAGCTAGAAGAATTCACCTTATAGAGATTTCAGCTACAAAGAAACCACTATGTAGAGAGTTCAGCTGCAAACAAGTCAACCTGTAGAAAATTCAGCTACAAACAAATCACCCTGTAGAAAGATCAGCTAGAAGAATTCACCTTGTAGAGATTTTAGCTACAAAGAAACCACCATGTAGAGAGTTCAGCTGCAAACAAGTCAACCTGTAGAAAATTCAGCTACAAACAAATCACCCTGTATAAAGATCAGCTAGAAGAATTCACCTTGTAGAGATTTCAGCTACAAAGAAACCACCTTGTAGAGATTTCAGCTACAAAGAAACCACCATGTAGAGAGTTCAGCTGCAAACAAGTCACCCTGTAGAAAATTCACCTACAAACAAATCACCCTGTAGAAAGATCAGCTAAAAGAATTCACCTTGTAGAGAGTTCAGCTACAAAGAAATCATTCTGTAAAGAGCTCAGCTGCAAACAAATCACCTGTACAGAATTCAGCTACAAACAAATCACCCTGTAGAGAGATCAGTTAGAAGAAGAGTTACTCTGTAGATACTTCTACTGAAAACAATTCACCCTGTAGAGAGATCAGCTAGAAGAAATCACCTTGTAGAGTGTTACGTTACAAAGAAACCACCATGCAGAGAGTTCTGTAATAAATATATGTATTATATATATATTTTGTACATTTACTGATAAATTCAGAAATATTTAAAGTATTTAACATCTGCTTCATCTTTTCTTCTCCCTGTGGTAAAGAAAAAAGATAGGTTTAAAAAGCCCCAAAGCCGGCCTTTTGGGGTATACAAATACAAAAAGAAGTGAAATCTAATCCAAAACAGCCAAGCTGTAAAAAAAGTGTGCGGCCCTCAAAAAGGCTATGGTGAAAAAAGATGTGAAATCCAAGGTGGCGGCCAAGAAATGGCTGTGATGGTAGGTTAATGGTAAAAATTTTAATAACGACAATTCAGGTGAATTTGGTGCCGCTTGGTCTTGGCACAAAATTCACCTGAATTGTCGTTATTAAAATTTTTACCATTAACCTACCATCACAGCCATTTCTTGGCCGCCACTTGGATTTCACATCTTTTTTCACCACAGCCTTTTTGAGGGCCGCACACTTTTTTTACAGCTTGGCTGTTTTGGATTAGATAGGTTATATATTGCACACTTTGTGTAGCAACTCTGTCAAGTACCCAATCGTGATGGTTGAATCCAAGGTGGCAAGCTTTTAATAGAATTTGCACAAAACTATCCACTCTAGAACAGTCTAACTAAGCTAACTACTGTCTAATACACTTTACTACACAATTGCTACAAAACTACAAGTCATTTCTGCTGTACTTGCATATACCAACTGCCACTTGCAAGTAAGTGCCCAAAATTATTAGAATCATACTGTACTAAGTGATAGGGGATGGAACTAGCATTTGCCCTTCAAATTTATTGTGAACATGTTGGGAGAAGAAATGATTTAGAGTAGATTTTAAATAGCACTCTGTTCTTTTTAAAGCCCACCCTATTGTAAACAAGTATAGTAGAAATAACCAGTAGTTTTGCAATGATCATGTAGTGAAGTGTATTAGAAAGTAGTTTAACTTAGTCAGATTGTTCTAGAGTGGACAATTTAGTTTAAAGCTCACTGCCTCAACATTCAATCATTGCAATTTCGTTCTCAATGGAGTTGCTACAAGGTGAGCACTGTATATAGACAGTTACATTAGCTAAATTGTTTAGAATTAAAGTTTCGCTTCTTCCGTTATTCCTTATTCCATGTTTTCAGGAGTCCCTTATGAAATTCATCTATTGTAAGTAACCATGTACCATGAAACCACCTAACTTCAAAGGAGCATTTCAGGATACATATCTTATGAACTCTGGCTTGCCATGGTACATTTAAGTTAAACCATGGTTGGCCATGGTTTAACTTAAATGTGCCATGACCTTGATATCTGATGAGGTAACGTTGTTTGTTTTTATAAGAATTCTGGCAGCATTCGATTGTGGAAGTTAATTATTGCTCATGTGATGAAAACCATGAACCTGGTTTTGCATCCTACAGACTCAGACGGAGGCGATACAACACCCTTATCCCCATATGAGTTGACAAACGGAAGTTTAAGATGAGAAATAGTGTCATGGCTAATTTACAATCACGTATCCACGTGTTTGATTATGTACCACGCCCACTTTCATATTTTACGAGGTAACTACTCTACACCAAAGCTTATCCTTCTGGATGTTTAGAAAACTTTGTAAACAATGTTTAAATGATGTAGCAACTTTGAAACACTTGTTAAATCACAAAATTGAGTGTTTCCGTGATATTCATAGGATTTGTCTGTTTATGTCAACAAACATAACTGCAATGTTTGCTGCAAACCCATAATCAAATTTTACAAGACTGTCTATATAATAAATCCAGCATGTTCCCTCCTATTGGCTTGGGTGATTAGTCGCCCACCACAGTAGGCTATTAGCCTACATGATACAACTATTACTTATATAATAGTCAAAAACCATTTTATATGTTGAAATAGATCTGTTGTTAGCGTTTGTATTGACAAAGGCTCACTACAGTGAAACCACAGTAACAGAGCCACTTTAAAGCTAATCCAAAACAACCAAACTGTAAAAACGAGTGTGGCCCCAAAAAAGGTTATGGTGAAAAAATAGTGAAATCCAAGGTGGCAGTGAAGAAATGGCTGAGATGGTAGGTTAACGGTAAAACTTTTAAAACAACAATTCAGGTGAATTTAGTGCTGCTTGGTCTTGGCACTAAATTCACCTGAATTGTCGTTATTAAAATTTTTCCCAAGAACTTACCATTACAGCCATTTCTTGGCCACCACCTTGGATTTCACATCTTTTTTCACCATAGCCTTTTCGGGGGCCACACTCTTTCCTACAGCTTGGCTTTGTTGGATTAGATATCACTTCTTTTTGTATTTTTATACCCAAAAGCTGGCCTATGGCCGGCTTTGGGGCCTTTTTAATCTATCTATTTTTCTTTACAACAGGAAGAAGAAAAAGATTTAATCATAATCAAGATTTAAAGCAGACTTTAACTATTTTTGATTTTATCAGTAATTATACAAAATAATTATTTATTACATACCAATTATTTCCTACAAGATAACTTGTTTGTGACTGATCTCTCTGCTGGGTGATTTGAAATGTAGCTGAACACTCTACAGGGTGATTTGCATGTAGCTGAACTCTCTACGGGTGACTTGTTTCTGGCTGAACTCTCTACAAGATGATTTAATTCTAGCTGATATTTCTATAAGGTAACTTGTTTCTAGCTGAACTCTCTACAGAATGGTTTCTTTGTAGCTGATCTCTCTACAGGACAACTTGTTTATAACTGATCGATCATGAACTCTCTAAAGGGTAATCTGTTCGTAGCTTGGGTGATTGAACTCTCTACAGGGTGGTTTTTTTGCAACTGAACCCTCTACAAGGTAACTTCTTCTAGCTGATCTCTCTACATAGTGAAGTCTCTACAGGGAGATTTGTTTGCAGCTAAACTCTTTACATGGTGGTTTCTTTGTAGCTGAACTCTCTACAAGGTGACTTCTTCTATCTGAACTCTCTACAGAGTGATTTTTTCGTAGCTGAACTCCCTACAGGGTGATATTTTTGTAGCTGAACTCTCTACATGATTGTTCCTTTGTAGCTGGACTCTCTACAAGGTAACTTCTTCTAGCTGATTTCTCTAAAGGGTGACTTGCTTGTAGCTGAATTATTTGCAGGGTGATTTGTTTGTAGCTAAACTCTCTACTAGGTAATCCTTCTAGCTTATCTCTCAATAGGATGACTTGTTTCTAGATGAACTCTCTATAGGGTGATCTGTTTGTAGCTGAACTTCTACAAAATGAATTGTTTGCAGCTGAACTCTCTACATGATGGTTTCTTTGTATCTGAAGTCTCTACAAGGTAACTTCTTCTAGCTAATCTCCCTTAAGGGTGACTGGTTTCTAGCTGATCTCTGGTTGACTTGTTTCTAGCTGATCTCTGGATGACTTGTTTCTAGCTGATCTTTCTACAAGGTGACTTGTTTCTAGCTGAAGACTCTATAGGGTTATCTGTTTGTAATTGAACTCTCTACAGGGTGATTTGTTTGTACCTGAACTCTCTACAAGATGATTGTTTTCTAGCTGATTGCTCTATAGGGTTACTAAATCGTTTGCAGCTGAACTCTCTACATGGTGGTTTCTTTGTAGCCGATGTCTTAGCAAGGTGACTTCTTTTAGCTGATCTCTCTACAAGGTGATTTGTTCGCAGCTGAACTCTCTACAGGGTGGTTTTTTTGTAGCTGAACTATCAGTCATTCTTCAAGCTGGTCTCTCTACAGGATGATTTGTTTCTAGCTGATCTCTCTGCAGGATGACTTGTTTCTAGCTGAACTCTACAGGGTGATCTGTTTGTAGCTGAACTCTCTACAGGGTGATTTATTTGCAGCTGAACTCTCCCACAGGGTGGTTTCTTTGTAATTGAACTCTCTACAAGGTGACTTCTTCTAGCTGATCTCTCTATGGGATGACTTGTTTCTAGCTGATCTCTCTTGTTTCTAGCTGATCTCTCTTGTTTCTAGCTGAACTCTTTACAGTGTGATCTGTTAAGTTTGTAGCTGAGCTCTCTCTTAATTGTTTCCAGCTTATAACTTGTTTGTACAGCTGAACTCTTTACAGGGTGGTTTTATGATTGGTTGCTAAAACCTCTACATGGTGTACTCCAGAGTGACTTGTTTGTAGCTGAGCTCTCTACAGAGTGACTTACTTGTACCTGAACATTGTATAGCTAAAGTAACTTGTTTGTAGCTGATCTCTATAGGGTAGCTGATCTCTATAGGGTAGCTAACTTGTTTATATAGATGAACTGTTTTGAAGCTGAATTCTCTACACAGTGACATGTTTATAGCTAAATTCTCTATAGAGTAAGCTGTTGTAGCTGAACTCTCTACAGGGTGACTTACTTGTAGCAGAATTGTCTATAAGAGTAACTGTTTGTAGCTGAACTCCCTACAGAATAACTTGCAATGTAATATAATTCTACAATGGAGTACGTTATAAACATAGCTGAATGCTCTATTAGGGTGACTGTTCTATTAGAATATCTTGATCTCGCATTTGCTTACAGTTGGCTTTCGAATTATAACTCAGTGGTTTGTAGAAGGGCTTTCTATGATGATGATTCCAGCTACATACCGATTTTCAGCCCATTGCTCTAAGCGGTTTGCCTGATAGGCATGAAACCTAACGGTTTATTTATTCATAAAAATTGATCGTATAATTGTGACACAGGTTGAGTTTTGTGTCATATCTCGAT
The DNA here is from genome assembly GCF_963678975.1 of Dysidea avara. Classification (NCBI taxonomy): domain Eukaryota; kingdom Metazoa; phylum Porifera; class Demospongiae; order Dictyoceratida; family Dysideidae; genus Dysidea; species Dysidea avara. The sequence goes on from NC_089276.1 coordinate 17,101,996, forward strand.
GGCCTTTATCTGGATTCCTTTCAAACCACAAAAAGGCACTCCTACGATAGTTACTCCATCTACATAGCAACTTTCAGCTCATTCCTTCTAGGGGTTTACCCTGTGGATGTGACAGACCTTCAACCTTATTCTATGAAGAAAATCAGTCATAACTCCGTGAATGTTCATCGGATTCCTACCAAAGTACATACCGAAATGCACCTTAATGAGCCCTTCACGTATACCAAATTTCAGCTTGATCAGAGTACGTGTTTGCATTTTATGGCAGATTTTGTGAAGTATGTGAAAAGAAGAAAAAAACAAAGAAAAAAACCCTAACTTTGGCTGCTTGTATCTCAGAAATTACTGGAGTGATTTTCTTCAAAGTAGGAATGCGGACTCTGCTACCTAGCCGGCACGTCTGTAGCAAATTTGGTTTCAATCAGATAAGGGATCACAGAGTTACAAAGGTGTGAAAATTGCATTTTCTTCCTGTTAATATACTCACAGTGTGGCACGCCGGCTTCTTGGGCCGACGACACACTACTGTGTGTCTTGATTGGTAGCAATGATAAGGCTGCCTAATAAGGAATCACTGCTGATATTGTTTGCTGTAAGATCAGTGCATTTGAGACCTACATAATAGAAGTGGCCACTATGTCAAGGTGGCCTTATTGTAGAGGTGGTATTTATAGAGAATTTAGTGTAATATTCTTTCCAGTCCATTCTTTTCAATCTTACTATATAATAATCGGCATTGAAACCGGGTCGGGTCATCCGGTCACATTTTCTCTGGGTCATCCGGGTCTGACTCAGTTTACAAATTATCCGGGTCTGACCCGGATTGGATCACATGAGAAACGAAGTTGTTCGTTTGACGACCTGGAAACTTATAAACGCTATCGCTTAGCTCTTTCGTGAGCCATGTCCACTTATCGCGTTACCAACATACGCTCAGCCACACCCATTTATTAGTAAGTGCAGTATGTAGCACGAAACTGAGGGTATCTATGGTTAGGGGTAGCTATTGTCAGTAGATGATGACCTTTTTTTTTTTTTGGTCTTAAACCTACAGCTAAACCTACAGCTAGGCTGAAGTTGCAATATTTACTCAACACGAATCGAATGCTCAAAACGTAGTCTTGTTCGCTCGCTCGAGACTAGCTGAAACATAGCTCTTATCGCACGCCTCGGCTTTAATTAATTTGGGTCATATCCGGGTCAGTGGGTCATCCAGGTCAGCAGTAGTGACCCGGTTTCAATGCTGAAAATAATTATGCTGCCACAGATAGTGATGATAGTTTCCAATCTTATATGTGCGTATAATAAACTATAGCAACTGCAGGATGCAAAAAAACATAATACAGTTATTCATATGTACATGTACGTAATATGGAGCTGTTAGATCAAAATGCTATGTCTCAGTGGTATCCAAAACTTCTTGGACTTAATAATTAGGTGGCTGATTAATACAGTATAGTTACCTTAGAGTAGAAATGTCCTATTTAAAGTTTGCCCTTATAAAGAGGTGGCCTTTAAGGTGGCCGTTAAGATATGTTCCACTGTATATTACTTTTGAATCATACTTATTCCTATTACTGACCACTTAAAGGCCATCTCTATTATGTTTGTACCAATAAACAATGCTTTCACTGGATAAAATGTACAATAATCAATTAAAGAAAGGGTCAAGGCAATATAACTTCAAAATAAAGAAGGGTATTGTAGTAAAAGTTGAGACTGAATGTGGTGTATATTGCATGACAATCATTTACATGTAACTTTGATATGTAACGAAATATGATGCATTGGTATCTGTACACAATTGAATGTCTAGGGCATGAGTTAAAAAGACTTTTAAAGCCAATTTACTACATCAGTTATTCTTTACTACTCATTTGAAAAGCACCAATATACTTACATAATAATTATTATATTCGAAGTTAACGATCATGTCTGTGCTAACAACAAAGAATGCAGCTACATAACATCATGTTTTATTCCAAATTACAGTGGAACTTGTCTTAGCAGCCACCTGTAACCTCACTATAAGGGCAACTTTAAAATTGTAACAGAATTCATGATAGGAACAGAGTAACAGATTTTATGGTAACATACGTATATTTATTGTTGTATTGTGTAGTTAGTCCTATATATAAGGATTATTAATGCCCTGATGCGTAAATGCACACAATATAAGCATGCACTATTCTTAATAATGGCCAGTTGTTGCTGTCACACCACATGGTACTATAGTCATCATTGTCACACTAGCGTAGTCGGTACCACCTGACGAAGCTGCGAGCCACACTGAGAGTGTATACTGGTCTATGACGATCCGGCAGCAGAATTTTGTAACCCCAGGCATGAGGCTGTAGTACTGTGGTGAAGTCAATTAACGATACTCGACAAGCTAAGTCCACCACCATAGGATTTGTGTTGCTGTGTGATATAATTGAATTACTATAAACATTTTGTGAAGGATTTTGATGATGATGCAAGGCCATTGCACCAATTGACAGAGAAGAAAGCCCCTTTTTAAGTAAACTGAACAGTGTGAAGATGCATTTGCAACATTGAAGATATACATCTTATGTCTGCACCAACATTGGCCCTTCCCGACTGGTCACGGCAGTTCATTTCTGAGCCTGATGCAAGTGACACAGGGATAGGATCAGTGTTGTCTCAAATACATGCAGATGAACTTCACAGGCTTTAAGCCTTCTCTCAGGTCCCTAATGGGATAGCATTCACAGAATATGAAGCTGAACATGTAATTTGCTATGCAAGCCGTACCCTCACAAAGTCAGAGAGAAATTATTGTGTGATCAGAAAAAAGCTTTTAGCAGTGGTGTATTTTCTCCAGCACTTTCGGCAATATCTTCTCAGTAGTCCATTCACTCTCTGAACAGACCATTGGGCTTTGACGTGGCTCTGGCAGTTTAAAGAGCCAGAAGGGCAGCTCGCACAATGGCTGGATGTAGGAGTACTATTTTACTACTATCATTCATTACCCAGGCCAAAAGCACACTAATGCAGATTCCCTCTACAGTTATCCATGTTGGCAGTGTGGCACAGAATCCCATCTTACAGAACAAGTAATCTCAACTATTGCAGCAAGTGAGGTTACTCTTCTCAGGATATGCATGACTTCCAATTGGATGACAATTGTGTAGGTCCCATTCTCAGAGCAATAGAAGCAAGTCAGGCAGATTCAACCAGATCTAGCCAAAGATCAGGGCTTGGATTATCATTGACTCCTTCAACAGTGGAGCCAGCTGATTGTACGCAATGGAGTACTGTGGAGGTGCTATATGCACCCAACAAATGGAGCTTCTTGGCAACAGCTAGTAGTACCAACCAACCAACCTGCGCACTGAAGTGCTACATGAAACTCACCAAGGGACGTGTGGGGGTCATTTAGGTCAAGACAAGCGCCTTAACAAACTGATGGAGTGTTTCTACTGGCCTGGCCATTACACAGATGTCTGTAGCTGGTGTTAAACATACCCCACGTGTGCAACATGTAAAACACCAGCACCACAACAACATGCAACTCTTGGGACTATTTCAGCTGAATACCCCACCCAGATAATGGCAGTTGATTTACTAGGACCATTGACAGAGAGTGAAAAGGGGAATTCCTCCATAATGGTGGTTGGAGATCACCTCACCCAATGGATGAAAGCTTTCCTGATTCCCAATCAAGACACAGCCACAGTAGCAGAGAAGCTTGTTAATGAGGTATTTATGCAATTTTCCATCCCAGAGCAACTACACTCTGATCAAGGCCATCAATTTGAATCAAAACTAATTGCAGAAATCTGTCATTTATTAAACATTGAAAAAACAACACCATCCACAAAGCGATGGCCTAGTAGAGAGATTTAATAGAACCCTGCTTCATATGCTCTCAATTCACACCAAGGACAATCCTTTTGAGTGGGAAAATTATATTCAGAAAGTGTATATGGCGTACAAAGCAGTGTGCAAAACTTTCACTGGTTATATGCCATTCTATCTAATGTACTGCCGGTAGGCACATTTACCACTTGATGTAATGTATGAGACTAGTCCACCTTCCCTGCAAATGCTAGCCCTGGAGAATGTGTTGTAACACTCCAAAAGCAGTTGAGAACTGCTTATGACCTGGTAAGAGAGAAAGCATCTAAGACACATCTACGACAGAAACAGCTGTATAACCAGAAAGTTTGTGGATGGCCACACAAACTTGGCGACTTAGTCTGGCTACACTCTGCAGTTGCAAAGAAAGGTCCAAGAAACAAACTACAGCATCAGTGGACTGGCCCCTTTTAAGTAGTCAAGAAGATGTCAAATGCCACTTATTGTATTCAACACACACACTACACAGAAATCTAAAGCAAGTTGTGTACTTTGATAGCTTGAAACCTTGTCCAACAAATATGAGGTTTGATAACACAGCAAGACAGCAGACTTACCCACAGCTAAACACACCTATATACTTACCTCTGAATATGTGTTTGGTGAAAACCTACTAGTTCCTGATGATGATGACGATGATGCGCAAGCTCCAATTGTGAACACTTCTCCATCTGGAAACAATGGAAGACCAACAGTAGTTACTACACTGACAACAACACGCCGGTATCCTGATAGAACAAGACATCCATCTACACGTTACAATGATTATCTATGACACTAGTTCCTGGACTGTGGGCCGTCCACTTGAAAGACGAGGATAGTGTAACAGATTTTATGATAGTAAGAGAATAACAGATTTTACGGTGACATATGCATATTTATTTTTGTAATTAGTCCTGTACAGATTATTGACACCAGGATGTGTAAATGAACACAATATATGAGCATGCACTATTCCCAGTTGTTGTTGTCACACCACATGGTACTAGTCATCATTGTCACATGTCCTAGTAAGACATTTATACACTGATCCAATAAGCCTTTTCCATAATGACGTCACAATTAAAAATGGTGATCTCTATTTGGGGTACTCTAATATTTTCAAGAATTGGATCCTATGGGTGATAAATGAAGATCGATTGTTTGTGTAATCCAGAAAGAAACTATCACGGCAAAACTAACAGGTATGAGTGTAGTGCTGGTTTTCTAAGTAGAGTGGAAACATTACTCTATTAATGACCTAGTAACCATACCTGATCACTGCGCCTCGGTATAAGTGTATTAATCTTGCAATAATAAATCAAAATCATTCGCACCATAGGAAACAGTACTCAAAAATATAAGAGTACCCCAAATAGAAATAAAGCGTGACATCATTATGGAAAAGGCTTATTATATAAATAGCCACCATCATATTAAGGCCAAAATATTTTGCCCCTGACTGTACTGGCTTTGACAGTTTACACTGTAAATGGATTTGTGTATCAAAATACATACTTACATATTGACAATCAGCATTAAATGCTGCATGATATACATGTAATAGTAGCAGTAGCAGTTACTGTAGCTACTGAAAATGTTATCAAGTTCAATATTTCACTACTATATAGATGTGGCATCATAATCAGAAGCAATATATACAAGGTTGATTAGGAGTAAACTACTTCCACAGTAACAGTTATGTACTGTTATTATTTAAATAAGCTTTTACTGGATGTTCTGCTGACAAAACATGAACAAATTAACCTTACTTACAAACCAACAATGTATAAAATGATTGTGACATAGTGTTATATTAACCCTTAAACCCGCAGCTGTTTTATAAAACGTAAGCACTGAAAACGCATAATCCAGTAAACTGGATCGCATACATGCCTTGTAAAACTAAACTCTATAACACAACAACTGTTAAAGCAATCTAAAAGTGATATACACCATCTTACTCACCATTAAATTTTGGTTTAAACGGACCCATACTTCATCACGTTCATCCAACCCAGAGATACTCGCTTCACTTTGAAAGAGTACAAGAACTATCCCTCCGTCTTCCTTCTTCACATAACGATGTGCAAAGGGCCTTAACTCGGCCGTACTTTGTCACATCAACTTTTGCTTGGTCTCATTTTACTCCTCACGTGATGGCGATTCAGTTGATATATAGGGATCACGTGATAACGTCACTGTCAAATGAGTACAGTGGCGATACAAACGTGGAAGGACTGGAAATGATTCAGCGCATCGTAGTGGGTGAGTCCTTGTTTGCATGTTGAAAGTGTATATACTGGCAGATAGCTTACTCTTTGCCAATTAATAAAATCTGTTTTTCGAAGCAATCAGATAATTGCTTCATGAGATATGCTTGTTTGTAACCACCTATGTAGATTGGCAAAAGTATTGTGCGTTTTCAATTCGTTTTTTATCAAATCTAGTTTTCTGGATTATGCGGGTTTAAGGGTTAAGTTACTTGTAATTGGCATATTGTATCTTTGCATACTTGAACCATATAAACAGCAGGAAGGCTACACATAAGCACTTATACCATATTTGACTGGTTAATTTGGTCCTCGAAGGGCTAGGATAATTATCCCAAATTAATTTTCAAGTATGGAGGAACGCATAACTTTGTGTTATAAGGAAGGCAGTAGCCTTCTGTAAAATGAAGATGCATTATTTTTTGGCATTAACTTAATGGTAATTTCATACAGAACAACAATATCATAACAGTTTTGTTCTACACAAAACAGTACTTGTGATATGAAACGAAGAATGGGCGATGTCATCTCCACTGAATGTCAGCTTCGTTATTTCTTTATCGCGTATTCATGAGGTAGTCACGTGATCTTTTGTATACAAATCGAATTGCCATCACGTGCTGAATCTAATGACGTTTAGTTTGATGCGCTACGATGAAGTACCATCAAGATATGGCCAATCAACGTAGTAGGTGTAGAGTAATGGCGGACGATAATGGAAGAACTACTTTTTCTTGGCGGCCTAGCAGCAGAGATTCTTTTCAAACCAAGTGATACTTGGTGTGATTTTGTCAGGAATTTCATGGTGAATATCATGGTATTAGCGAATTCTTTCTACTGTGTACTGATAAGTAGTTATAACGGCTTATACCAGCCCATGTACTTGCGTCCAATATATTGGACTTTGGTCCTCGAAGGGTTAATAGCAACAGCTTGTCTAATAGCTGCCCCCGGATAATAGCTGCTCCACAGCCTAGAATTATTATCATAAGAGCCATCCTCACATAAGAGCCATGGCTTGTATCTGAATATACTATTGCAAGTGTTGACTAGATAAATTTGAAGCAAAAACCGGGAAAAGGAGTTGTTTTAAGCCAGGGAAATAGCATTTTTGAGAGAAGTTAAAACGAATGACAGTATTGACAGAGGTCAGTCACTCGTGAATCCATCTAAATGCCACAGGCTGCTACCACACAAGCTCATAGTAGCCACCTTTGCATAGTAGCCACAGAGTTTTGCTTTCTGAAAGTTATAGTAGCCGTAGCTATTTATTAACGGGTCAAATATGGTAACTCATGATCTACCATTGGTCCAAACCTAGTGGTGAATGATGGGTATTATAGCAACATGTACACCAAAATATAATTAATTAAAGAACAAATATTTTCAAAAATTAAGATCAAAGGGAAAAGCTGTATTTTTGTGATTTGACCTGTTCCTTTGAGCAATTGTAAAACATTATATATCACCTGAAAGAGAATTTAGTACAGATTTCAAAAATCTAATAAACCCTGAAGTATCTATATCAATCACAAGCAAAATTATGGCCATTTTATTGAAGAAGTATAAGAAAAATGAAATTATCAACAGAAAATTTGTGACCGGATCTGCAAAAACCGGACATAATCGCATTTTTTTGAATTCCTGGTTATTAAATATTTATAATCTACTTAGCCAAGTGTACCTACTGGCAAAGTTTCAGCTTCATGTGCCAATAGCTTTGGGAGTTACAGCCCTCCAAAGTAGCAGCAACAGAAAAATCGATATGTACAGCAAGTATAGGGAAAATAAATTACAGGCGCTTACAAAAACGGTTGTAACTTACCAACGGATTGGGGTATGGAGCTACAATTTTCACCATCGTGTTCGCCATGAACAGGGGAATCAATTACTGGGTAAGTGTGTCCTTTACTCACCCTTCTGCACTGCATACAAAGGCAAACTCCGTGAAGAAAAATCGATCGCGTACGATCACTTCGACATGACGTAAACAAACGCTCATAACTTACGTATCCTTGGGTCCACTGCAACGAAACAAAGATTTTCCAACTCCTCTTGAGCAGGCGAATGCGATGGTATCCAGCTTTTTATTGTTAGTCCCTTCCATCACTAAGAAACAGGGGTTAAACAAATTTACGGAATTTTTCTAATAATATATACGCAAGTATTTCACCCAATGTATTCAATGCTTTATACTGTAAATTTAGGCTTGTGCGATTATGTCCTTTTTCGCAGATCCGGTCACATTTAACCAGTGGCGTAGCCAAGGGTGGGCATGGGCGGGTATTTGCCCAACCATCACAATTTCTTGCCCAACCATCACAAACTTTTGCCCAACCATCACAAGTAGCTTAAGATTCATGCGAGGATTCACAGCAGCACACAAAAACCCCACCTTAATACTGTAAAGCGTAAACGTGTACCTCATTTGTTGAACTATGACTTCGCAGAAGGGATCGAGATAGATGGTAAATCACGTGATCCATTAAGTGGAAAATCCCTTGGGAAGTCCCTATAGACGCACGTGCCACGCTCCTTGGCGCGGTTTAAATTCGAAATTTAAAATGGAGTTGAAGCATGGTACACTATAGTTGTGGTACTGTATCTCTAAGTCACAGTGCCGAGTGATAATCGTCAGTTGGATTCAGTGTCGATGTTGCTGGCAGCAAAGATTTCGTTTCAATGGACTTGTCAAGCGTATTTTTTTGATAAGGAAAATACTGTATAGCCTAACTTACTGCTATTGAAAGCGGGAAATCGCACTCTTCTAGATAACAATAATGGCATATGCAAATGGAGCTGGAAATGGAGAAAACGTGAAGTCATTATAAAGTGTCACGTGCACAATTTGTACTGATTAACTGAGTTGTAAATGTACATTGGGTGCTATAAGTCTGGGATGAAGCTTTCTTGGCATGCTGACTCTTATAGTTCATAAATTAGCACCCCAGGCGAATTTTTTTTTTTGGGCCCACTTTGACTTAGAAAATTTTTCACTTTTTGTGAACTTACCGTTTTCATTTGTTTTACGGAGTCGCATTCCTCGGTTGAATGGCATGACATAGCCAGTGTACTCCTCACAATATTATGAACTCTATAGACAGCTACGTGCGTGAACATTTCCTTCCTCAGCAAGGCACGTCTTCTCGCAACACGTGGCCATGGGATGACTGCATGAGGCCAGACTAGCTGGGAGTGAAGGAATGAAGGCTACTCGTAAGAACGTGTCACAAATAGTGGCTTGTGAAATTGAATATAGTCTATGTGGTGTGACAGTTTAAACTGCAATTGTTGTTTAGTTGCATGCTCTGAGACCACATGAGTAGCTATCTGGCTTGCACGTGGATGTCATGGGTTCAGTTTGTGACCCAAGTAGTTGGTTTGTTTGATGAAAAATTGTCCCAGTTTCCCCCCTGTCGGCAGTCCTGATAATTAGCATCACTTTGCTAGTATTTGCATCAACTGGGTTAATGGGAACAGAAGTACTCTCATTTTTGCTATAGCTATGTGAGAAACTGCTACAAAATCAAAACTAATAATGACTGCCTGCAAACCTGCATAATTGGAAGTCTTTAAAATAGAAGTGTATTAGCTACAACAAGCCTATTGCAAGGTGTAATAGCAATGGGGAGGGAAAGTGCTTATCAAAATAGCCGTACAAGATCTCCAATAGAGCAGCCATTTTACTCTGATAAATCAGACTGAATTTTTTGTCAAACTGCCAGGTCACTACTAGAGGGATAAAAACTTCATGAAACATAGTAATATTTGGTATGGCCTAATTGTGGTCACCTACCTATTTTGATTAAGAAGGGCACAATGGTGGATTCAACACTGCTTTCATTGACCCGTTATTGGTGTTGACAAGAAGAGTTGCATATAGTAACATTAGAAATGTGGAAATGGATTTGTCCGCCTGCTGCTTACCCGTGATAAAAATTTTGCATATTATCAAAAGTGAAGCTTGTGGTGGTTATAGACGAAAGTTCTCAAATAATTGTTGTTGAAGAAAACGTTTCTTCCAGTTTATCATATCAATTATCAAATTGGTTTGAGAATAATAGTTAATATTGATAGTTCAACATAATAATAATGACAAAAAGTCCTATCGTTGCATTTTGAATTATTGTACTAGTAATTTCACCAATATGCATTGGGACTACTACTGAATTGCTGCATATGTGCCCCAGTTTTACCTTAAACCTCACCAACAGGCCTGACCAACCCATATTTGTTTAGATTAAAAATACAGTATACATTTCTTGCCTATGTAATACTCTGACGAAGTCAGATCAATTAGTGAACCAGTGATTCTGTACCCCACAATATGGTAGCTACCTAGTCTGGACAAGTACACTAGTTTCTGGAATCTGGACTCCACTCTAGCAATATATGCTTCCAAAGCTACTTTCATGCAAGGCTACCAAATGTGAGAAAATCTTCAGGCAAATTCGTGCTGCCTGGACAATTTAAAAGTAAGAAAATCAATATGTGACCCGGTCTACGAAAAGGGCTCTTATCGCCCAAATTTTGGAAACTGACTTTTTTGGCTAAAAACAGTTATAAGGTAAGTATAAACTCACTTGCAAAGTTTCAGCGCTCTGCAGCAATCCATTCATCAGTTATTCACAGATCATGAATTCGTCCGATTCCGTCAAAGTTGAACAAGCATGAATTCCAGTGAATTAAATGAAACACCGCTTTTTATCGCATACTTATTGTAAACAAACAGCTGGACAAATCGCGACAAATCTTTTCCCGGTTATGCTTATTAACGTTAGTATAATATCGTGTATGCTTGTGGTGTGAAAAGAAAGAAACTAGAAGCTATGACATGCCACTGAAACTGCTTAGAACAACGCAGTACTGGAATGATCGTGACGGTGAGGAAGAACGTTGACACATTCGTGATGTAAGGTACGCAAACTGTTAGCTAGGAGTCCCTTTTAGTGGGCACGTGGTTGGGCCGTCTTCAAACACATCCTAAAAGCTGCCCTTTCTAGCATTCACGGGACTGTTTCATGCTTGTTTTAGCAGAATCCATAGTTTCTTGGACTACTTAAGCTAAACGTAAGTTGTGTTCTAGTTAATGCCAATCCATGTTAAAATTGTATAATGCTTATAACTTAAATGTGTGAAAGTTTAAATGCCTGCAGGCCTTGGACATACACTGTCTCTCTTTTCTGCAGGGCAAAATTCTCTTATCTTTTCAAAAAGATACGTCTGTCGATCTGTGGAGAGGCCAGGAGGTGTTAGCAATGGGGGCAATTGTTGAGGAGAAATCTCAGAGGAACTATCTTTCAGGAGCATGATCTCCCTTTCAGTAGAATTACTGGTGTCTTTCACAAACACTGATCCAGGTGCATCAGCAGTAAAGCGGAAGTGGTGCATATGACTAATGCCCTTCAAAGCAGTCTTAATGGTATACTGCTCAAAAAATCCACTCCAATTATACATGGGGACAAATACAGTACCATCCAATGAACCAATCAATTGTGGAACATTGACGCGAGATGACCGGCTCACACAATTGGCAATATCATCCAAGTCTCCCACTTTTGTACGCCGGAATTTCTGCTTCATCAAGCCAAAACACCAGTCGGGAGCAAACTTCGTATGCCCCACTGGAAGGAAAGATATTTTTATCTCGTTATGTAGACCGATCAGCACCCTCCACATCAGGTAATACATCATAAACCTGTTCTTATTTTGTCCAGCACAGTTATCAGCGTGGAGGTGTGCTGATGTTTCACCAAGCCCGTGAGCCTCAAAGAAGTGATGGAGCATTGATACAATGGAGTTAGCCCCCTTGCCAATATTAAAGGCTTCATCAATGAGGTATGTTACCTAAAAGTATAGTACCAGGTAATTATGAGGATGTACGCATCATATACAATCATATTTACCTGCCTTGGTATTGCTTCACAGCAAATGCCAAAAATACCGCACTTCCGTGGTGTCAAAAAATAGATGGGCCCTGGCTGAAAAGGATCACTAGGGTAGTGAACCTGTTTCAACAAATTATAACTTGGTTATCTATCTTATCGCACATTTTTATGTACCTGCTGGGCCATATCAAAGCTGTAATGAACAGTGATTTGGTGGCTCTTTGGTGGCAAGTGAGATGCTGGTGAAGGGGGCTGGAACTCATCTGACACAGTAAAGGTAGACTTCAGTTTCTCTCGACTTAACTTGCAGGCTTCCCGGTAAGTAGACCTCTCGAGTGACACTGCCTCTAAATGTGTCTTAGCTTCGTCAATGATCTAAAAACAGGACAATACATTAGAGATGTAACAAAAATGATAGTCTTTTTGTATTATGAACATTTTTTATTTCACATTACAGACAAAAATGACTACTTGAACTTGGAACATAATGGGCAGATACTAAGACATCCTTTGGTATAGGGAAATTCTGAAGGATTTTGTAATTGAGCGTGACAGAGAATTACTGAACGTACAGTGAAAGTAAAAGAATAGTGGCACAGAACAAATACATCAGCTGGTTGTATTAGTTTTTAACTACGATACAATACCACACAAAGTAAGTTGTGCCTTTTCCTTCTGTTGGTCTGATGTATTAGCCATCTTTGTAATTGCCATGCTATTCTGTTGGCAGGTCCAACAGAGATCAGTTCGGGGTCTTCCAATCACCACATGCCACAACTGTAGATGCCAGTATCTACAAAAGGTTCTATAGGACACAGGCTGCAGCTCACTGTCTTCACTTTGCCCACAAGCTACAACATACTGGTCGTAAATTTTCTGGAAAAGATACACATGCAGTAAGTATGTTGTTGTATTCCATGGAAATGAGACTAGTGCCTTCAGTATGATTAAAGTGTACAAAGTGTGAGTAGACAGGAGGATTTTTCTATGGGAAGAGGGAATTTTATCCCACCCTGGAAATAATTTTGCCTCCTTGAACTATGCCTCAACTGGCTCAATGATGAAAATTAATAAATTTTAATAATGATAATTCTGTTAACTAAATTTTGGATGACTGAAGTTCTGCCTCTCTCCCCCCCCCCCATATACTTCAAAAACCAGGAATAGCCCTTCCTAAATTTATTGTCTAGGAAAATCCCTGGTAGATTTAAACAGGAGCCCATAAGCTGGTGTAACGGTGCTTATGGGTTCCTGATTTAGCCACATTAAACAACATTTCGATGTAGTTGTATTGTTTCACTTAGAGTGATATCACCTGTTTACTATCTGATGTTGGGAGTACTGAAACATCATCTCTCTTGAATCCAGGAATGCGGCCTGGTAAAAGGATGGCATGCTTTTCAGCATAGTTTTCAATGAACTTCAAGATGTTTGTGATCCTGGCGAAAGTAAGTGCATTGTGAGGACGATTTTTGGTATTGCCATGTTCCCGTTCCACCAAACCATTTTCTAAAAAATGTTCTTTGATATTGTGTACCTTTCTTTTGCCAACACTATGTAAGAAATTGTAAGTATTTTGGCACACCTGGTATCCTTTGTGCATGTATTGAATAGTTGTTCTTTGCCTTTTGGCAGGCCTATGCCCACTACGCACCCCAACGTCATCATCTTCGCACACAGTAGCTGCAATTGATCCAATTAATGCCATGTCCAGTAACTCCTTGGAGAGGAAAAGGGCCTGGGCCCTATACTGCTGATAGTATTCTGATGAGAACATACTGCTACAAGGTCCTCCACCAGCAAGTTGACATCCACAAGTTGTAAGAACAAATTCTTCACATATGACCGGCTCAGCTTCCCTTTCCACTTCACCATGTTTGATTCTAGCAAGGGTGGCAGCTGACAAACGTTTATCAGATGGTTTCTTCCTAGATGGAGTAACAGCACCTGACTGTAGCTGTGAAGTGGTAGCCCTTGACTGCAAACTTGTACCCCGTGGCTGTGAACTGGTTACCCGAGATGTTGGAGTGGAAGCCCGTGATGTAGGAGTGGAAGTCCGAGACGTTGGAGTCGTAGCCGGTGACATTGCATTAGTAGCCAGTGATGTTGCACTGGTACCCCGTGAGTTGGGAGTACAAACACTTAACTGTGGAGAACTCTCTAGAAGTGGACTCAGAATTCCAGGCGTTATTGTGGATTCTTCTACAAGAGTTAAAACTAAGTTTATATCCTCAAGTCTACATTTACCTTCATCCTGAATACTGTCATCAATACCAGCAGATGGCTGTGATTCATAGTCTATAAAAAGTCCACCATTTATGTTTTAATTGTTATTGAATGCATTAGTAACCTTCATAACTGTCTCCATAGTTTGTAAGCTGTTGTTCTGCATAAGAAAAAAAAGATAGTAGTATGTGTGATGTGTATTTTTATTTAACCGTTCATTTATTAGTGTTATTAAATTATTACCTTCATTTCTGTGGTCGCATTCCTCTTCGCTTTCGTCATCACTTCTGTGGTCGTCTTCGTCATCAGTTGGGGCATCGAAGTAGTCGCTAATAAGCGCCTCTACTTGGTTGCTCTCAACTCCATCCCAGTAAAAACTGACGCCTTCTCCGGTGAGAAAGTTAAGAGCAGAGAGAACTCTATCTTTACTGGACATTTCGTGCAGATATAGCCCGCTAAAATTTGCAGCTGTGTTGACAAAGTGGTGATTTGTAAAGGTCCGTTTTTGCAACGCGAAGAGGAGATACAGGGTCGGAGAAAATGAGTAATAAGTCATCTTCAAGATACGTTGTGAAGCTGAAACTTTGTGGGAGAGTGCAGAAAGGGTATGTCTATGTATACATGCAATAATCTCGTGTTGCCCTAAATACTTCTTCATGCCTCCTGAAAAATATTTGATTCAGCGATAAGAGCCCTTTTCGTAGACCGGGTCACATATGTGGTTATAGCTTTATCACAATGTTTGAACACTTTTATTCAATCAGTGTGTACATACTTGACTTAGTAATGGTGTTTCAACTACAGCTATACTACTATAGTGCGTATTATAAAATGCTACACAAAATTTATTAATGTATGCATTTAATAGGTACATAGTTACTGCATGTATGTATTAATCACTAGCATGTTTAATGGAGAATTTTGTTTAGCAATAGTCATGCACTGATTAATATCTGCAAGAACCCCATATGTTCATACAAAATGCATAAGATTTTTAGATGTCATGTACCTTTTATTGCCTCAAACTTTCATTGATTGACAATAGTCCCTTCAAGAAGTTGGCCAAGGCTGAAACGTAAAAGGAAGGACACCACCAGTTGAGCCTGTGGCTTAATTTGGCACAACATGGGAAAACTTACCATGTTCAGATATGGTAAGCATTAACAGACCAACAGCTTTCTTGATTTTATGGGTGGTGATGCATGGCCGTTTTTAGTTGATGCAGTGATTTGTCTAATTCCATTATATAATGTAGGGTATGCAAAATTCTTTAATACACACTTCATTTTTCTTTTATGCATACACAGATGTGCATATAAGCATTGTATGACTTGCCCCTCTATGTGGACATGACAAGTATGCAAATACAGTGAAAACATCAAGTGGCTTCCTTCAATATGGTTGAGTGAGTAGTGTCGATCACAAAGTCAGCTAAGATGACTAGAGGTGTACCGATATGGGGTTTTGGAATGTACCGATATCTGATATTGATTCCACCAAAAGAAGCCAATAACCGATAGTAGATCCGATATTTGCATTATAGTTAAAAGTGTACATTTACTTATCCTACAACATGTGCATGTATTCATTGCTATTCTTTGCTTGTGGTGGTATACAGTTTGGGTTTCTATTGTGCAATCCAGACAATTAGGCACCCACAAACATTTTTATGCATATTCCCATGAAGCCTTAAACGGATATTTCTGCATTACTCCACATTCTAATGGCTTGTGAGAAAGCTGGTACAGCAAGTTTCCTTGGTTATCCTGTGACCCTTCTTTTTATTACAAGGTACTCTATAACTGCTTAATTTGTAAAGACTGTGATAAGCTTTGTAGCAACAAACACTAGAATCATGTGTACTTATATGGCTTCTCATAGTGTAGCGCTTGTTTCAGAGTGAACAATAAGCCACTGGTACTAATACGCCACATAAATAATGTAGAAAACCAGTGCATAATCCATTTATGTACAAACTATTGCTACTGTATAAATATCGGTAGCGATATCAGTCCTCCTGCTGTTCTGTACCGATACCGATATTGGTAAAAATTACCATATCATAGCTAAGGTGTACTTCATGATCTCATCAATAAGACCACATCATTACAGTGACCATGTCACGCTGGCCCCAAACATAGCTAAGGTGTACTTCATGCTCACATCAATAAGACCACCTCATTACAGTGCCCATGTCAAGCTGGCCCCAAACATATAGCTAAGGTGTACTTCATAACCTCATTAATAGGAGCACCTCATTATAGCGACCATTTCAAGTAGGTCCAAAACTTAGCCAAGGTGTACTTCATGACCTCATTAATAAAGCCACCTCATCATAGGCGGCGGAAAGGGGGGGGAGCTAGGGGGCTGAAGCCCCCCCCCTCAGAATGATATCACACCGAAAATATCTTTCTTGTAGTGGGGCTGAAAACCTTGATAAAGATCGAGATACTCTAATAGAGCAGTCACTCTAATATAGTAGTCAGTGTGTAGCGAGCTATGTAAGTATTTTTATGTAGTTTATCAGCTAGAAATGGTAGCTGGTGGGGAGGAAAGCTCTTGTCAGTTGGTTGTGACCTTTTATTTTCTTTTTTTTTTTTGGTCTCATCTTACCAAACTAGAAATAAGTCTGGGTCAGCCCAGCGGAGCTCCCTCATATCAACTACTTCCTCCGCCGCTGCACCTCATTATAGTGACCATGTTAAGTAGGTCCCAAAACATAGCTAAGGTATACTTTATGACCTCATAAATAAGTATATTGACACCATTCCAAAAGTGGCCACATTGTATACTACATGGATTTCAGGACTCTGTAATTCTGGAAGTAAAATTAAATTTTCTAAATACCTGCACATGCATCATTTAAAGTAGTAACCACCAAACCATTCAGTTATGCGATTAAATTTACCATCTACACCAGTGAGACTAGCTACCTCTCTACTACTGTAATAGGTTGTAGTGTGACAGATCTTGCATATTCATATTCCTGGCTCAGTCTTGCCATATATAATCCTTGACTAGAAGCTGTCTATATTTAGGACTGAACACCTATGTGATATGTTTTACACTGCAGGTAGTAGTTGTAACAATACACATTGACAAACACGCCACACACTCTGTTGAAGTATACCCATGTAAATGTTTCTGGCAAGTGAAATACATTGAATTTCACAAATCAGATTCCACAGCATTCATGGCGTCATTCTTATGGCAAAATGTATGTATATCTTGAGTACTAATTTTACTATCCAAATACCAAAGTACTTAAGAAGCTACTAACTACTATATCTGAGTATTCACTACCAATTAATTAAAAGTATCACTTTTTAAATCAGATATTTCAACCACTGATCCCACTTCATACATGCATGCACATTTAAAGGATTTGTATATGTGTAGGCCGGTTGTGAGGTTTAGCAGGGCTACATTCTTGGAAAGACTTTTACAAGATCTGGTAAGAAGCTTTGAGGTTTAAAAGGCTTCAACTGCATAGACTGTAAAGTCTTATTTTGGTCAATTGCTGCTCTGGTATCTTACTATGCTATGCACTTTACACTAGCCATCATAGGTACAGTAAACCTTTATAATGTAACACTCATCAAGATAGTAACCATAGAGGACTTGCAGCATGACGTAAATCATCGCAACTGCTAAGTAACTGTAGTTGTCGGGCCATGTTTCGGGACAGTGTTGTGGCTGAAAAGTGCCTTCTCAGGATTTGGTACAGGCTGTAATGAAGCGAATCAGTGTTGAGTTGTGTTGTAAATACCACACAGTTCATTAAAAAAGGTGAAGAAGTTAGAATTGGTGAGTAATGTATCGAAATTTAATTAGCCACCTAATTCACAAAGCCATGATAAGATCTTCGGCTATTTCAAAACCAGCCCCACTTCCCAAGTGCCACTATAACCAGCACTTAGTGAATAAATCTCGTTACCTTCATTCTGACCCAATATGCGCCAAAGAAAGTTGTCCCAAAACATGTCCTCCTAGCAACTGTTGCTTCATGCGTGCAAGTCCTCTATTACATGGCTGATGCAACAAACAGTGTCAAACTATAGAAGTATTCTGAGGTGTCTGATTAGAGCAGTTTCACTGTAGTACGGCTATGTAGAAGTGTCCGATTAGAGCACAAACCACTCTAATTGAACACCCCTGAATCCAAAATACCAACTACTGAGTAGCTGGATACAATGACTAACATCCACTAAACTGAGACACTCAATCGTACAGTCTCAAAGGAAATAATTGCATTTTATCAGCTTCACAGTGCTCACTACCTTACGAGTAGTAGCCTTCATTCCCAACTTTAGTCATTCAGGCTTCAATCGATCTTGTCACAGTCGTGTGTTGCCAGTGTGAAAACATGTCTTATTGAGGAGGGAAATGTTCACCTACGTAGTTGTCTGTAGAGTTCAAAACATCGCTTGAGGAATACATTTTGATGTGTCATTCCGTGCCATATTCAACCCGAGATTCAATCTGGTCCGAGATCTGGTCAAACCAATTTGACTTTCCGTAAAACAAACAAAAATGGTAAGTTAACAAAATGTGAAAAATTTCTAAGTCAAAGTGGGCCCAAAAAAATTTTTCTCGCACCCCGGCCTTAAATTGGGGCCACGTGGCGTTTACTTGAAAAGGCATTGCATATCGCTGTGGTGGTTGGTCTGTAATCTATACTGCCAGTTGATTGTAGTAAATATGTGATGAACTGTTTACATTGTTGGTTCTTGTAGGTTCAGCAGTTTGATGTCACGTGATGCTCTGCTACGACGATCATCGATGGATGCATGCCCTACAAGTTTAAAAGAATAGTATAGCTATAGCTAGTAAATGTTTGCATGCATGCAAGCAACATTTGTTTACACTATAGCATAGGTAGCTGTAAGCCTTGTGTGCATACACTTTTCATATTTTCCTTTGATAATGTCTCACATGAAAGTGAGCGTGTTGTTTGTAATTAAGTTGTTATGCCAAACCATCAAATATTGGCTGACTACGCCCCTGCATTTAACCCTTTAAGTCATATAGGCCGATATATCGGCCACTACACATGGTTGTAAGCAAAGCACTGTAATTTTTAAAGGTTTTATCCTATGGCTATGCAATTAATGTCATTTTACTCATGATGTAATAAGGATTAAAATGATACCTAGGGATTTACCCTACAACGAAAGTATGAGGACCAAAACATGCCATGAAAATGAATTTCGGTTTATAAGCATGCAAATCCTTTACATACCTTTAGAAAATGGTCCATAACTCAGTCTCAGTTGATTCCATTCGCTCCAAATAACTGTTAAAAGATTCACCATTCAATGGCAAGTGAGGCCATATACAGCTCATGTGATTCTGACATTAATTAAGATGGCAGATAATGCATGGAATGCAACGTGACGATAAAGCAGCCACCATTCTTCACTGCTTCATATCAAGTAAGCCATTGTTGTTACAGTGGTTATTTTACCTTCCCCTTGTAGCCCAATGAATAACTTTCGTTTGATATCTGGTTTTAGGCAAATGGATTTAGGCAGGCCAAGTTAGCTGGCCATATAAGTTCGTTTTGCATAAATATGCATTCCTCAAAAGTATTGTGTGACTTTAAGGGTTAAGTGGCCATAACTTAAAGGAAGACTAATGAAATGAGCTAAAATTTGGTAGAGAAAGTTTCTCATGCTTGTGCCAAATTTCATGAAAATTGAGAGTTCAGATTTTTTTTTGTTGATTTGGCATAGAATGACCTGTCTTGATGGTTAGTCAATTCATTGGTACTGCAACTAGTTTATGTGTTTTAGTTTTTATTAGTTTAACACAAAGGTAAGGTGGATATAGGAGGCAACAAGGCTTATAGGGGTACCACCTACAAAAACAACAGTACAAAAAAAAACAAGAAAATATAATAGCCATGCATTACAAAGATAAATTATGTAAAACATTACAGCATAGTCTACTCTACATACAGGAGAAAAAAGCTAATTAGAACAAAGAAAATCATTTGTTGGTAGCATTTTTTTTCTAAGAACAAGCACATCGCCAATTAGTCCAGCTGTTGTACTGCTTTACCTGTACATGTGTAGCTAACGTGACATTCATTGCTGAGTGGTTTAGCAATAAACAAGCAAGTGGTATATGGATATCAATTTGGTCTAGTGGTTGTACCACTTCCCAGACGGTAAGCTGTGGATATCAATATTCATTCCAGAACAATTCATTAGTTTGATGTATTAGCATTATGAGCAGGCTTATTGTAATTGTAATTAATTACTAATCATTAGCAGTTTTCAAGTAATTGTAACTGCTCTATGAGCATAAAAGTAATGGTAATTGTATTGTAATTAGCTGTTCAGTCAATAATCATTATGTAATTAAATGTAAGGAATCAAAGTTATGCCAGTACTACTCCATAACTTGATTAGTGACTATGTACACAATCCCATGTGTATGACATGTGGCCCATGCAGCTGCAGTAAATTATTGAAATTATAGGCATGATTGTATTTGTTGACCACATAGTTTAACATTTTATGTACAGTATGGCGTACATAATGTTCAATAGTAGAGAAAGAATTTAAACGTATCTAGATGACACAGAGTTTTACAAAGGATGAAAGCCCTTTAAAGTTTTGGAATATAAAAGCAAATAAATACCCCATTTTAAGTACAATAGCTGGGAGTTCCAGCAATATTTGCACCAGTTGAGTGTGTATTCAGCCATAGTGGCAATGTTCTCAGACCAAATAGATGTAGACTATTACCAAAAATGTTTGAACAGTTAATATACCTTAAGATTAATGCTGGAAAATTGTAAGTTATTGTTGTACCCCAATGTACAGTAGTAATTGAAAAGTAATTGTAATTAATTAATCATTATTTTACATACTGAAGTAATTGTAATCATTAGATTGGCTTCAAAAGGTAATTGCATTACTTTCGGTTAGTAATTACAACAAGCCTGATTATGACTTCCTGTGGTGATGCAGTATATGGTTTCTTTTGATGCTTTAGAACTAATTAGCAGCCAATAGTGTTGTTTTAGTAATGTATTTGACTTTTAGTTTTAGTTATAGCTGTAAATAGAAAGTTTAAGTTTTAATTACCATCATTAAAATATTTTAAGTATAGTTTTATCCTAAAACAAAAACAGCCTTGGGGTTGTAAAAAAAGGGCAAGCAAAGTAGGATCAATCAAACAAGCTTATTCAACATGACTGGTAAGAACAAAGACTGATATCAAGTTGCGGCCAAGTGAATGCAATATTACCCATTCCCTTTGTATCTAGTAGTAGGTTTTTCTCGCGGACAAATCTGCTTGCAAAAATAAAATCATATGACACATAATCTCGCACGGTGACAAATTAGCGACATTAAATTCCTCACGTGAATATTACTCATCATAATAAATGTTCGCGTACAAGATGGAAAGTTGTTATTTCTTTGTATCTATGCTTGCATCCACGATGAATTGATACAGATGCCTGAAGTTCACCAGGAAACATCCGTTCACCAATGTTTGGTGAAGAAACACGTGTTTTGTAAGGGAACAAGCCATTACAAAACAATCAGCAAGCTGTTATGTGCACAAACAAGCACCTGGCTTGCTGAACACTATAGTTCTACAGGTGCTAAAAACCTAGTGATAAACAAAACTCCATGTGATGAAATATGTCGCAAAGTTTAATGTTCGAAGTGCTCATAACGCAAGATTAAAGTCCTCGCAATAAAACCCACAATACGGTATAATGAAACTAGAGCAAATACACATGCAACTGTTATTAAATTGTCATTTGGCCACTTTTTAAGATCACACACTACAAAAAAGTAGCCAAATGACAATTTAATAACAGTTGCATGTGTATTTGCTCTAGTTTTATTATAGGTATAGCTAGATACAAAGAGAATGGGTAATACTGCATTCACTTGGCCACAACTTGATATCAGTCCTTGTTCTTACCAGTTGTTTAACAGATTGATCATGGTAATATTCCAATCTACTTGGCCGATATCAGTTCTTGTTCTTACCAGTCATGTTGAATAAGCTTGTTTGATTGATCCTACTTTGATTCGCAGCACCCTTTCTTTACAGCCTCAAGGCTGTTTTTTTTGTTGTTTTTTAGTATATCACACATTCAAGACAAAAAAAATAATGCATAAAGCTAAATAGTTTCATACAAGCCACATTTGGTAATCACAACAGTTTCAACAGTTATTGTGTGTATTGTATCATAGCTTTGGACATGAAGTGGCAAAACAAAAGTATGTAGTTTGGTACAAGTAGGCAGATACTTGTCAGTGTTGCAACCTCAATAGGGTATGGCTTCTAGGTACCATTAAAACCATCAGTGAACAGATTAAGTAAAGGCCATTTCCTGGCAGCTGAGAATGTGCCCCAAACTTCTTATTATACTGGATTGTCCCTTGAAATGCACAACCAAAGCTGTATTGTGGGCTGCATTAGCTACTTCAGACCCATTATTAAATAACAACTGAATAACAAACACTTACTAGAATATACAAGAAAGCAAGTTCATTGAGACTGATCATGTTCACCTAGCATTGACGCTTACAACCGAATTTGTACCGAGTTCATCGACTGTAAATAAATGCTACTGTAGTCAGAGGTGTCTTAAAGTTAAGATAGGGTTTTAAAAGATCACAAAATAAATCAGCAATTAACGTAGGCAACATTATTATCCTATGAGTGCTAGTATGGCAATTAACCCACCACTTCCCAGAAAAACGGCAGGTCAGAATTGAGCAAAACTACTCCATATGTTTAATTACATATCAATGATTGTCCCACAGAGCGCAAGAGTGAATGAATCAAACTTTGAGAAAATTGCTTATGGTGGCTCTCGCAAGAGAGGTGGAGTTCCAAGATTTATACTGAAGAAACTTAACTAGCCAAAGAACTTGTGATAGTAAATGCAAGGCTGTGGAACTATCACAGTCTAAGATATAAGAATCAAAAAAATGGGTGGTTCGCACTAACGAGTATGCGAAGGAGGACAAGAAGAAGAAGAATATGACATTTTCAGCAAAATTTCATGCGGTGTTACTAAAATATAACAGGGATTACTTACTTAGTAATACGCTTATATAACAATATACCAAGGTTTTGATGTATTGTGGGAGTTTTTTTTTACAAAGGAATAGTTTTAAAAGTAGGTTTTAGGTGTGAATTCTATTAAAGGTAGTTGTTCGTGTAAATAACTCACGGTAGTGGTGAGCCCTACTGTCCTTGGCCTTGATATAATAGTTTTACTTGAGTTAAAGTTTTAGTTGCCATCTTCAATACATTCTAGTTATATTTATCAAGACACACGGTAGTGTGTCGTGCGGCCCAAGAAGCCGGTGCTCAACCCCGTGAGTATATTGACAGAAAGAAAGAAAACGCAATTTTCGCACCTCCGTAGCTCTGTGCTGCCTTGATGAAACAAGACAAATTTTGCTGTGTACATTCCCTCCAACCTCAGTACTCCACATTCCAAATTTGAGCAAAATCGCTTCAGGCATTCCTGAGATATGCGACTTCAAAAAGTGGCTTAGTTTCTTCGTTTTTTTTTTCTTCTTATTTTTCTTCCTCTTTTCGCACACTTACAAAAACTGCTATAAAACGCGAACGCGTTATCCGATTGCCTTGAAATTTGGCACACAGAAGGGGGATATAAAGGCGCATCTCGGTACCAACTTTGGCTGGAATACCATAAACAGGCAAAGAGTTATGAGCGATTTTGCGCGAAAAATAACACCAATATGTTGTCACGCCTACAGGGTAAACCGCGTATGGGAAGAAGCTGAAAATCAGTGGGTGAATAGGTTAACTATTGAACCTCAAACATTTTGTGGTTTCAAAGAAATCGAGCTAAAAGCCAGGAAGATACAGCGAAAAAATCAACAGTGTGTAACAATTACGCAATCGAGATTAGCTAATTTTTTATTTTATTATTATTATTATTACTAGGACCGGGTCACACATAACCAAGTAAATATGTTAACATATAAAACAACTTGTATTTGCTTTGTCTAACTGTGATGTATAATAAGTATTGTAGGACCTCCATTATCCGAACATCTGTTTCAGTTCAACATTAAAAGCTTCCAGTTAAGTGAATTTGTTCAAATAAATGAAGCCCATTTGTTTATATAGAGTTTTGTTCAACTACTCTAATAAAACATACATATGCTCTAATAGAATGTTCATGTAATGGAAAATACTCTAATAGGTTACACATCCCCAGTGCAATGGTCCCTTTAATGTTCGGCCATCGATACCCAAATGTTTTGTTATTCAAACAGAAGTGACTGTTCTATTAGAGTATTTTGTTTTAGAGTGTATACTGTATGTTCTATTAGAGTATTTGAATGGAATTCTGTGTATAAATCAATCGGTTTTAACTTCCCATTATTTAATGAATTTAAATAATAGAAAGACCACTGTACAGATAACAAGGGGAAAGCCATGTGCACAGTGTACATACACAAAATACATGGTAATATTATAAAGTTGATGTCACCAGTACCAATACAAAGACACTGAAAGCTCAGTACAACTTCGTAACAATGTTAAAGTATGTTATCAAAATTATAGGGAAACAGATGGATCAACCAACACAGAGAAAAACTATCATAAAAAGATTGGGAGTTATCCATCACTTAATTTTATCATATGTGCACACAACAGTCGCACATTGTAAGCTAATAATGGATATTATAGCAATTTATTAAACAGTAGATCCTCAATAATCTGAACAGCACTGTTCTCAAGTTGATAAAAGTAGTAAAATTGTTCAGATTATAAACTATAATTATACAGAACCCTATTCAAATACTGTAATAGAACAAACAGTTGTTCTCAAAATACCCTAATAGAACAGTCATTTCTACTGTTGGGATTAGATTACAGGAGTTTGGGTTAGCGAGGATCTATACTGTCCACATACATTATAAGCTATATGCCAATAGTTTATATGATAGAATCTTAGTATGCACACTACCAACATGGCTATCCACTCCCAAAATGACTAGCTCAATACATTTACATTAGCACTGCTATTGTAGCCATCAGTACTCCAATATAATTGTAAAGTGATGGGTCATAAGTACAGAAGAATCTTATACATTATTAATTACAATGTGATTAATTACATTATTTGTTACAGCTATACTTTCAAAATAAAATTTTGTACCAACTTTAATGGATGGATGGATTGTAGTGGCTGCAATAGTATAAACACTAGACATATTAAAAATTTAAAATAAGAAATAGGGATCGCTGAAAAAAGCTACGAAACAAGAAGGGATCGCTGGGGGTGGTAATGTAAACCACAAATTACTTATTGATTAACAATTGATCCTAAGTTCTTAGGGTTCAAGCCCCATAAAATTTATTTAAAATTTGGCTTACAATGTTCACCATGGATTGGCAGACCAACTAAGGTATAGTTTTTGCCTTGCTTTCACCTGTGCATAAGGGTATGAAGGTGGTTTTGTTTAAAAAAAAACAGCAATAACTTTGTTTATGTCTACTGCTCTGTAAACAAACTCACGTGACACACAAACCATTGGAAGATTCTAAAACAAAGATGGTGCATAGTTTAATTGATTTGAATCTTCCTTCTTTGAGTACTGGCCCGATAAAACTTGCATATTTTTTTCTTGTAGCATGTGTAATTTTACGGATTATTTTTAAATTTCTATTTTCTAAATACTCATGCTTGTGCGAACTAGACAGGTATTCGCTGAGACAGTCACATATCGTAAGTCATCATACATACGTACTGTACACAGTCATACATTACAAGCTATATGTAACAACAGACATTTAACTAGAACATAATTATATTAGTATCCTATAGCATACTGTATGTATGCAATATATAGACTATTGTTATGTGAGTAGTTAGCAACAAGTTTATAGTTGTTTGCGAGTGAATCTTTGGGTTTGTTTTGGGACGTGAACAGGCAGCACTGCTATAAGACAGAATCTTAGTACAAACTCCACTAACACTGTTACCATCCACAAATTGAATAGCTCATTACATCTACATTTGCACTGCTATTGTAGTCATTATTACTCAGTGTTAACAATATTGGTTTGAATGCTATAGTAGCTATAAGCCATGTTATCTACAATAGATTTGTCTTGACCAGCAGTCGCACATCTAGTGCTGCAAGCATATGGTAAAAGCAAATGTTCAAAGTATATTATTTATCTTATGACACATGTGTCTGCATCATTAGTGTACAACATGCACAGTACTGATATGTCTACAGAAGCTGCATACACATGAAACACAAACAAGTCTTATAAGAACGACTGCTCTATATGAAAAACTATTTCTTGGTGCCCCTTACTCGATCCTGACCACAGTAAACAGAGTCTTTTATCATAGAAATTTTGTTTTGCTACATTTTTAATAGCTAAACAATGCTTGTACAGTAGCTACAAATAGTAAGTCACCACTTATGGACTAGTCACTAAATAACAGACCACACAGCGTAGTATCAGTGATTTGACAGTAGTACAAACTTGTAAATTTGGTCCAATAATAAGACTTTTCCCCTACTGACTATTGGCTAAAATCTCGTAAGTGTATTCTAATGCTTTTGCGCATTTTAATACTCAAATGGAATCCACTAAAAACTACTTGCAGTAAAGTAATAGTTGGAGTACATTACATAGAACTAACTTCCAAGTAAGAAAACATCGTTGCTTCCACCAACAATAGTGCTTTCCCTCATAGGAGACAAGGAGTCAGGCGACTGGTTTAACGCGCAGGCGGCGCAGCGCATTTGAATTGGTTGCTATGAGCTACAAACCGGCCTTACTAGTTTCTGGGCACGCAAATAGGTTTTACGAGTGGTAACTAACGAGTTACTGGTTGTCAGGCACTGAAAAAGGATGGCGTTATATGGAAAACTGTATTCAATAACGAAGGCACGGAAGAAAAAATCCCTTTTATTTTTCCTGTTTTACTACCGTCTAACACAATCCCGGTGAGCATTTGTGTGTGTGCTAAGTAGTTTCGCTGTACATTAATTAATTATTTATTTATTTATGACGTCACTTATTATTATTATTATTACTTGGTTATATAATTATGCTTGCCACGCCTACCAGATAAACCACTTGGGGTAATGCTTTGAAAATCGCTGTACAGATGGAGTTATCATCTTAGAAAGGCTCTTCAATGGTGTAGAAGAATCAGACTTAAAGCCACGGAGTTATAACACGAAATCCAACTTGGTGTAGCAAGTGCGAGATCGAGATACTCTAATAGAGCAGTCATCCTAATAGAGCAGTCACCCTGAACAGAATTCAAGAGATCAGTTAGAAATAAGTAACCTGTATAGAGATCAGCTACAAACAAATCACCCTGTAGAGAGTTCAGCTACAAACAATTCACCCTGTTCAGACATCAGTTAGAAGAAGTTTTCTTGTAGAGAGTTCAGTTACAAACAAATCACCCTGTTGAAAGATCAGCTAGAAGATGTCACCTTGTAGATAGTTCAGTTACAAAGAAACCACCATGTAGAGAATTCAGCTACAAACTAGTGACCCTGTAGATACATCAGCTAGAAGAAGTTACCTTGTAGAGAGTTCAGCTACAAAGAAACCATTCTGTAAAGAACTCAGCTGCAAACAAATCACCTATACAGAATTCAGCTACAAACAAATCACCCTGTAGAGAGATCAGCTAGAAGAAGTTACCTTGTAGATAGTTCAGCTACAAACAAATCATCCTGTAGAGAGATCAGCTAGAAGAATTTACCTTGTAGATAGTTCAGCTACAAACAATTCACCCTGTACAGAGCTCAGTTAAAAGAGGTTTCCTTGTAGAAAGTTCAGCTACAAACAAATCACCCTGTAGAGAGATAAGTAAGAAGAAGTTACCTTGTAGATCGTTCAGCTACAAACAATTCACCCTGTAAAGAGATCAGCTAGAAGAAGTTACCTTGTAGAGAGTTCAGCTACAAAGAAACCATCATGTAGATAGTTCAGGTACAAACAAATCACCATGTAGAAAGATCAGCTATAGAAGAAATCACCTTGTAGAGAGTTCAGCTACAAAGAATCTATCATGTAGAGAGTTCAACTACAAACAAATCACCCTGTAGAAAGATCAGCTATAGAAGAAATCACCTTGTAGAGAGTTCAGCTACAAAGAAACCATCATATAGAGAGTTCAGCTACAAACAAATCGGCCTGTAGAGAGATCAGCTAGAAGAAATTACCTTGTAGAGAGTTCAGCTACAAAGAAACCATCATGTAGAGAGTTCAGCTGCAAACGAATCACCTGTAGAGAGTTAAGCTACAAACAAATCTCCCTGTAGAGAGATTAGCTAGAAGAAGTCACCTTGCAGGGAGTTCAGTTACAAATTAATAAACCATGTAGAGAGTTCAGCTGCAAACAAATCACCTGTAGAGAGTTCAGCTAGAAACAAGTCACCCTGTAGAGAGATCAGCTAGAAACAAGTCACCTTGTAGAGAGTTCAGCTAGAAGAAGTCACATTGTAGAGCTACAAAGAAACTACCATGTAGAGTTCAGCTGCAAACAAATCACCCTGTAGAGAACTCAGCTACAAACAAATCGCCCTGTAGAAAGATTAGCTAGAAGAAGTTACCTTATAGGGAGTTCAGCTATGAACAGATCACCCTGTAGAGAGTTCAGCTACAAACAAATCACCCTGTAGAGAGTTAAGTTACAAAGAAACCACCATGTAGAGAGTTCAGCTGCACAAAAATCAATCACTCTGTAGAGAGTTCAGCTAGAAGAAGTCACCTTGTAGAGAGTTAAGCTGCAAATAAATCACCCTGTAGAGAATTCAGCTACAAACAAATCACCCTGTAGAGAGTTCAGCTACAAAGAAACCACCATGTAGAGAGTTCAGCTGCAAACAAATCACCTGTAGAGAGTTCAGCTAGAAACAAGTCACCCTGTAGAGAGATCAGCTAAAAACAAGTCACCCTGTAGAGAGTTCAGCTAGAAGAAGTCACATTGTAGAGGATTCAGCTACAAAGAACCTACCACGTAGAGAGTTCAGCTATGAACAGATCACCCTGTTGAGAGTTCAGTTAGAAACAAGGAATCCTGTAGAGAGATCACCTAGAAGTATTGCCTTGTAGAGAGTTCAGCTACAAACAAATCACCTGTAGAGAGTTCAGCTACAAACAAATCACCCTGTAGAGGGATCAGCTAGAAGAAGTTACCTTGTAGGGATTTCAGCTACAAACAAATCACCCTGTAGAGAGTTCAGCTACAAAGAAACCATTCTGTAAAGAGCTCAGCTGCAAACAAATCACTTGTACAGAATTCAGCTACAAACAAATCACCCTGTAGAGAGATCAGCTAGAAGAAATTACCTAGTAGATAGTTCAGCTACAAACAAATCACCCTGTAGAAAGATCAGTTAGAAGAAGTTACCTTTTAGAGAGTTCAGCTACAAAGAAACCATTCTGTAAAGAGCTCAGCTGCAAACAAATCACCTATACAAAATTCAGCTACAAACACATCACCCTGTAGAGAGATCAGCTAGAAGAAGTTACCTTGTAGATCGTTCAGCTACAAACAATTCACCCTGTAGAGAGAGCAATTAGAAGAAGTCACCTTGTAGAGTGTTCAGTTACAAAGAAACCACCATGGAGATTTCTGTAATCAATATATGTGACCGGATTTGCGAAAAGGGGTCTTCCACACACATCCAATTCCATAAACGTTGGAGACCATAACTCAGTGTTCAAGTAACATATTAACCTGAAAATGTCACCATGTATTCAGCTATAGTGGTGCTCACCACTGCCCAAATATCAAGGCAATAGCTCTTTCCCATCTGAAGTTATCAATTGTCAAAGTTGGCAAATTGGATGTGTGTGGAAGACCCCTTTTCGCAAATCCGGTCACATATGTATTATACAGTATATATAATTTGTACATTTACTGATAAAATATTTAAAGTACATCTACTTCATCCTTTCTTCTTCCTGTAGTAAAGAAAAAAAGATAGGTTAAAAAAGTCCCAAAGCCGGCCTATTGGGGTATACAAATACAAAAAGAAATGAAATCTAATCCAAAACAGCCAAACTGTAAAAAAAGTGTGCGGCCCTTAGAAAGGCTATGGTGAAAAAAGATGTGAAATCCAAGGTGGCGGCCAAGAAATGGCTGTGATGGTAGGTTAATGGTAAAAATTTTAATAACGACAATTCAGGTGAATTTTTGTGCCGCTTCACAAAATTTACCTAAATTGTCATTATTAAAATTTTTACCATTAACCTACCATCACAGCCATTTCTTGGCCGCCACCTTGGATTTCACATCTTTTTTCACCATAGCCTTTCTGAGGGCCGCACACTTTTTTTACAGCTTGGCTGTTTTGGATTAGATAGATATTATACTTCAAGAGTTTCAGTTATCGTATACTAGCATTGGTACCTGCCCTATGTGCAGGACCACCTCCACATTAAACATTTTAATGCCAGGAAGAGGGACCAAGCATTAAACACCAGCACTGTTCATGCATAGCTATGTAGAGTACATGGTGATGTCACATTTGTAAAGAGCATGAGGTTTCCTTATGCCATCCTGCTGAAATTAATGATGCAAAACACTAAAGTTTATTGTCTGTGGTTTTGACAGGAATGTAGTTCAATTATTCAATGCATGTTCCCTACTAGTGACTTCAACATGCTGTAAAGAACTAACAAAACCTTTGCATGCTTTAATTAATACCTAATCCAAAACACCCAAGCTGTAAAAAAAGAGTGCGGCCCTCAGAAAGGCTATGGTGAAAAAAGATGTGAAATCCAAGGTGGCGGCCAAGAAATGGCTGTGATGGTAGGTTAATAGTAAAAATTTTAATAACGACAATTCAGGTGAATTTTGTGCCAAGACCAAGCTGCACCAAATTCACTGAATTGTTGTTATTAAAATTTTTACTATTAACCTACCATCACAGCCATTTCTTGGCCGCCACCTTGGATTTCACATCTTTTTTCACCATAGCCTTTCTCAGGGCCACACTCTTTTTTTACAGCTTGGCTGTTTTGGATTAGATTTCACTTCTTTTTGTATTTGTATACCCCAAAACCGGCCTATGGCTGGCTTTAGGGCTTTTTAACCTGCCATTTTTTTCTTTACTACAGGAAGAAGAAAAGATGAAGCAGGGTGATTTCTTTGTAGCTGACCTCTCTGCAAGGTGATCCTTCTAGCTGATCTCTCTACCGGATGACTTGTTTGCAGCTGAACTCTCTACAGGGTGATTTGTTTGTAGCTGAACTCTCTACCAGGTAACTTCTTCTAGCTGATCTTTCTACAGGGTGATTTGTTTGTAGCTGAATTCTCTACAGGGGGATTTGTTTGCAGCTAAACTGCTGAACTCTCTACAATGTAACTTCTTCTAGCTGAACTCTCTACGGGTGGCTTGTTTCTAGCTGATCTCTCTGCAGGGTGACTTGTTTCTAGCTGAACTCTCTACAGGGTGATTTGTTTGTAGCTGAACTCTCTACAAGGTAACTTCTTCTAGCTGATCTTTCTACAGGGTAATTTGTTTGTAGCTGAATTCTCTACAGGGCGATTTGTTTGCAGCTGAACTCTCTACATGGTAGTTTCTTTGTAGCTGAACTCTCTACAGTGTAACTTCTTCTAGCTGAACTCTCTACGGGTGGCTTGTTTCTAGCTGATCTCTCTGCAGGGTGACTTGTTTCTAACTGAACTCTCTACAGGGTGATTTGTTTGTAGCTGAACTCTCTACAAGGTAACTTCTAGATGATCTTTCTACAGGGTAATTTGTTTGTAGCTGAATTCTCTACAGGGCGATTTGTTTGCAGCTGAACTCTCTACATGGTAGTTTCTTTGTAGCTGAACTCTCTACAGGTGGCTTGTTTCTAGCTGAACTCTCTACAGGGTGATTTGTTTGTAGCTGAACTCTCTACAAGGTAACGTCTTCTGGCTGATCTTTCTACAGGGTAATTTGTTTGTAGCTGAATTCTCTACAGGGAGATTTGTTTGCAGCTGAACTCTCTACATGGTAGTTTCTTTGTAGCTGAACTCTCTACAGGTGGCTTGTTTCTAGCTGATCTCTCTACAGGGTGACTTGTTTGTAGCTGAAGTCTCTACAGGGTGATTTGTTGTAACTGAACTCTCTACAAGGTAACTTCTAGCTGATCTTTCTACAGGGTAATTTGTTTGTAGCTGAAATCTCTACAGGGCGATTTGTTTGCAGCTGAACTCTCTACATGGTAGTTTCTTTGTAGCTGAACTCTCTACAGTGTAACTTCTTCTAGCTGAACTCTCTACAGGTGGCTTGTTTCTAGCTGATCTCTCTACAGGGTGACTTGTTTGTAGCTGAACCCTCTACAAGGTAACTTCTTCTAGTTGATCTTTCTACAGGGTGATTTGTTTGTAGCTGAATTCTCTACAGGGCAATTTGTTTGCAGCTGAGCTCTGTACATGGTAGTTTCTTTGTAGCTGAACTCTCTACAATGTAACTTCTTCTAGCTGAACTCTCTACAGGGTGACTTGTTTCTAGCTGATGTCTCTACAGGGTGACTTGTTTCTAGCTGAACTCTCTACAGGGTGATTTGTTTGTAGCTGAACTCTCTACAAGGTAACTTCTTCTAGTTGATCTTTCTACAAGGTGATTTGTCTGTAGCTGAATTCTCTACAGGGCAATTTGTTTGCTGCTGAACTTTCTACATGGTAGATTATTTGTAGCTGAACTCTCTATAATGTAACTTCTTCTAGCTGAACTCTCTACAGGTGAGCTGAACTCTCTACAGGTGAGCTGAACTCTCTACGGGTGACTTGTTTCTAACTGATCTCTCTACAGGGTGACTTGTTTCTAGCTGAACTCTCTACAGGGTGATTTGTTTGTAGCTGAACTCTCTACAAGGTAGCTTCTTCTAGCTGATCTTTCTACAGGGTGATTTGTTTGTAGCTGAATTCTCTACAGGGCGATTTGTTTGCAGCTGAACTCTCTACATGGTAGTTTCTTTGTAGCTGAACTCTCTACAATGTAACTTCTTCTAGCTGAACTCTCTACAGGATGACTTGTTTCTAGCTGATCTCTGTACAGGGTGATCTGTTCGTAGCTGAACTCTGTACAGAGTGGTTTGTTTGCAGCTGAACTCTCTTACATGGTGGTTTCTTTGTAGCTGAACTCTCTACAAAGTGACTTCTTCTAGCTGATCTATCTACAGGATGACTTGTTTCTAACTGAACTCTTTACAGTGTGATCTGTTCATAGCGGAACTTTCTACTGGGTGATTTGTTTGCAGCTAAACTCTTTGCATGATTGTTTCTTTGTAACTGAACTCTCTACAAGGTAACTTCTTCTAGCTGATCTCTCTACAGGATGACTTGTTTCTAACTGAACTCTTTACAGTGTGATCTGTTCATAGCGGAACTTTCTACTGGGTGATTTGTTTGCAGCTAAACTCTTTGCATGATTGTTTCTTTGTAACTGAACTCTCTACAAGGTAACTTCTTCTAGCTGATGTCTCTACAGGATGACTTGTTTCTAACTGAACTCTCTATAGTGTGATCTGTTTATAGCGGAACTTTCTACTGGGTGATTTGTTTGCAGCTAAACTCTTTGCATGATTGTTTCTTTGTAACTGAACTCTCTACAAGGTAACTTCTTCTAGCTGATCTCTCTACAGGGCAATTTGTTTGTAGCTGAATTTTCTACAGAGTGATTTATTTGAACTGAACTCTCTACATGATGGCTTCTTCGTAGCTGAACTCTCTATTAGGTACCTTCTTCTAGCTGATCTGACTACAGGGTGACATGTTTGTAGCTGAATTCCCTACAGAAAAACTTGCAATGTATACATGCAGCTGAATGCTTTATTAGGGTGACTGTTCTATTAGAGTATCTCGATCTCGCATTTGCTGCACGTAGTTGCCTTTCGAATCATAACTCAGTGATTTGTAATCCGATTCTTCTGTACTACTGCAAGAACTTTCTATGATGATTATTCCAGCTACATACTTATTTTCAGCTTGTTGCTCTAAGCGGTTTGCCTGGTAGACACGAAAACTAATAGTTTTTTTATTCATAAAAATCGATCGCGTAATTTTGACACAGGTTGGGTTTTGTGTCATATCTCCATGGTCTTTATCTCGATTCCTTTCAAACCACAAAAAGGCACTCCTACGATGGTTGCTCCATCTACATATCAATTTTCAACTGATTCCTCCAAGGGGTTTACCCTGTAGGCGTGACAGACCTTCGACCTTATTGTACGCAAATAATTGGTCATAACGCCGTGAATGTTCATCGGATTCCTACCAAAGTTGGTACGGAGATCCGCCTTAATGAGCCCTTTATGTGTGCCAAATTTCAGCCCAATCCAAGCACGCATTCGTGTTTTATGGTGAACTTTGCGAAGTGTGCGAAATGAAGATGAAGAAGAAAAAAACCAAGAAATTAAAACGAAATTTTGCTCGCTCGTATCTCGGAAATGGCTGGAGTGATTTTTTTCAAATTTGGTATGTAGACTCCCCTAACTGGGCGGCACGTCTCTAGCAAATTTGGTTCCAATCGGATAAGGGATCACAGAGCGACATAGGTGTGAAAATTGTGTTTTCTTTCTTCCTGTTAATATACTCACGGTGTGGCGCGCCGGCTTCTTGGGCCACACGACACACTATCGCATGGCTTGATATTGGGAACCAAGTATCAAGACACACGATAGTGTGTCGTGCGGCCCAATACAATGAGCTAAAAGTCATGTCCTAAAAAAGGTGTACATAAAAAGGTACTGAGTAGAAAGAAAAAAAATGCCAACACGCGGATTCAAACCCACAACTTCTTAACGCTAGTCAGGAATTCTAGGTATTTGACAGGTAACTGCATACAAGAAAATGATTCAATTAAAGTGTAATACATTACATTTTACCTCTGCACATAACTTCAGTGCCAGTCCATGTACCATTACCCTGACAGGTCCTAGTGGCACTACCAGTTAAAATATAACCAGTGTCGCATGTGTAATCACAAGTCTCTCCATCATAAGCAATGCTGTCACCCCCAAATGAACAAGTGAGCATTCCATTGGAAGGATCATAGAGGTATGGACAGGCAACTGGAAAGAAAAAGCTAAATAACAGATATTACAAAATTGTCAAATAATATTCTTTAATGGCTTATCGAGGTTACTAACTAGTTAATAACCTATTTTCTTGCCCGTGGCTGTTACTGCAATAGTCAAATAAAAATTGGCAAAAGTAACCTTGCTGCTAGCTTCCTTACCAGTGTAATACAAATGTCATTTATGTTCTAGGAAGGATGGGAGTAATTGCTAATGTAATTGCTGCTACTAAACTTGAATGGGTAAAGTTTGACGCTAGAAAGTACAGTTTTTGTCATCTTTTTCTTCATCTATAACTTAAAAATTTCTAACACAGATTGAACAAATTTACTACAGCACATAATTTAGATATCTCATTTGATAATGTGAATTCAACTACTCACAATTAACTATATACCCTGGCTAGTGATCTTGGTAATTATTAATTTGTGCATATCCACTTAGTCATTGGGTCTCTAAATTTCAAACCTTGTCAATATATTCTATTACATCTTACAGCATGAGTGATTTACCTGAAATATACGCATGAGCACATGGGCCCATAGGCATACAAGTATAATAATGGTAAAAACATAATGTAATACATACACATAAAACTGTGAGGTGTCAATCTGAGAAACAGATGGGATTGCTGAAGTAAACCAACAATATGGCAGTACCCACAAATAGTTTCAACTTTTGCATGGTTGGAGGAAACAATCTCAGTTTGGCCAGGCAACCAAAATTTTCAAATAAATTTATGTAAAGATGTCACTTTATTTTCAGTATTATTGGTTTTGTGCCGGTTTCATTTAATGGTTTTCAATATTTATTTGTTAAGGCTTTACAGCACAAGTGCTGAAGGTCTGTAGGGCACCTAGTCCTTAAGGTGAAAACATGAGAAAACCAACACAAGGCAGACTAATGCTCATATCTTCTGTCTCCTTGGGAACACTGACATGTAACAACAATTTCCAACCTCCTCTTGCTGTGGCCTTACCTGTTATTGAGTTACACTTGTCTGCATGCATCAAGCCAGCAGAAAATTCCACTAAATAAAAAATTTTAATTTTGTAGCATCTTAATGGAAGCAGTTTGGGTTGCATTGAATTGGGCTTGATTACAACACTGCCATGGCTCCATGAAGATATTGTGAGGCTGATATTTAGTCAGAAAGTCCAAATGTTAATGATCCTTATTATATAGTAGTACACTGCAAAAACTAAATTAGATCATGGTCATAGGAAGGACCTGGAAGGTATATCTTACCCAGCCTATTCATGGATAATCTGATGGTGCAGGTTTCATCTTGGTAAAGGACTGAATTTGTAAGTTAAGACTGTTTAATTAAGCACCTGTAGTTTTCCTGTTGTTGCCACTTTGTAGTGCTGTATCTTCGAAAGCTCAAAGTTTCCAGAGTTGAAACTTTGGTCGACCATTCCCATTGGCTGCCTAGATAAAGGAAATTCGAGAAATGCACTAACATATGATGGGGGTCTTGCAGATCCGGTCACAGTTGCTATATATAACATGGGATATTCAAACAGAGCTATGGTGTAATACCATCATTCATCTCTTGTTTCACTACTTTTTATTGTTTGGATCTCTACTTCAGTTTCAAATTTTAAATGTACTAGCGTATATATATATATATAGATCAAGACACACGATAGTATGTCGTGCAGCCCAAGAAGCCAGCATGCAACACTGTGAGTATATTTACAGGAAGAAAGAAAACATGATTTTCACACATATGTAGCTCCATAATCTCTTAACCAATTGGAACCACATTTGGTACAGAAATGTCTACACAGTAGGGGAGTCTACATACAAAATTTGATGATAATTTCCCTAGCCATTTCAGAGATACAAGCAACCAAAGTTTCAGTTTTTTTTCTACTAATTCTTTTCGCACACATTGTAAAATCTGCCATAAAATTCAACTGTATACTTGATCAAGATGAAATTTGTCCCTCATTAAAGCAAATCTCAGCACCAAGTTTGGTAGGAATCCTATAAAGAATCACGGAGTTATCACCAATTATTCGTGCAAAATAAAATTGAACTTCTGTCTTTCCCACAGGGTAAACCCCTTAAGAGAATGAGCTGAAAATTGCTATGTAGATGCAGTAACCATCGTAGGAGTGCTTTTTGTGGTTTGAAAGAAATCAAATAAAGACCATTGAGATATTACACAAAACCCAACCTGTGTCACAATTATGCGATTATTACTTTTACCGCCTACTAGGCAAACCACTTAGAACAATGAGCTAAACATCGATATGTAGCTGGAATAATCATCATAGAAGCTTGTAGCAGTACAGAAGAATTGGATTACAAACCACTTAGTTATGATTCGAAAGTAAACTACGTGTAGCAAAAGCAAGATTGAGATATGTACTCTAATAGAACAGTCACCCTAATAGAGCATTTAGTTACTGAGATACTCTAATAGAACAGCCACCCTGTAGGCTGCAAATAAATCACTCACCACTATGTAGTCACCCTGTAGAGAGATCAACTAGAAAAACAAGTCATCTTGTAGGGAGATTAGCTTGAAACAAATCACCCTGTAGAGAATTCAGCCACAAACAAATCACCCAGTACAGAAGCAAGTCACCCTGTAGAGAGCTCAGCTAAAAACAAGTCACCCCGTAGAGAGATCAGCTAAAAACAAATTGCCCTGTAGAGAATTCACTCACCCTGTAGAGAGTTCACTTACCCTGTAGAGAGATCAGCTACAAACAAGTCACCCTGTAGAGAGATCAGCTAGCACCCTGTAGAGAGATCAGCTACGAACAAAGAACCCTGTTAGACCAGCTAGAAACAAGTCACCTGTAGAGAGATCAACCTGAATCAAGTCACCCTCTAGAGAGTTCAGCTAAAAAGTCACCTTGTAGAGTTCAGCTACAAAAAAATCACCCTGTAGAGTTCAGCTAAAAACAAATCACCTTGTAGAGAGTTCAAATCATCCTGGAGAGAGAGATTAGCTAGAAACAAGTTACCCTATAGAGAGTTCAGCTATAAATAAGCCACCCTGTAGAGTTCAGTTACAAACTACAGAGATCAGTTAGAAATAAGTCACCCTGTATAGTAGGATTGGGCAATATTTCAATAAATCCCGAACATCGCCTAAGCACGTGTTCGCAATACCATTATTACATGTATTTTGCCTTCGCATTATTATCGCATAGGCAATATTTATCACATTTCCCAACAAATTATCACATTCATCATCTATTTTGTGTCTCTTCTTGGCCTCATATTTATTGCAGTTTGTGCAAATTATTGCTAACTATGTCAATGTCAATTCATTAACTACTTAACTTGTTTACAATGAAGTTATGCTTGTAAACTAATTCTCAGTAAAAACAAGCAGTCATATGGACTTTTCAAACTATGTGGTTGAGTCTCAATTTTCACACGCAATATTGCAATAATCGCATTAAAAGACTCATGCAACAATTGCATGTCATAAATTCAATAATACATAATGCTACTGTACAGACTGAGCAGCTACACTCCAGGTCACCCTGTAGAAAGTTCAGCTAAAAACAAGTTTCACCTTTTAGAGAGTTCAGCTAGAAACAAGTCACACTGTAGAGAGATCGGCTGAAAACAAATCACCCAGTAGAGGGATCAGCTAGAAACAAGGTACCCTATAGAGAGTTCAGCTACAAGCAAATTGTCCTGTGGAGAGATCAGCTAAAACAAAGTCACCATGTAGAGAGTTCAGCTACAAACAAATCACTATGTTAGATCAGCTAGAAACAAGTCACCCTGTAGAGAGATCAGCTAGAAACCGGTCACCCTGTGAAGAGTTCAGTCACAAACAAATTACCATGTAGATCAGTTAGAAACAAGTCACCCTGTAGAAAGATCAGTTAGCCTATAGAGAGCTCAGCTGCAAATAAATCACCCTATAGAGAGAGTTATGTCACCCTGTAGATAGATCAGATAGAAACAAGTTACCCTGTAGATGGATTAGCTAGAAACAAGTCACTCTGTAGACAGTTTGGCTACATACAAATCACCTGTACAGAGTTCAGCTACAAACAAGTCACCCTGTACAAAGTTCAACTACACTTCAAATCAACCTGTAGAGAGTTCAGCTACAAAAAAAATCGTCCTGTAAAGAGATCAGCTACAAACAAATCACCCTGTAGAGAGATCAGCTAGAAATAGTTACCCTACAGAGACATCAGCTAGAACCAAGTCACCATGTAGAGAATTCATGTATGTAAAAAGTTTGCTTGTAATGTTTACTTGTATTGTGCATTTTGTATGGTTCCAGTTGACTTGGCTTGCTGCTGGCTTGGCTGTCTCACCTAACTGGTTTCTGGCACCTGGCTTGCATACTCCATTTGCTACAGTAATTGTGCATGTATAATTAGTATGTACACATGCCACACTGTGCCATTGCCACACCACTTGTGAACTGCACAGAGCTAGTGGTGCCCGTATAGTAGTTAAACAGGGCTTGGTTTGGGATTATATGCTTATTTTGCT
The DNA here is from genome assembly GCF_963678975.1 of Dysidea avara. NCBI lineage: Eukaryota > Metazoa > Porifera > Demospongiae > Dictyoceratida > Dysideidae > Dysidea > Dysidea avara. The sequence goes on from NC_089276.1 coordinate 17,141,822, forward strand.
GACTGTGCTGGCCTTCATCACTTCATCATGCATAGCCTCATTTCTTGATTGAGCCATCTTCAGAGACATCTCATACCTATGATATAAAAAGTTGTGGGTTTACATTTTGTATGCATCATCCTTCATCACATGTAGTTGAATAATTTCCATCTTTGGTGTTGCCAATAATATATTGCTGTATACAATGTTGCTAAATTCCAGTACATCTGTGGTGTGGCAATAGCACAGTGATGTGTACACAGTATATATGTACATACAAGAGAGAACTATACACCGGTGGCCTCTAGTTACGACGGTACTATTATGTTACATCTGTCACTATTGTTCCATATTGGCTTAATTTGGGATCACATTTGATTGTACTTACAACCACCTTGTTGTGCATAGCCTCACCAGGGGTTTTTCGCATTGGTGTATGTACTTGGTTATACCATAATTTGCTTTTTGTCATTGTAAAATAATTTTCATATGCAAAAAATTGTACAAAAATTTCTTACACGAAAATTTTACATCATATTGAACTACTCAGTTATTCACGTTAATCATACAAAAATATTTTTACACAAAAAATTATATCATGAAAATTTTTTGCACAAAAATAAGGTTAATTGTGGTATGTGACCAGGTCCTAGTCGTACAACCAAGTGCTAAGAATAATAAGAAATGCAGTCAAGATTACATCATAAATAATAAATAAAATTTTCTCAAAAAATACAAGCCCTACAGACATGTACTAACTGGGGATGCATTCGCCTGTGAACAAAGGCACAACTGTATGGTTATTATGCCTATTCGTGCTGGTGACTTACTTCAAGTTGCAATCAAGACTACAAAAATTCCAAATCTTAAAAAGGTAACTGTATGTAAGTAAGTCAAGAGTTCGGTAATGAGTCAGCCAACAGTTTTTAGGATTGGCAATACAGCTGTATATCAGCCAATATAAGTAAGTTGATGGCATTGCAATGATGTGTTTAGACAGGGGCATAGCCAAGGGTGGGCATGGGCGGGCATTTGCCCAACCATCACAGTTTCTTGCCCAACCATCACAAGCTTTTGCCCAACCATCACAAGCTTTTGCCCAACCATCACAAATAGTTTAAGATTCACATGAGGATTCACAGCAGCACACAAAACAACCCTACTTTAATACCGTAAAGCGTAAACATGTACCTCATTTGTTGAAACATGATTTCAAAGAACGGATTGAGATAGATGGTGTATCACATGATCCAATACACAGAAAATCCCTTGGAAAGTCCTTATAATCACACTTCATGTAGACGCACGTGCCATGCTCCTAAGTGTGGTTTAAATTCAAAATTTAAATGGAGTCGAAGCGTGGTACACTATAGTCGTGGTATTGTATCTCTAAGTCACAGTGATTGATAATCGTCAGTAGGATTCAGTATGGATGGTGCTGGCAGCAAAAGGTTTCGTTTCAGTGGACTTGTCAAGCGTATTTTTTTGATAAGGAAAATACCGTATAGCCTAACTTAATGCTGATGAAAGAAAACGCGTCTTCTAGATTACAATAATGGCATATGCAAATGGAGCTGGAAATGGAGAAAATGTCAAGTCATTATAAAGTGTCACATGCACAATTTGTACTATTAACTGAGTTGTGGTTTACACCAGATTCATGCAAAATGCACATTGGCTGCTATAAGTCAGGCCTTTCTTGGCATGCTGATATTTGTGATATTATCTATGAACTCATTACAGTTCATAAATTAGCACCCCCGGCCTTCATTTGGGACCATGTGGCATTACTTAAGTTGAAAAAGCATTGCATATTGCTGTGGTGGTCGGTCTGTAAGTTATACTGCCAGTTGATTGTTGTAAATATGTGATGAACTATTTACACTGTTGGTTCTTGTAGGTTCAGCAGTTTGATGTCACGTGATGCTCGGCTACGACGATCATCGGTGGATGCATGCCCTACAAGTTTAATAGAATAGCGTGGTAAATGTTGGCATGCATGCATGCAAGCAGCTTTTCTTTGCACTATAGCATATGTAGCTGTAGGCCTTGTGTGCGTACACTTTTTCATTTTTCTTTGATGATGTCTCACATGAAAGTGAGCGTGTTTCTTGTGTGTGTAGTTAAGTTGGATGTTATGCCCAACCATCAAATATTGGCTGGCTACGCCCCTGTGTTTAGAGTGTATTACCACATTGTATGCGTTGTGCATTTCCCACCTATCAGGATAACTTCAGAGAGACTAACTTTTAGAAGGCAATGTACAAGTTAAATGATGGAGGACAACCAGAGACCAAGGAAGAAAAGGAGGCAGTAAAGGTATTGTTTCTAGTAGTCTTTATTCCCAATTCCTACCTACGTACTTCATACAAGCTCTGATGCATGCATTTAAAATCTTATCATTGTGCACGCTTGAAACACGGACAACCCATGCACACATACACTACAAGAAGTTGCCCTTTAGACCAACCTACAGTGCTATAGGATGCTTTCAGTACCATTATATTTGTTACCCATCCATGTAGGTTTGTTTCAAGGTAGTAAAGATGGTAATGAAGTGTAACCTTTATCCAGTGATTGTGTTCAGCTTCAGTAGAAGAGACTGTGAGGCATATGCTCTACAAATGTCTAAATTGGACTTTAGCTCTGGTACGTGGACTATGTAGTCTTGTGTGTGTAGTTGTGTGGTGCCCAAAACACCAGTAAAGTGTTAATAATCGTTCATACAGTACAGCAATACATTCATCACAACATCACAAAGCTATTAGTTAATTTTCTACACATATCCCTATATGCATGTTGCTTTCCTCCTTAATGCTATGCAATGTACTGTGCGTGCATGTACTATGTGTGCATGCACACGCATGTGTGAGAGTCTGTGTATCTATGTATGCATGTTTGTTGCTTTGCTTGCTGTGTAGGTTGCAGTGCTCCTGATAACACATCCAGACATCAGCCAATGTCTGACCATAATTGTATTTGGCAGGACATAACATCCTATAAAAGCAGCCCAAAAGCCCAGGGTGTGCATATGTGACCAGATCTGTGAAAAAGGGACATAATCGCACAAGCCTAAATTTACAGTATAAAGCATTGAATACATTAAGTGAAATACTTGCATATTACCATATAGCAGGTAATTTTCGAAAGGCTTTTATTTTCGGATATTTCGAAGAGGCTCTTCTCTTCAAAAATAAATTCCCATGTCCGGTTGTTCTTCAAAAATAAATTCCCAGAAATGAAAGCAGCAGATCCAATTTTTGGTGATTCATTTGTGTATTCCTCGAGTTTTTGCTCAGTATTACTGATGATAATGGGTAAACTGTATCATTACTGTGCCAATAACCAGAAAACAGGTGATCCAGAATGATAATTGATGTGATCCACTCTAGAATCAGTACGGTAGATAGCTAACTACAATCGAGCACAATCAAACCAGTGAATTTACTCCACTCGAGACTCCTTCAGTATTCTCTGATCTCCAGTGCACAGCGATGGGCATTATTCCATCAGTAAGTCAGATCTAATCCAAAACAGCCAAGCTGTAAAAAAAGAGTGCGGCCCTCAAAAAGGCTATGGTGAATAAAGATGTGAAATCCAAGGTGGCGGCCAAGAAATGGCTGTAATGGTAGGTTAATAGTAAAAATTTTAATAACAACAATTCAGGTGAATTTTGGTGCCGCTTGGTCTTGGCAAAAAATTCACCTAAATTGTTGTTATTAAAATTTTACCATTAACCTACCATCACAGCGATTTCTTCGCCGCCACCTTGTTTTTCACCATAGCCTTTTTGAGGGCCACACTCTTTTTTTACAGCTTGGCTGTTTTGGATTATATTTCACTTCCTTTTGTATTTATATACCCCAAAGCTGGCCATAGGCCAGCTTTGGGGCTTTTTTAACCTATCTTTTTTTTCTTTTCCACAGGAAGAAGAAGCAGATGAATACTTTAAATATTTTTGATTTTATCAATAAATGTACAAATTATATATCAAGATACACGGTGGTGTGTCATGCGGCCCAAGAAGCCAGCACGCAACACCCGTGAGTATACTGACAGGAAGAAAGAAAATGCAATTTTCACACCTCAGTAGCTCTGTACTGCCTTGATGAAACAAGATGATTTTTGCTGTGGACACTCCCTCCAACTTCAGCATTCCACATTCCAAATTTCAGCAAAATCGCTTCAAGCGTTCCCGAGATATGCGACTACAAAAATTGGCTTAGTTTCTTCGTTTTTTTCTTCTCATTTTTCTTCCTCTTTTTGCACACTTACAAAAACTGCTATAAAACGCGAACGCCAAATCTGATTACCTTGTAATTTGGCACGCAGAAGGGGAGTATAAAGGCGCATCTCGGTACCAACTTTGGCAGGAACACGATAAACAGGCAAAGAGTTATGAGTGATTATTCACGAAAAATAACACCAATATGTTGTCACACCTACAGGGTAAACCAGGTATGGGAAGAAGCTGAAAATTGGTGGGTGAATAGGTTAACTATTGAACCTCAAACCTTTTGTGGTTTGAAAGAAATCGAGCTAAAAACCAGGAAGATATAACAGAAAAAACCAACAGTGCGTAACAATTATGCAATAGAGATTAGCTAATAAAAACGACTGATTGCCAAGCCTACCAAATAAACTGCATGGGGTACTGCTTTGAAAATCGCTGTATAGATGGAGTAATCATCTTAGAAAGGTTCTTCAATGGTGTAGAAGAATCAGATATAAATCCACGGAGTTATAACATGAAATCCAACTTGGTGTAGCAAGTGCGAGATCGAGATACTCTAATAGAGCAGTCATCCTAATAGAGCTGTCACCCTGAAGAGAATTCAAGAAGAAATAAGTAACCTGTATAGAGATCAGTTACAAAGAAACCACCATGTAGAGAGTTCAGCTACAAACAAATCGCCCTGTAGAGAGATCAGCTAGAAGAAGTTACCTTGTAGAGAGTTCAGCTACAAAGAAACCATCATGTAGAGAGTTCAGCTACAAACAAATCGCCCTGTAGAGAGATCAGCTAGAAGAAGTTACCTTGTAGAGAGTTCAGCTACAAAGAAACCATCATGTAGAGAGTTCAGCTGCAAACAAACCACATGTACAGAGTTCAGCTACAAACAAATCTCCCTGTAGAGAGATCAGCTAGAAGAAGTATCCTCTTAGAGAGTTCAGCTACAAACAAATCACCGCGTAGAAAGATCAGCTAAAAGAAGTCACCTTGTAGAGAGTTCAGTTACAAAGAAACCACAATGTAGAGAGTTCAGCTACAAACTAGTGACCTTGTAGAGACATCAGCTAGAAGAAGTTACCTTGTAGAGAGTTCAGCAACAAAGAAACCATTCTGTAAAAAGTTCAGCTGCAAACAAATCACCTGTACAGAATTCAGCTACAACAAATCACCCTGTAGAAAGATCAGCTAGAAGGAGTTACCTTGTAGAGAGTTCATTTACAAAAAAAAACCACCATGTAGAGAATTCAGTTACAAACTGGTGACCCTGTAGAGACATCAGCTTGAAGAAGTTACCTTGTAGAGAGTTCAGCTACAAAGAAACCATTCTGTAAAGAGCTCAGCTGCAAACAAATCACCTGTACAGAATTCAGCTACAACAAATCACCCTGTAGAAAGATCAGCTAGAAGGAGTTTCCTTGAAGAGAGTTCATTTACAAAAAAAACCACCATGTAGAGAATTCAGCTACAAACTAGTGACCCTGTAGAGACATCAGCTTGAAGAAGTTACCTTGTAGAGAGTTCAGCAACAAAGAAACCATTCTGTAAAGAGCTCAGCTGCAAACAAATCACCAATATACAGAATTCAGCTACAAACAAATCTCCCTGTAGAGAGATCAGCTAGAAGAAGTTACCTTGTAGATCGTTCAGCTACAAACAATTCACACTGTAGAGAGAGAAGCTAGAAGAAGTCACCTTGTAGAGTGTTCAGTTAGAAAGAAACCACCATTGAGAGTTCTATAATAAATATAAGTATTATATATATATATAATTTGTACATTTACTGATAAAATCAGAAATATTTAAAGTACATCTGCTTCATCTTTTCTTCTTCCTGTGGTAAAGAAAAAAAGATATGTTAAAAAAGTCCCAAAGCCGGCCTACGGCAGGCTTTAGGGTATACAAATACAAAAATAAGTGAAATCTAATCCAAAACAGCCAAGCTGTAAAAAAGAGTGCGGCCCTCAAAAAGGCTATGGTGAAAAAGATGTGAAATCCAAGATGGCGGCCAAGAAATGGCTGTGATGGTAGGTTAATGGTGAAAATTTTAATAACAACAATTCAGGTTAATTTTGTGCCAATTGACCAAGCAGCACCAAAATTCACCTGAATTGTCGTTATTAAAATTTAACCATTAACCTACCATCACAGCCATTTCTTGGCCGGCACCTTGGATTTCACATCTTTTTTCACCATGGCCTTTTTATGGGCCACACATTTTTTACAGCTTGGCTGTTTTTGATTAGATATCACTTCTTTTTGTATTTATATACTGCAAAGCCGGCCTATGGCTGGCTTTGGGGCTTTTTTAACCCAAGTGTTTTTGTCTTTAGCACAGAAAGAAGAAAAGAACAGAAGATTTTTAATACTTCAATTATTTTTGATTTTATTAGTAATTATACAAATTATTCATATATATATTTATTACATGCCCATTATTCCTCACAGGATATTTTTTGCAGCTGATCTCTCTACTGGGTGACTTGAAATGTAGCTGAACTATATACAGGATGGTTTCTTTGTAGCTGAACTCTCTACAAGGTGACCTATTCTACCTGGTCTCTCTACAGGGTGATTTGTTTCTAGCTGAACTTTCTACAGGTAATTTGTTTGCAGGTAAACTCTCTACATGGTGGTTTCTTTGTAACTGAACTCTCTACATGATGGTTTCTTTGTAGCTGAACTCTCTATGTGGTGACTTCATCTAGCTGAACTCTCTACAGGGTGATTATTTGTAGCTGAACTCTCTACAGGGTGATCTGTTTGCAGCTGAACTCTCTACATGATGGTTTCTTTGTAGCTGAACTCTCTACAAGATTACTTCTTCCAGCTGATCTCTCTACGGGATGATTTGTTTCTAGTTGAACTCTCTACAGGTGATTTGTTTACAGCTAAACTCTCTACATGGTGGTTTCTTTGTAGCTGAGATCACTATAAGGTAACTTCTTCTCTACAGGGTGATTTGTTGTAGTTGAATTCTCTACAGGGTGGTTTGTTTGAGGCTGAACTCTCTACATGGCGGTTTCTTTGTAGCTGAACTCTCTACAGAGTGATTTGTTTGCAGCTGAACTCTCTACATGATGGTTTCTTTGTAACTGAACACTCAACAAGGTGACTTCTTCTAGCTGATCTTTCTACAGGGTGAATTGTTTGTAGCTGAACTATCTACAAGGTGACTTCTTCTAGCTGATCTCTCTACAGGGTGATTTGTTTGTAGCTGAACTCTCTACATGATAGTTTCTTTGTAGCTAAACTCTCTACAAGGTGACTTCTTCTAGCTGATCCCTCTAAAGGGGTATTTGTTTGTAACTGAACTCTCTACAAGTGATTTATTTGCAGCTGAACTCTTTATGTGGTGGTTTCTTTGTAGCTGAACTCTCTACAAGGTGACCTCTTCTAGCTGATCTCTCTACAGGGTGATTTGTTTCTAGCTGAACTCTCTACAGGTGATATTTTGCAGCTAAACACTCTACATGGTGGTTTCTTTGTAGCTGAACTCTTTACAAGGTGACTTCTTCTAGCTGAACTCTCTACCGGGTAATTTCTTTGTAGCTGAACTCTCTACATGATGGTTTCTTTGTAGCTGAACTCTCTACAAGGTAACTTCTTCTAGCTGATCTTTCTACTGCGTGATTTGTTTGCAGCTGAACACTCTACATTGTGGTTTCTTTGTTGCTAAACTCTCTAGAAGGTGAATTCTTCTACCTGATCTCTCTACAGGTTAATTTGTTTGTAACTGAACTCTGTACAAGGTGCATTTTTGTAGGTGATCTCACTGCAGGGTGATTTGCTTGTAGCTGAACTCCTTGCATTGTGTCTAGTTTCTAGCTGATCTCTCTACAGGGTGATTTGTTAGTAGCTGATCTCTCTACAAGTTGATTTGTGTGTAGCTGATCTCTCTGCAGGTTGATTTATTTGTAGCCGATCTCTCTACAGGGTAATTTGTTTGCAGCTGAACTATCTATAAGGTGATTTCTTTGTAGCTGATCTCTCTGCAGGTTGATTTGTTTTAGCTGAACTCTCTACAGGGTGATTTACTTGTAGCTGAACTCCTTACATTGTGTCTAGTTTCTAGCTGATCTCTCTACAGGGTGATTTGTTTGTAGCTGACCTCTCTACACGTTGATTTGTGTGTAGCTGATCTTTCTGCAGATTGATTTGTTTGTAGCTGATCTCTCTACAGGGTAATTTGTTTGTAGCTGAACTCTCTATAAGGTGATTTGTTTGTAGCTGATCTCTCTGCAGGTTGATTTGTTTAGCTGAACTCTCTACAGGGTGATTGCTTGTAGCTGAACTCCTTGAATTGTGTCTAGTCTCTAGCTGATGTCTCTACAGGGTGATTTTTTGTAGCCGAACTCTCTACAGGGTTATTTGTTTCTAGCTTATCTCTCTACAGATTGATTTGTGTGTAACTGATCTCTCTACAAGCTGATTTGTTTGTAGCTGATCTCTCTACAGGGTGATTTGTTTGTAGCTGATCTCTCTACAAGTTGATTTGTTTATTGCTGATCGCACTAAAGGTTGAGCTGAACTTTCTGTAAAGTGTTATGTTTGTAGCTGAACTCTCTCCACAGTGACTTGTGTGTAGCTGAATTCTCTAGAGAGTGACTTAATTGTAGGTGAACTCTCTACAGGGTGCATGACTTGTTTATAGCTGAACTCTCTTCAGTGTGACTTGTAATGTTCTGAATCTCTACAGTGATATATTTGTAACTTAACTCTCCACAGGGTGACTTGCTTCTTGTTGAACTGTCTATAAGATTAACTGTTTGCAGCTGAACTCCCTATAGTATAACTTGCAATGTAATAGAATTCTATAATGAAGTAAATAAATTAGTTGAATTCTCTAATAGGGTGACTGTTCTATTAGAGCATCTCGATCGCATTTGCTACACGGAGTTGGCTTTCGTATCATAACTCAGTGGTTTGTAATCCGATTCTTCTGTACTATTGCAAGGACTTTCTATGAAGATTATTCCAGCTATACACCGATTTTCAGCTCATTGCTCTAATTGGTTTGCCTAGTAGGCGTGAAAACTAATACTTCTTTTAATCATAAAAATTGTTCGTGTAATTGTGACACAGGTTGGGTTTTGTGTCATATCTCCATGGTCTTTATCTCGATTCCTTTCAAACCACCAAAAGGCACTCCTACGATGGTTACTCCATCTACATAGCAATTATCCACTTATTCTATGAAGCGGTTTACCCTGTAGGTGTGACAACAATCGATCTTGTTTTACGCGAATAATCGGTCATAACTCCTGGACCATTCATCGGATTTGTATCAAATTTGATGCTAGGATTCGTCTTTGGACTCCCTTTCTGTGTGCCAAATTTCAAGGCGATCGGGGCACGAGTTTGCGTTTTATAGCAATTTTTGCCAGTGTGCGAAAACACGAAGAAAAAACGAAGAAAAGAAATCGAAACTTTAGCAGCTCGTATCTCGGAAATGGCTGGAGCGATTTTGATCACATTTGGAATGTAGACTCCCCTGGCTGGCAGGCAACACTGTACCAAATTTGGTTCCAATCGGATAAGGGATCACCGAGATACAAAGGTGTGAAAATGACGTTTTCTTTCTTCCTGTAAATATTCTCACGGTGTGGCGCGCCAGCTTCTTGGGCCGCACGACACACTACCGTGTGTCTTGATATACATATATATCTAATCAAAAACAGCCGAGCTGTAAAAAAAGGTGCGGCCCCCAAAAAGGCCATCGTGAAAAAAGATGTGAAATCCAAGGTGGCGGCCAAGAAATGGCTGTGATGGTAGGTTAATAGTAAAAAATTTAATAACGACAATTCAGGTGAATTTGATGCCAAGACCAAGTGGCACAAAATTCACCTGAATTGTCGTTATTAAAATTTTTACCATTAACATACCATCACAGCCATTTCTTGGCCGCCACCTTGGATTTCACATCTTTTTCCACCATGGCCTTTTTGGGGGCCGCACCTTTTTTTATAGCTTGGCTGTTTTTGATTAGATATAACTTCTTTTTGTATTTGTATACTGCAAAGCCAGCCAATGGCCGGCTTTGGGGGTTTTTTAACCCATGTGTTTTTTTTCTTTACCACAGGAAGAAGAAAATAACTTAAAGAAGATTTTTTATACTTAAATTATTTTTGATTTTATTAGTAATTATACAAATTATATACGTATATTTATTACATGCCCATTATTCCCCATAGGATAATATTTTGCAGCTGATCTCTCTACTGGATGACTTGAAATGTAGCTGAACTATCTATAAGGTGACTTCTTATAGCTGGGTGATTTGTTTCTAGATGAACTCTCTACAGGTGATTTGTTTGCAGCTAAACTCTCTACATGGTGGTTTCTTTGTAGCTGAACTCTCTACACGATGGTTTCTATGTAGCTGAACTCTCTACAAGGTGACTTCTTCTAGCTGAACTCTCTACAGAGTGATTTGTTTGCAGCTTAACTCTCAGAGTCTACATGATGGTTTCTTTGTAGCTGAACTCTCTACAAGGTTACTTCTTCTAGCTGAACTTTCTACAGGGTGATCTTTTTGTAGCTGAACTCTCTACAGGGTGATTTGTTTGCAGCTGAACTCTCTACATGATGGTTTCTTTGTAGTTGAACTCTCTACAAGGTGACTTCTTCTAGTTGATCTCTATACAGGGTGATTTGTTTCTAGCTGAACTCTCTACAGGTGATTTGTTTGCAGCTAAACTCTCTACATGGTGGTTCCTTTGTAGCTGGACTCTCTACAAGGTAACTTCTTCTAGCTGAACCCTCTACAGGGCGATTTGTTGTAGTTGAATTCTCTACAAGGTGATTTATTTGAGGCTGAACTCTCTACATGGCAGTTTCTTTGTAACTGAACACTCTACAAGGTGACTTCTTCTAACTGATCTTTCTACAGGGTGAATTGTTTGTAGCTGAACTATCTACAAGGTAACTTCTTCTAGCTGATCTCTCTACAGGGTGATTTGTTTGTATAGATGAACTATCTACACGGTAACTTCTTCTAGCTGATCTCTCTACAGGGTGATTTGTTTGCAGCTGAACTCTTTACATGATGGTTTCTTTGTAGCTGAACTCTCTACAAGGTGACTTCTTCTAGCTGATCTCTTTACAGGGTGATTTGTTTCTAGCTGAACTCTCTACAGGTGATTTGTTTGCAGCTAAACTCTCTACATGGTGGTTTCTTTGTAGCTGGACTCTCTACATGATGGTTTCTTTGTAGCTAAACTCTCTACAAGGTAACTTCTTCCCTCTACAGGGCGATTTGTTGTAGTTGAATTCTCTACAAGGTGATTTATTTGAGGCTGAACTCTCTACATGGCAGTTTCTTTGTAACTGAACACTCTACAAGGTGACTTCTTCTAACTGATCTTTCTACAGGGTGAATTGTTTGTAGCTGAACTATCTACAAGGTAACTTCTTCTAGCTGATCTCTCTACAGGGTGATTTGTTTGTATAGATGAACTATCTACACGGTAACTTCTTCTAGCTGATCTCTCTACAGGGTGATTTGTTTGCAGCTGAACTCTTTACATGATGGTTTCTTTGTAGCTGAACTCTCTACAAGGTGACTTCTTCTAGCTGAATTCTCTACAGGGTAATTTCTTTGTAGCTGAACTCTCTATATGATGGTTTCTTTGTAGCTGAACTCTCTACAAGGTGACTTCTTCTAACTGATCCCTCTACAGGGCGATTTGTTAGTAGCTGAACTCCCAACAAGTGATTTATTTGCAGCTGACCTCTTTATGTGGTGGCTTCTTTGTAGCTGAACTCACTACAAGATGACCTCTTCTAGCTGATCTCTCTCCAGGGTGATGTGTTTCTAGCTGAACTCTCTACTGGTGATTTGTTGCAGTTAAACTCTCTACGTAGTGGTTTCTTTGTAGCTGAACTCTTTACAAGGTGACTTCTTCGAGCTGAACTCTCTACAAGGTGATTTTTTTGTAGCTGAACTCTCTACATGATGGTTTCTTTGTAGCTGAACTCTCTACAAGGTGACCTCTTCTAGCTGATCCTTCTACAGGGGGATTTGTTTGTAGTTGAATTCTCTACACGGTGATTTGTTTGAGGCTGAACTCTCTACATGGCAGTTTCTTTGTAGCTGAACTCTCTACAAGGTAACTTCTTCTAGCTGATCCCTCTACAGGGCAATTTGTTTGTAGTTGAATTCTCTACGCGGTGATTTGTTTGAGGCTGAACTCTCTACATGGCGGTCTTTTTGTAGCTGAACTCTCTACAAGGTGACCTCTTCTAGCTGAACTCTCTACAGGGTGATTTGTTTTTAGCTGAACTCTCTACAGGTTATTTGTTTGCAGCTAATCTCTCTACATGGTGGTTTCTTTGTAGCTGAACTCTCTACATGATGGTTTCTTTGTAGCTGAACTCTCTACAAGGTGATTTGTTTGCAGCTGAACTCTCTACATGATCGTTTCTTTGTAGCTGAACTCTCTACAAGGTGACTTGTTTCTAGCTGATCCCTCTACAAGGTGACTTCCTCGAGCTGATCTCTCTACAGGTTTATTTGTTTGTAGCTGAACTCTCTACATGATGGTTTCTTTGTTACTGAACTTTCTACAAGGCAACTTTTTTCTAGCTGATCTCTCTACAAGGTGACTTCCTCTAGCTGATCTCTCTATAGGGTGACTTGTATCTAGCTGAACTATCTACAGGATGATCTGTTCATAGTTGAACTCTCTACAGGTTAATTTGTTTGTAGCTGAAATCTCTTGTTTCAAACTGATCTCACTGTAGCATAACTTCTTTGTAGCTGAACTCTCTACAGAGTGATTTTTTTTGTACCTGAACTTTCTACAGGGTGATTTGTTTATAGCTGAATGCTCTGCAGGGTGATTTGTTTGTAGTTGATCTCTCTACAGGGTTTCTTTGCAGCTGAGTTCTCTACAGGGTGACTTTCTTCTAGCTGAACTCTCTCTTGTTTCTAGCTGATCTCTCTACAGAATAACTTGTTTGTATAGCTGAACTCTTTACAGAGTAGTGTTTTGGTTGCTGAACTCTCTACATGGTGACTTGTTTGTAGCAAAATTCTTTACAGAGTGACTTGTTGGTAGCTGAATTCTCTACAGAGTGACTTCCTTGTAGCTGAAGTCTCTACAGAGTGACTTACTTGTAGCTGAACACTGTGTAAACTATAAAGTGACTTGTCTGTAGCTGAACTTTCTTAGGTTTACTTGTTTGCAGGTGATCTCTATAGGGTAACTTGTTTTTATAGATGAACTCTTTACAGGGTAGTTTCTTTGTAGCTGAACTCTCTCCACAGTGACTTGTTTGTAGCTGAATTCTCCAGAGAGTGTAGCCGGACTCTCTACAGGGTGCATGACTTGTTTATAGCTGAACTCACTTCAGTGTGACTTGTAATGTTCTGAATCACTACAGCGATTTATTTGTAGCTGAACTCTCTATAGGGTGACTTGATTCTTGCTGAACTTTCTATAAGATTAACTTTTTGCAGCTGAACTCCCTACAGAATAACCTGTAATGTAATAGAATTCTATAATGGAGTAAATAAATTAGCTGAATGCTCTATTAGGGTGACTGTTCTATTAGAGTATCTCGATCTCGCATTTGCTACACGGAGTTGGCTTTCGAATCATAACTCAGTGGTTTGTAATCCAATGCTTCTATACTACTGCAAGGACTTTCAATGAAGATTATTCCAACTATACACTGATTTTCAGCTCATTGCTCTAAGCGGTTTGCCTAGTAGGCGTGAAAACTAATACTTTTTATTCCTAAAAATCAATCGCGTAATTGTGACACAGGTTGGGTTTTGTGTCACATCTGCGTGGTCTTTATCTCGATTCCTTTCAAACCACCAAAAGGCACTCCTACGATGGTTACTCCATCTACATAGCAATTTTCAACCCATTCCATGAAGCGGTTTACCCTGTAGGCGTGACAACAAATTGATCTTGTTTTACGCGAATAATCGGTCATAACTCCTGAATCATTCATCGGATTGGCACCAAATTTGATGCTAGGATTCGCCTTTGGACTCCCCTTCTGTGTGCCAAATTACAAGGCGATCGGAGTACGCGTTTGCATTTTATAGTAATTTTTGCAAGTGTGCAAAAAGACGAAGAAAAAAACGAAGAAAAAAAAACCAAACTTTGGCCACTCGTATCTCGGACATGGCTTGAGAGATTTCCATCAAATGTGGAATATAGACTCCCCTAGCTGGCGGGAAACTCTGCAGCAAATTTGGTTCCAATCGGATAAGGTATCACCGAGATACAAATGTGTGAAAATAACGTTTTCTTTCTTCCTGTCAATATACTCACGGTGTGGCGCGCCGGCTTCTTGGGCCACACGACACACTATCGTGTGTCTTGATATAATGCATATAATTATTAAAGAACTCTACATGGTGGTTTCTTTGTAACTGAACACTCCACAAGGTGAGTCCTTCTAGCTGACCTTTCTATAGGGTGAATTGTTTGTAACTGAACTATCTATAAGGTAACTCCTTCTAGCTGATCACTCTACAGGATGATTTGTTTGTAACTGAACTCTCTACAAGGTAACTTCTTCTAGCTGATGTCTCTACAGGGTCACTAGATAGTAGTTGAACTCTCTACAAGGTGACTTCATCTAGCTGACCTTTCTACAGGGTAATTTGTTTGTAGCTGAACCCCTTACAGGCAGCTGAACTCTCTACATGATGGTTTATTTGTAGCTGAACTCTGTACAGGGTAATTTCTTCTAGCTGATTCCTCTACAGGGTGATTTGTTTGTAGCTGAACTCTCTACATGGTGGTTTCTTTGTAGCTGAACTCTCTACAAGGTGACTTCTTCTAGCTAAACTACGTAGTTGAATTCCTTACAAGGTAGCTTCTTCTAGATGATCTCTCTACAGGTTGTAACTTATCTCTATACAGGTTACTTGTTTCTAGCTGATCTGTTGAATTCTTTTTAGGGTAACTGCTCTATTACGGTGACTGCTCTATTACGGTGACTGCTCTATTACGGTGACTGCTCTATCAGCGTATCTCGATCTCGCACTTGCTACACCTAGTTTGATTTTGTGTTATAACTCCGTGGCTTCAATTCTGATTCTTCTACACCATTGAAGATCCTTTCTAAGATGTATACTCCATCTGTACAGCGAATTTCAAAGCATTATCCCAAGCGGTTTTTCTGGTGGGCGTGGAAAGTAGTCATTTATTATTAGTAAATCTCGATTGCATAATTGTTAGACACTGTTGGTTTTTTCGTTCTATCTGCCTGGCTTTTAGCTCGATTTCTTTCAAACCACAAAAGGTTTGAGGTTCAATAGTTAACCTATTCACGCACTGATTTTCAGCTTCTTCCCATATGCGGTTTACCCTGTAGGTGTGACAACATATTGGTGTTATTTTTCATGAATAATCGCAAATAACTCTGCCTGTTTATCGCATTCCAGCCAAAGTTGGTACAGAGATGCGCCTTTATATCCCCCTTCTGTGTGCCACATTTCAAGGCAATCGGATAAGACATTCGCATTTTATAGCGGTTTTTGTAAGTGTGCGAAAAGAGGAAGAAAAATAAGAAGAAAAACGAAGAAACTAAGCCAATTTTTGAATTTGCATATCTCGGGAACGTTTGAAGTGATTTCGCTCAAATTTGGAATGTGGAGTACTGAAGTTGGAGGGAGTGTCCACAGCAAAAAATCGTTTTGTTTCATCAAGGCAGCACAGAGCTATGGAGGTGCGAAAATTGTGTTTTCGTTCTTTCTGTCAATTTATTCACGGGTGTTGCGCGCTGGCTTCTTGGGCGGGTTTTACTCTTTTCACCACCTTTCATAAACCTTACATAATATTAAGCTCAAAAGCATCCAGACTTCCTACTGTAGTCGTTACTCTCTCTCTCTTCAACTTTAGGGCACATGTCTAGTAGTTACCGCGAGTGGTCGACTTTAGGGGATGCGTCCAGTAGTTGCCGCGAGTAGTCGACTTTAGGGGAAGCGTCCAGTAGTTGCCATGAGTAGTCGAATTTAGGGGAAGCGTCCAGTAGTTGCCACGAGTAGTCGACTTTAGGGGAAGCGTCTAGTAGTATTAGCGTTAGGGTTATAGAGTTCAGCTTTGGTTTCTTCTTCACCTTTATAGGGTTAGGTTCTTCTTACTATATACAGCTTATTTTGTTAGTCATATTTATAAGATACAAAAGAAGGAAATCAAAGGAGCTAGCAGCGGTAGCATAATCGGTAGCACACTGGATCATCACACTGGATCATCACTCTGGGATCCCGGGTTCGATCCCCCTTCAGGATTACACTTTTTTTCGTCTTTTTGGTTCACCGTTTTTTATCTAAGTTCTATAGGGATATGAAATAGGGTGAAAAGAGTGATACCCCTTCTTGGGCCACACGACACACTACCGTGTGTCTTGATTTTGGCAAACATTCGTGCATCTTCATACTTTGGCACAAATTTCCGTTTATTTGAAATCCATCTGGACTTCGAAATACGTACTCTTCAAAACTAAAATCCTTCGAAATTCAGGTTTGCTTATTGTGCGAAATTTTCTGTCTCGAAAATAACCAGCTATACGGTATTGAAAAAATTCCATAACTTTTTTTAACCCCTCTTTCTTAGTGAAGAAAGGGACTAACAATAAAAAATATCATCTTATTTGCCTGCTCAAGAGGAATTAGAAAATCTTTGTTTCGTTGCAGTAGTCCCAAGGATACGTAAGTTATAAGCATTTGTTTACGTCATGTAGAAGCAATTGTACGCAATCAATTTTTCTTCATGAATTTCTCCTTTGTATGCAGTGAAGAAGGGTGAGTAAAGGAAATACTTACCCAGTAATTGATTCCCCTGTCCATAGCGAACACGATGGTAAAACTTTTAGCTCTGTGCCTCAATCCATTGGTAACTTACAACTGTTTTTGTAAGCGCCTATAATTTATTTTCCATGTACTTGCTGTACATATCAATTTTTCTGTTATTGCTAAGGGCTGTAACTCCCAAAGTTATTGGCATATGAAGCTAAACCTTTACCAGTGGGTACACTTGGCTAAATAGATTATAAATATTTAATAAACAGGAATTTGAAAATATGCAATTATGCCCTGTTTTACAGATCCAGTCACATATTTTGTTGACTGTTTACTAATAGTAGCTGTCTCTCGGTTGCTAGGAGATTAAATATTCAAGCTACCCAAGAGAGTGACCACAAAATTAATGTACCAATGCCAACCTCTCTGCTGTATACAACCTCACAAAATCACATAGTGTCTCAGCACATACTTGGCATTCTCTGAAGTAAGGCACAGTAGTTACTACTGTGCCTTACTTCAGAGAATGCCTAGTGTTACAGGCCACCTGTGTCCATGCAAAATATAAATATGTCCAGACAAGTTTGGATTTGTCAGGATATTTTGTCCCAGCACTTATCTTGAGCACTGATGTTGAGGTGAGGAGTGGGGACCTAAATGCCAACTATCCATGTATCACACAATGGTGAAATCCACCCATGAAGATTAGCCTGTATTGACACCAAACTTGATTGTTTTGTAGTACACCACATGGTTACTGGGTACATGGCAATGTTCACATTTATGTTATTGCTCATGAATTTATATCTGATGAATGTATTTCAGCTGATGAGAAGAAACTGATTGAACAGGTTTTCACTAATGCCATTGACTGTCTGAGGATGACAAGAAACTACCACAGGTAATTTCGTCAGTGTGTACCTTGTGAACATAATAAAGGACCATGTTCAGTATTTCAGGCCTAAAAATATAGTATGTGGCCATGATGAGATAGTCTGGTGGCCATCAAATCAGCTATTACATATTAAATAAGGAATAGGGATCACTAAAACAACCTATGAAACATGAGGGGATTGCTGAATTAAATTGACAAGGACTATAATTATGATTACATCAAATAAATCCACAAATCCTGGGTTTATTGGATGTGACCATGCATGAATTTAATTCTGCAATCCCTTCTTGTTTTAAACGAAACTTTTAATTAATATGTCTAGTTTATGCACTTTTTCTAAGTCCATTTATGGATTATCTAACTTGGAAAACACTTTGAAGTAACCAGAGTAGCAATCAGGTTGCTTTGGTACTGTACCTTGTGATACAGTCCTATAATGCAAATGTTTTTGTGATACTGCATATATAATGTATGAATTCAAACAGCTACCTTTTGCAATAAAGGAAAAAGCATATGGGTAGTGTCTAATCACTGGACTGGATTACTGGAATGGACTACTGGACTGGCATTTTTTTTTTTTTTTTTTTTTTTTTTGGTTTTACACATTTTTAAGGGTGGGGTTACTGTACCTTTGGGTGACTTGTACAAAATTTCAGCACTGAGTGGTGAATATGATACTTTAATCCTAAAAAGTGGCTGTGATAAGCCAAATGATTCAATTAAATGCATTTTATTCACTGCTACTGTACTGTATAGCAGATACTGACATGTGTGTATATCCAAAAATGTTTCTCTCACTGTTAGGCACTCGGCGGGTGTGTTGAGGCAAATACAGCACTCGGCTTCGCCTTGTGCTATATATTAGCCTCTCGACATGCCCCCTTGTGCTGTAGTTTCCATACACACGTACGGCGGTGCTTTAACTATAACTTACAGAATGCAAACATTTCATTCAAGTAATAACCCATTATGTTTGTGTGTTCACACTCCCCACCCCACACACACCATGTATGTTATAGAAAGTTGTATCACAATAATAATGTGTGCCTAACAGTGAGAAAAATATTTTTGGGTATACATATCTGCCATACAGTAGAGTAGCAGTGAATAGAAATGCATTTAATTAGCTTATCACAGCTACTTTTTAGTCATATTCACCACTCAGTGCTGAAAAATGCAGTGAGGTGATAAAAACTAGTATTTTTTTTCTGAAGCTTGTATTTTACCCATTGTTTTTAATGCATTTTGTTTCAAAAGTAGCTACTGTGCGTAAATCGATGGTTTTTCAAAATTCGGTCACATTTGTGTATGAATTGTCATGAAGTTTTGGCCCCAAAGTTGTCCAAAACAAACAGTTCAGTTTAACTATCATGGTTATGTGCAATGTCATTGCTTTGTGTCCTGTGTAGTGTTCCACTGAGCGGTACCATTTCAAGTGTGTGGGACTGACTACGAAACCAAGAGGACAATGGTAACCAGCTGCATAAATGTATGTGTGTCCATTTACTAATGAGTTGATTTAGGTATTGCCCTTCGTGTCGATTGCCTGGAAAGTAATAGCTACTGGAAACAGTCACCTTGTTGTTATGATTTAGTATATGTGTTAAATTAACATGCTGTCTTTGTGCATGTATAGCTATGTAATCAGTCATTCTCTATGAAAATATTCAAACTGACTTTTTGCTAAATATAAATATAGGTGACTTAGGTAAATATAAATACATCTAGGTGACTTATGATAACATTTCAGTACTGAGTGGTGAAGATGATACTAAAAAGTAGCTGTGATAAACCTA
Organism: Dysidea avara; assembly: GCF_963678975.1. NCBI lineage: Eukaryota > Metazoa > Porifera > Demospongiae > Dictyoceratida > Dysideidae > Dysidea > Dysidea avara. The sequence continues at coordinate 17,161,492 of NC_089276.1, forward strand.
TTAAATGTATTTCTATTCACTGCTACTCTACTGTATGGCAGATATGTATACCCAAAAATGTTTCTCTCACTGTTAGGCACACATGATTATTGTGATACAACTTTCTATAACGTAATGGTGTGTGTGCGTGGGGTGGGGTGGGGTGTGTGTGAACACACAAACTAGATCCCATTGCATAACTGGTTATTACTGGAATGAAATGTCTGCAATCTGTATAAATACAATAATAGGAGTAGAAAATTGCATGGTCATAGCACAACAGCATACAGTATGTACAAGTTTAAAAGGTAATGTACAACAATCCCTATTACAGACAGTTGCGTACATAGCATGGACTCCAGTGACTAGTCACCAATTCACCATATATGTTATAGAAAGTTGTAACATAATAATCACGTGTGCCTAACAGTGAGAGAAACATTTTTGGGTATCCACACATGTGAGTATCTGCTATACAGTATACAGTAGCAGCGAATTAAATGCATTTAACTGAATCCATTTGGCTTATCACAGTAACTTTTTAGGATTAAAGTATCATATTCATTACTCAATGCTGAAATGTTGTTACAAGTCACCCAAATGTACAGTAACCCAACCCTATTAAAATGTGTAAAACTAAAATAATGCCAGTCCAGTAGTCCATTCCAGTATTCCAGTCCAGTAGTCCAGTCCAGTGATTAGACACTGCCCAGCATATGAAAGTTGCGTTTACAGTTCTAGTTAATGCAGGCCTGGAATGGTGGTGTCTAATCATTGGACTGGACTACTGGAATGGAATACTGGAATGGACTACTGGACTGACATTTTTTGGTTTTACACATATTTAAGGGTGGGGTTACTGTACATTTGGGTGACTTGTGACAACATTTCAGCACTGAGTGGTGAATAGCTATATGATACTTTAATCCTAAAAAGTAGCTGTGATAAGCCAAATGGGTTTAATTAAATGTATTCTAATCACTACTTGACAGTATCTACATAATAGTTAGACATCAAACAAAGGGTTCTATGAAATTTAGAAACTTAAAAGGCCCACCCTGTCTTATGGCGCATGGGCAAAGCGAGAGTGCTCCTACAGGACCTGAGGGTTTCTAAATTCTGTAAATTCTGTAAGCACTTGCTGTCCAGTTAAATGCCCATGCATTGCCAATGTTACAGGTGCGTAATTGCAGTGTTTTGTATCGCCCCAGAGACAGGGATCTATTGAGACGTGAACAAGGGATCTACAGGATTTAGATACCTGTAAGTAGCCAATGAAATTCGAATATTTCACCTTTAGGTTGTCTAAACTACTGTATAGAAGATACTAACATGTGTATATGCCCAAAAATGTTTCTCTCACTGCTACGCACATGTGATTATAGTGATACATCTTTCTATAACATATACGGTGTGTGTGAACACAAACTAGATCCCATCGCATAACTGGTTATATTTCATTACTGGAATGGGATGACTACATTTGTATCACAATGCCATTTAGCTAGCTGTTAATAGGAGTAGAAAATTGCATAGTCATAGCACAATAGCATACAGTACGTACAAGTTTAAAAAGTAGGTACGTGTAAATTTAATGTGCCCCCATTACACACAGTTACATATCATGGACTCCAGTGACTAGTCACCAATTCACAATATAGTTATAGAAAGTTGCATCACAATACTGACATGTGCCTAACAGTGAGTGAAATGTTTTTGGGTGTACCCACATGTCAGTATCTGCTATAGAGTAGAGTAGATACTGTCAAACAGTGAACAGAATACATTAATTGAACTCATTTGGCTTATCACAGCTACTTTTTAGGATTAAAATATCATATATTTACCACTCAGTGCTGAACTGTTGTCACAAGTCACCTAAATGTACAGTAACCTCACCCTTAAAAATGTGTAAAACCAAAAAAATGTTAGTCCAGTAGTCCATTCCAGTATTCCGGTCCAGTAGTCCAGTCCAGTGATTAGACACTACCACCTGGAATATAGGCAACATGTACAGTGGTTACATGGGTGTATCCATTCACTGGACTAGACTACTGGACTGGATTACTGGACTGGACTACTGGACTCACATAAAATTTGCTCAAACATACTTTTTTTACCTTTTTCAACCACTAAAAGTGGTTTCATAGGGTAGTACACCACACTTGAAACTAGGGCTCTCCTCTCCATGTCTTGCCTTGCATATTAAAAAAAGAGACGCATACAGTTAACTGTAGTGCACAAGTGCTGAAGGTCTGTAAGATACCTGGTCCTACAGCCTGTTTAAAGTTGTTATATTAAGTATGTTTGGAAAAGTTGCTTTCTTGTTGAAAGTGTGTGTATTAGGAAGCAACTCTTTAACACTGCATAATCGTTGTTATTTACAAACATTATAAACCAAGAGCTGGCAAACCTAGAGTGAATGTGCAGACTATATGCAATTTGTGTATCATAATGTAATTGCATGGTGTAAAACGTATACCGCAGGCCGAGAAATTTTTGTGGTAAAAATATTTTCAAGGTTGATCTGAGACCACGAAAATATTTTTAATGAAATTTTTTTATCATGAAAATTTTGTTACCTCAATTATACAGCTACGATCCAGCTACAAAGGTTATTAAAGTAAGCACAGTATTGGAATAGTTCTTGTGCTTATAATGCATTATTAATAAAGGTGTATAGTATTAAAGTGTATAGTTAACATCATATCGCCCTCGTATCGCCACACGCAGCTTGCCTCTTTGTGTCTGAGCAGCTAGCTTGCCTTTTCGCACCTGAGCAGCTTGAATCCCTTGGTCAGAAAGTAATTAATTCTGGTGCCACGCCCTGCTCTTCGCAATCTGATTGGAGGCCATCAATTTTTCTGCTATACGGCCTGCAAGCCGGGTGCATCACCAAAAGTATAGCTATCTACAAATAAACCAAAGAAAGACAACTTTTTGAGATGCAGTACTAAAGTTCAAGTAAAATATTTTCATGGGTTGTCTGCACCCACGAAAATATTTTTGCTCAAAAATTTCTGAAACGAAAATATTTTTTCACGAAAATTTCTCTGCCTACGGTATATGGTGCGCTACTTACAAAAGAAGGCTAAATAGAGAAGATGGCAATGTTAACAATGCATAGTGCTTGAAACATTGCTAGCAGTAGGCAAATGATGATAACAAACTGAACCAAGGTTTTAGTGCAGTTTTTATGATCAATGTACAAGTTTTATGTCTCATGGTGAATGGTATCAGTTTCTAAGACACTTATTTTAGTTAAGTCTGGCTATAAAATGTATGAAAACAAAAAAAACTTGAGTCCAGTAGTCCAGTAGTCCAGTCCAGTAATCCAGTTCAGTAGTCCAGTCCAGTAGTCCAGTCCAGTGAATGGATACACCCGTGGTTACATGTAAGAGTTCACATGGAAGACCACACCTGTGTATAACATACTTGATAGGATTTCAATGCCATCTGTGTCACCAGTGGACACACACACACACACACACACACACACACACACACACACACAGTGTTGTATTCACATCCTATAATAGCTATAGTACGTTCGCGTTGAGCTGAATCCTCAAAAACGATTAATAACTTACGATTGCTACATCGCATGGGCCTCCTCTATTGCTCGATACGTAGTGCTTCTCAATCCACTAAAAATATATTAGAAGCGCTTCATTCGAATGTAAGATACTCCAGTTATGGCACTGTAAAGTTTCGCCATACATTTTCAATGGGGAAGCCTCTAAAGCATGGCCCTTTGATGTTCATGTTGACACATGTTTGTGGCGAAGCCAGACATCACACACCCGCCCTCAACATGCATGATTTCACCATCCGTTATGTAAGAGGCTGTAATACACTTTTACAAGAAAAATAAAACAGTTCTTGTGTGTGTAAAACAGAGTTGCATAAGTAGAAGAGCTGGGGCCACTGTTGCACTGTATATAGAAGATAAGTGGCCTGCTTATAATCAGGAAAAAACTTCTTCAGCCTCAAAAGAGAAAAAAACCAAATTATAACAGCTCAAAATCCGTTATGCAGCCTTGGTGTTCCTGCAAGTGAGCCAAACAACATGTATTTTACTTCACATTCACCGCACAGCTACCTGTAAATTAGGTATCCCATAGCAACAAGCACACGCATCTTGCTATTCTACACCCTCTCACTTAAATTAGAACTACTTCGTCATTTTTAATCCAATAGACATGAACTTTTCACACAAGCTACTTTAGTAATTTTGCCAAAGAAGAGCGTTTGCCATTTTTAAATAACAAGTCCAGATGATGAATAACGTGGAAGTAAAGAAAAGGATTTCTGGGAGTGTCAACCCGAAAGATAAATACGTGATGATTGAGAAGCTAAAAGACAAAAATAAAAGCGCACAATGGTTTCTGCTGTTTAGCATAGTGTGTCATAAAAGTATCAAGGATCTTGTGCATAAACTGTAGGACTAGTTCTAGTATAAAGGAATATCCAGTAAAAAGCACAGAACATTTGCTAAAACCATTTGTAAGTTATAGAACAAATTAAATTTCATGGGAAGCCATATAAGCAGACTGTACAGAGCACCTTTAAAGTTACATTCCAAAACTCTAAAAGTTTCAACAAATAGAATGATACTGTTTGTATGAATTTGGGCTGATAGTACTTGTAGTGACTTCCAAACACTCCTGCACCGATTAAATATGGATGGTATGTTCAACTTCTGCTAGCACAATAAAGCAATGATATTTTTATTAAAGTGCACTTCATCTGTATTTTCATGTACTCCACAGAGTTTAATCCCAGCTACCTGATGACTCCTGGGGAACAAAATCAAGTTGTAATACCAACGCTGCAAATATATCAAATAATCTTACATCAGATGAAGTAAGCCCAGAAGAAGACTTGGACCCGTTGCTGCTAGTGGAAGATTCATTAATACCGCCATCTTCACTATCACTGCTGATTTGGATGAGGAATTGCTCTAGAAGTTCTTCATTACCCAAGCCTCATCTAAATACACAACTGGTCTTCCTTCAGTTCTGTTGCACCTCGTGTGTCTTTAATATTTATGATGCTGATGGACTATGTAGGGCTGCTTATAGTACACGCTGCGTATACATGTAGTGACATTAAAGCACAAACAGTTTCATTGCTAACCTCTTGTCATTAATCGTCTTGTACTTAAATCCCATATCACTCAACACTCTTTAAAGCTATGTTCTACTCCCAGAGAAAGCACCATCACTCTTAAGTTTGGCCTAAGACAGAGTACGTGACAAAGTTCCAGGGTTCAAAATTTAACTTACCGAAATCTTTGAGAGCGATAGATTTCCTTCCTTCCATACAATGAATGGATCTTGTCTGATGGCATCTCGGTCAACACTGTCTGCATGGACTTATGAACATTTGTACCGGACGATTACAATTGAGCGGGTTTGTGCAAAGTGCTTTTTCTTGGCATAGATAAACCGCCTTTCTTGCGGTGCTCCATTCTAATTCTTACAATGGATGTCCTTGAAATCCCTGCATGGCATAATGTAAGCCAAAACCCAGCAAAGAAGGCATTACGTAAAATACCGGTGGCCTTCGAGATTCTCTCCGTGATGTTGACAGAATTGTTACATTTCTTCACTTCTTGCTTAACGTACTCCCATAGTTTCGTAAGTAGATACTTCATTTGGCTGTTTAACTTCTTTCCAAGAGGGTTTCGCTCCGCACTCGCTGACGGTGCACTGGACGTCATATTCTCAACAATTAAGTGTGCACCCGTAACATGGGCTTACGAATAAATACATCATGAACAATATGTTTAAAGCCTTTGATCTTGTATGGCTTCTTAACCAACAACCCGGGATTCAGCTCAACGTGAATGTACTATAGTCTATACAATAGTAGAGTAGGTAATCTTGTTCATCCTGTATAACAAAGTCAGATAGCTGCCAAGTGGGAGCGTATAAACAGTAGAATAGACTACTGGAATGATGGAATGAATTTTTAAAAGCAAGTACATAAGGCAATACATAGATGCCATGGCTTGTCAAGCCATTTCTGTCGTCAGACAATATGGCACCAAACAAATAGCTCCTATTATAATCAATCCATTTTAGGTTTTGCATGGTTTTATAGAAATGAAATTCACATTGATGAATAGGGTATTGCCAAAAATCTTTATTCTTTATATTTACTATAATTGTGACCGAATTTGACAAAACAAGGCTTCCGCACACATCCAGTCAGCAAGCTAATGACCTAAAATTTTCACACAATTCTTCCATAGCATGGTAAAATACCATGTCAAAATTTGAAACTAATGGCATACTCCTACAGTAAGTTATGGTGTTTCAAAGTTATAGAAGTGGATGTGTGTGGAAGCCTTGTTCTGTCAAATTCAGTCACAATTATAATGGATATTGTACAACAAAATTTTGAATGATATTTAAGACATACACATAGCACACAGTTTGCCACAACATCTATTTTACTATTTAGTCAGTAATTTCAATATTTCAGTATCACAGTTCAGCATTAGGGCTCAGTAAATTGTATTGTGACTTTGCACCTTGGTATATAGTTGGGATAAGTTAATTAGTGCAGGGGAGCCCAGAAAAGGCAGAAAACAGGAATAACAGAATAAGCATTTTTTTATTCTAAAGATTTTAGTTAATATTATATTCTCTATACAGGTTTATACAGTGCTTGATCACCTTGTAGCAGCTCCATTGAGAACGAAATCGCAGTGGATGAATGCAAGCTTTAAATAGAACTCTCACTAACTGTCCACTATATATTAGAAAAATTAATCGAGCTATGCTACTAGTACACTATACTACATAATTGTTACATAATTATAAAGTCCTTTCTACATACTTGCTTACAGTAGGGTGGGCTTTAAAAGGAGATATGTGACCGGATCTGTGAAAATCCGACATAATGGCGCAAGCTTAAATTTTCAGTATAAACCAGTGATTGCAATGGGTAAAATATTCACGTAATTGAAAAAAAAACAAATTCGTAAATTTTTCAAACGCTTTGTTCTTTGTGAAGATAGGGTCCAATGATATATCACCTTATTTGCCTACTCAAGAGGAGTTCAAAAATCTTTGTTTCATTGCAGTAGACTAAAGGATATGTAAGTTATGGGCGTTTGTTTACATCACGTTGAAACGATTGTACACGATTGATTTTTCTTTACTGATTTCATCTCTGTATGCAGTGAAGAATGGTCCTAGTAATGGACTCCCCTATTCATGGCGAACACAATGGTGTAAGTTGCAACTCTGTACTGCATTGCGTTGGTAAGCTACAGCCGTTTTTGTAAGCTCATGTAATTTATTGTCTCAATGCTTGCCGTACAAATCGATCTTTCTGTTGTTGCGGCTGTAACTGCAGCAAAAGTTATTGGCAAACAAGGCTAAAACTTGGCCAGAGCATACACTTGGCTAAGTAGATTATAAATATCCAATAATAAAGAATTTGAAAAATGCGCCATTATGTCAGGTTTTTGCAGATCTGGTCACATATGGCATGATATGGGACGTACTGTAGAAGGTTTTGTACAACTAGGTAAACAGGTAAACGAAGTTATAAAGGATATAGACATAAATACTGATATACAAGGAAGGGTAACACAGGAACACAAAGGTAACTGTAGCTACAGGTAACCACAGGTAAACCCAGGTACAGGTAAACAAAGGTAAAAACGGGTATACACAGGTAAACAAGGGTAAGGCCATGCAAAGTTCGTTATATGTTTCAAGTACTATATACCAATTCCCCAAAATTTACCAGGTGACCAGGCTTGTTTTTTGCAACTTTTTGATGTGGTACACTACAATTGACATAATATAGTAGTGTATGGGGATTATAGGGGAAAACAAAGTTAATGTATAACATCAGTGTGTCTTTATAAGAAAAGAGTGTTTATAAGACATGAAAACCCTTCAACAGGTATAATTTTATGAATTTGTATGGTGATTGTGCAATTCATTCAGAAAAAAATGACCAGGGAGGGAACCAGAAACATATAATTAATTTTTCGTGGCCTAAACACAGGTAAACAAGGGTAAATATGGTAGTACGCAGGTAAACAAGAGTATACATAGGTAAACAAGGGTATACACAGGTAAACAAAGGTATACACAAGTAAACAAGGGTAAACACAGGTAAATATGTGCAAACATGGATAAACACAGTATACACAGGTAAACAAGGGTACCTGTAAATACCTTTGAAATCTGGAGGTTACTATCTAGAACAGTAACCTGCGTTCATAAAAACCTGTACATAAAAAACCTGTGCTTGTAATGGCTAACTGGTTAGTAACCTGTGGTCTAGTTGGTGGTTGCTTATTACATTGATCAAACAAAATATCAGCAAAGCAAAAATGGAATAGCTATACTGTCTCTGGACAGCATCAGTGATGCACTAATGTTGCTGATACACTAATGCTACGGTACGGCACTGACATTAAGGTGGCGGTAACCGCAAAATTATTAATCGATACATGGATTTATAAAATTCATAAAACACAGAATAAAGAGTGCACGAAGTTATATGCTGTATCAAGTTTTAGCACAACCATTACACTGTTGCCATAAGAAATTTCACACTGCTAAAACACGTGGAAATGCGGATACAGAGCAATTCAGGAACCCCTTTTATAATCATCTTCACGTCAATTTACTCGCAGCCTTATACCAAGACGGATCAAACGATGGGTTATTCAGGTTTTCCCAGGCAATGCCTAGGGCGTAATGAGTGTACCATAGTAATAGCGTAAGCAGACATCATTCTATTTATATAGTTTCCTTGTGCCAAGTGTCCACGACTATGAAAAGTGGACGGTAGTGCCAGGATTACATACACGGAAATTTTTTTTCGGGTATTGCGCCCTTCGCCCACCTTTGTTGCACAACTGTATCTTGTTATACAAGGATTTAAAGCTAGTATACTAGAAAAAATTGACGTAGAAAAGCCTTCTTCACCATTTAGGATACCATACTAAAACCACAAATTACCCTTGCCGCCAAAATTTCGCGCAAAGGATACGAATCCCCTTAAACTAAGTTTCTATACTACTCTACTTACTTTTGTGAATGTCTTCTTTACTACTACATATTAAACAACGATAAATTTCTTCTTACAACAAAGCCACGCGCTTTAACACGCAACGTAGCCATATTATTATTACGTAAGTGTAATCGCGTGATCTAATAAAGCAAATTCTTGTGGTAATATATGGCTTCACTTCATAAGGCTTCCCATTAGATGGGTTTCCAGTATACCGCCACCTTAAGGACAATGAATCTAAACAGTTGCAGCTGTTTTCTTTACACACTTGCTCAGAAAAATTTTCTGAACTAGCATACTTACTTGGTTAACACCACAGCGTTCATTACCTTATTTCTAAAAGTTGATGGAGCTATTCGTGTTTTACCACCACTCAATGCACGAAAACAATGTTTTATTTTAAAAATTAATTGTTGCACCACTCGAGGGAAGCTACTATTAAACTAGTGAAGTGCAGTGTTAACAAAGTAATACAGTACTTAGAACAAGCCAACATCAGTTTCTACACTATTTACCGCACTCTCAAGTTTTTAAACCACCATTCTAACCATAACTAAGTGGTATTGCATGTACAGTACACTGCAGTCGGTGAGGAAGTAGCCCACAGCTAAACTGCCAGCAATTAGATTCAGAGATAACATTTCTTGCTGGCTTATATTCAAAAAGGTACGTAGTTACACTGTTCTGTGTGCAGCACACTGTTTAAGCAGCTTTATGATTTTTGGATTTGTTTGACACTATACTGAGATACAGAAGTAAAGGCTGAGAGCATCAGTACACCACTGACAACTGATTGCATCACATTTTAAAAAAGCCTTTCAGCATTTGTAGAACAAAGCCATTTGGTCTCAAGTGGGTACAGATTTCATGAGGACTGCTCAGTAATGTTGCTTCCTTATTATTATTGTTAAGCACCTTAGCAGGAGACCAGTAATCTTGCAGTTTTGAACTTTATGTATATTATATTATTTTTTGCACTGTGTTTGTCTTACTATGGCAATGTTATGAAAATTTAATACAGATGGTCATATGGACCCAGGTGCATCAATTTGTTCACTATAAAATTGAATACCTTCTATTGTATTGATACTTTACACTCACATTAACTTTCCACTTAAAATATGGATTACAGATTTGCAAGCACCTTAGAAAGAGCAGCTTATGGCGAACAGGATGATGCCAAATGAAGGTTGGTACGATGAAGCTCCGCTTGACCCAATCATCTGGCCTATGGACCATTCTGACAATTCTTATATATTCATCCATATCTTGTGACATGTTACGATTATCCTGGATTTGCTGCTAGATTGTTATAGCCTATTCTTAAATGATTCTAAAAAGCCAAAATGAATAATGATAGCATAAAAACTATAGCTCATCAAAACTATACAAAGTCGGTGGATAAATATGTGGGTGATCCTCAGCGAGATTAATGCTGTATTTTAGCATGGTTCTGCCTGGCTTGGTCTGATGAGTCAATACTTTAACCATAAATAACTCCCCAGAATTAGTCCAGAGCTTAATGAAAATTTTATTACAGAAATTCTGTATGCGTACAAAAGTTAATTATCCCAGTGTATCTGTCATGAATTGCTACTACTACGCAGCATAGCCAGTCTGTAGATGATTCATCTTTCCCAAAATGACAAATTAGCACCAGAAAAGCCATTATTAATGAAATATTGCAAGTTAAATTATTTGCACCTGCTTAATTGCTTTGATCTTAATTGGACTAATCAACTATTTGTTCCACAAATTTCTGCTAGCAAAAGTTCCTTATATGTGACCGGATCTGCGAAAACAGGTCATATTTTCGAATTCCTGTTTATTAAATATTTATAATCCACTTTGCCAAGTGTACCTTCTGGCAAACATATGCTAATAAATTTTGGAGTTACAGCCCTACAAAGTAGCAACAACAGAAAAATCGATATGTACAGCAAGTATAGGGAAAATAAATTACAGGCTCTTACAAAAACAGTTGTAACTTACCAACAGATTGAGGTACAAAGCTAACATTTTCACCATTGTGTTCGCCATGAACAGGGGAATCAATTAATGGGTAAGAGTTGCCTTTACTCGCCCTTCTTCACTGCATACAAAGACGAAATTCATGAAGAAAAATCGATCGCGTACGATCACTTCGACATGACGTAAACAAACGCTCATAACTTACGTATCCTTGGGGCTACTGCAACAAAACTAAGATTTTCTAACTCCTTTTGAGCAGGCGAAAACGATGATATCCAGGTTTTTATTGTTAGTCCCTTCCTTCACTGAGAAAGAGGGGTTAAAACAATTTACGGAATTTTTCAATAATACACAAGTATTTCACCCAATGTATATATTGTAAATTTAGGCTTGTGCGATTATGTCCCTTTTTCGCAGATCTGGTCACATATGTAGAAGTATTTGTGTTTTATATCAAAGCAGTAGCTATGGCAATGGACTTTATCTGCATTGACGTCACAATTAACATAAAAATGGCGGTGATGGTGTGGGGACTTTGTACAGGGTTGTATTGGGAGAGGTGGCATTTTGCTATGATAATATTTATATAGGGGCCAGGTAAGGCATACATACTTACTAACAAGACAAATGCGTGCAGTTTTGTGTCTGCATCAAAACTTAGGACTGGTTTCACCTGGTGATATCATTTCACATTGCCACATCACACTAACTATAGCCTCTTACCTTCATTATCCATGCATCGTCGCATTTAATATTTCATAAGTGATGAAATATTTTGTGATTCTGTAATTACGTTGCTAAGCACTGCTAAGGAGGCGTACCTCAAACAAAACGCTTTAACCCACTAGTAATGCACAGAAGTACCTTCTAAACTGTTTTACAATTCGTCTATAACATTTTCTTACGAAACTTCTCCATGCAAAGTCTCAAAGCTGCACTTCATTTCCGTTCACATATGTACGGGCACACCCCCTTTTCAACTCAAAGGAATTCGTTATACCTAGTAGCTTAGGAGGCCAGCTATGTTGTTTTTCAGCTATTTTACGTCCATACAGCCCATTGGGAAAGGCCTTCACCGCATCCTTATAAACTAGTTTCACCCGTATTTCAAACCGGCACATATTAACCGTCATAAACCAATTAAAGCTTACCTGCCCAAAAGTTTAATGACTCTATATGGCCTTAATTTATCACATAAAGGCTGTTTTTAGCGAACAAAGTTTTGCTCACGTGGGTGCGGAAAGACAAACAAATATTAATACAAACACACACACACACTTTTCAGAAAACAATTTCAGTTCAGCCGGCTGTGGGCATGCGCCTAGTTTAAAAATCCAGTCATTTTTTTTGCAGGATTTTGCAGGAACCCTGCAGGAGCTTTCCAGGACCTTGCAAGAGTTTTCTCTTGCAAGATAATCCAGTCATTTCTTGCAAGAACCTGAAGGATCGTTTTTGCTGGCCGGGTATGTTTTGCAAACTTGATATGCGTGCAGGGTCATAATTAAGATTTACTGGTTCTATGCCAGGGTATACTCAAGAAATAAGAAACCAAAATACTTCCATTGTTTTAGCCTACCCAGTAACGGAGCCGCTACCATGACAGATAGGTAGTACCGCAAACGGTTATTAGCTAGCTACCGCAAACGGTTACTAGCTTTTTTGTTTGTGTGGATTATATATGTACACAAAAATAAAACAGTGCATAATAAGCAAATACAAGTGAGCTTGACTAGCTATCGCAAACGGTTACTAGCTAGCTATCGCAAGATTAGGCCATACCTATTGGATTTTATGTTGCACGGGCCCGACCGACTGTCTTTATTCATGACCTGAAATGATAATGATAATCACGTGATATAGGATCACGTGTGCCAAGATGGTCAATCTCGTATGTGCTAGTGAAAATCAGCTATTGGGATAACCAGGCTCCTCTCAGGGATTAAACCCTTCAAAAGGTTGAGCTTTAATGGTGAAGATATTCCAAACGAAATAGTTCTTATATTCAAGAGGTTTGATTCATTGTACAGCAATACATTATGGTGCTGCAGAACACCCTATATGTTTCATTAACGCTTTTTGTAGTTGTTGCTCTTTTTGTATGGTTCATAATACTTTAATTTTCTATTATGTACTAATTATTATTATCATTATCAAATCGACCTACCTACCCAAATTTTCTGAGGTTTTGCCCGCGCAACATAAGATCCAGTAGGTATGGCCTTACTAGCATGATAATTACTGTACAAATACTCACCTGTAGAAGGGCTAGCAAAGGTGAAGCATAACAAACACGAGAACAAACAACAGAGGAGCTGCCATTCGAGTTGTCGCTTGAAACCACTTCCAACCGCGCTGAGCTTCATCTCACAAACAGAATAACAGCTATTAGCTAGTCTGCTGCGGTATGATGACGACACGTTCACTCTTTCTGTTAAATATCAACACTCTTTTCTGGACTCTTTTAAACTGAAAATCAATCGATCGCTCGATCAAGAGAAGGTGCAATATATATATTACCAAGAGTTAATAATATTACATATATATATACATACAGCAGGCGCCCGCCCTGCTGCGGAGTCAGCAGTGTCTTTCGATTGTGGTATTACTTACACGTGGGGATTGGCAGACTTCAAGCAAGGAAAAAGGCGCACCACCGCTAAAACAGTGCCAGAATTGATTTTACAGGAAGCAGCAAACGAGACCGAAACTAGAGGTAGTCGTAATAAACGACGCGTCTGATGAAGAGCCCACAGTGAAGAGACCCATACTATTATGATTGATTATTATGATTGTGATTAAAGTACCTGGTAGAGGCAGAGCCTGTATACCAGAAGGTCTTATAAAGGCCTAAGATGTTTATATTAACTGCACTAAGTATGTTTGAAAAGTAGGAGAAAGAAGAAAAAATCCATGACTGGACCTGGGCAGCCTCAAACCTGCAGCCATCCGATTAATGCTCGAATGCTTACAAGAGTCTGCCAGGCGGTCAGGATATTTTCTTACTATTTTCATGTATTTGTATCCATAGGAACCCTAGAGAGTGACTTATTATCTCTAAGTACCCCAAATGGACATTGTCATACAACGAATAAGTACGAATCAGGGTGCAAATTGTACCACAAGAGAGCACAGATGGGTGAGGGTTATTATAAGAATGCAACAAACCTTGTATGAAAAACCAGTGCTGTATTTAATAAAGAGTGCTATACATCAGAACATACTTGCATAGCCAACATGTCAGATATCTTTGGTTGCTTGTAAGTGTTATATACAAGCCATAAATATGTGCTCATTGCAGACCTATCCCTGCTGCTAGTGATAATAAAGAGACAACAGATCCAGTAGACACTACAGAAACTGAACAGGTTGCAGAGAAATTTGCTCCATCGTTTGCCAGACCAGCTACTGTAGTAACTATTGACAACAAAGCATGTACCCATCAGGTTTGTGGTCATCCTGTATAACTGAGTGTCATTATAACAGAACTGTGTGATGTAAATGCCTTTAGACCAACTGATAGTGTCTGGTGTTCAGGTTATTTTATGTACATGTATTAAAGGCCTAGGGATCTTATCTAGATATACAGGTGTCCTTGAACATTTTCAAGTGCTGACATTTAGCAGGTCACTGTGTGCTGTAATCAGTAAGTGAAATCTAATAGGTTTGATTTAAATGCATATGGAAAGTTTGCCTAATTCTCTCTCTAGCGCCTTAGTAGTTTTGAATTCATTTATACGTACATCTTGGTAATACACAACTTTAAGCCATGTAGTCAGTACCTGCTATTGTATGTGTATATGTGTATATCATGTCATTCTTACTACATCTCATCATTCCACAGGTAGCCATTCTTCTAGGGTTTGACAACCACTAGTAAAAACTGGTCCACCAGTTAAGGTATGTGTTATGACTGTAATAGTGCTACAACAACTGTGTCTCATTTATGTTGAACTTGGATCAACTGTTGTAACAAGTGATCAGTTTTACCATCTGGTTAAGATGCAGTAGTTAATGTTATAATGGCTGAGGTTCAGTCATGTTTAAAATCCAGTGTGAGATAACTACCTCATTAGTGGTTTGTTACTGTGTGATAACTTAGTTATCATAAGTAACTTATCACCCTGTGGTGAAGCCACTCAGTCTAATTTGTGACATCAAAACAACCATGAATGACATTGTTTACCAAACCAAATATGGAAATGTACAGCACTTACAGTAACATGGTTAATCCTTTCCACAGTGGCAATTGGAAACAATGGAAATGGAAACCAGCAAATTATTATACAAATGTGCCCTAGAGTAAAACCCTTGTTTAGTGGCCACCTCTTAAAGACCACCTTCTTATAAGACCACCTCTTTACAAAGACCAAATTGTAATTAGATCTCAAAGATGGCTAAGCACCACTTTGTGGTCACCTTTGATAAAGACCACCTCTTTACATGGTAATATTTGGTAAGCTTCAAACATGTATGTCATGACTCATATCAATGTCATCTCATTGTCCACAATTTACTCAAGTCATGTACCATCCTCGCTTAGTTTGTATACTAACATAGATAATACTATGGTACCAGAATGTGTCAGACAAAAATGTTCCACGTAAGTGAAATGTAGCTAGTACATACTACAACCCACTGTATCAACGAAGAGCCTAGTCTTTTTAGCTGTTTCGATAAAGTGGTCTGACATAAGATGATTGGAACCTAGCTACTGTAAAGTCGAGTTGTTAAGCACATGCGCTTATAATTTTCAGAGAAAACTTTTTGTAAAAATCATACTGTCTGTTAGGTGCATACGCCTAATAAATAATTATGGTGAGTGTAACAAGGAATCACTACATTGTAATAGAGTAGTTAATAGTTTGTACCGGTTACCACGCCAGCATGTAAGGATATCTGACTCCATTTCTGGGTGAATTCCTTCGTGATAGATGAAATTGTCACTATCCAGATAGCTGATTTGCTATATACATAGCAAAGAGAGATCTCAAGGGAGATGTATGCGCTTGAAGAGACATTAATTTTCAGTACTTTCAGCTTTTCTTGCCATTTTTTGCTGTGTGTAGCTCTATCATCATATTGTGCCGTGTGCGCTTATCGTCCATGGTTAATTACAAGAAATATGTATGCGCTTAACAAATAATATGCACTTAACAGTTACATGTGTTTACCAACCCAACTCTATAGTATTATTGCAATGTAAAGAGTTGGTCTTTGTAAAGAGGTGATCTTTATAAAAGGTGCCTTAGCCATCTTTGAGATCTAATTATAATGTGGTCTTTGTACAGGGTGGTCTTTATAAGAAAGTGATTTTTATAAGAAGGTGGTCTTCAAGAGGTGGCCACTAAACAAAGGTTTTACTCTAGGGTACATTTATATGACAATTTGACCATATCTGTTTTCTATATTCTGTTTCCAGTTTCCATTTCCACTGTTTCCAATTGCCCTTTTCACAGTGACATTATACTATTGTGATAGTTTTACACAGATGTCAAAAACCAATAGTTTGTGTATGTCTGTTTTTGATCCAGTCCCAACAGTATAATATTATGGTGAAGAATCTACTTTTTCCAGTAACCCTAGGCTCTATCTCAAGAGTGATCCTCATCATTTATCATTCTTTTTTAACCCTTGCATGCCATGTGACCAACCCCAGACAAAGGTGAATACTACTGCTTTGTAAAATATAGCTAATGTATAGTGTCTCTCTAGCAGCTATGAAGTTGAATCCCCACACAATCTGGACAAAATCTTGTGTACAGTATCAGGAACTCAAACAGAAATATCTGTAGACTTCCACATACTAGCTGGGTTATAAAAAATGTGGTATCCCATAATAGTGTTGTTTTAGTAAGGACTTTTAGTTGTAGTTTTAGTTATAGTCATAGTCAGTTTCGTCAATAAATTTAGTTTTAGTTATAGTAATTTTTCTTAATTCCTTTTAGTTATTGATGTAGTTATGGTTATATTCTCTGTGTTATTTTAGTTTTAGTTATAGTTTTAGTAATCTTTTCCAATTCTTTTTAGTTTTAGTTTTAGTTTTAGTAAAATATTCTGTTGTATTTTAGTTATAGATTTAGTTTCGGTTATGTCACGGATTTGCTTTTAGTTATAGTTTTAGTAACTAAAACAACACTAATCCCATATGATATTATTGTTATTACACTCAACCTTATCTCTGCCTTGTAACAGGATGTAACTATAACTTGCAAAGCTAAAAATGTGTGGTAATAAGTCTTACAGTGATCAGTGTTGTGCCATCAGTATTTCTTGTTACTTGTTTACAGGAGTATACATTTGTATTGGATCCATTCCAGAAGGAAGCCATTAATTGTGTGGAGAATAAACAGTCAGTGTTAGTGTCTGCCCACACCTCAGTTGGAAAGACTACAGTAGCAGAGCTAAGTGTACTATGGAACCTGCGTGAACCTGGGAGGAAAAGAAACCACTCTTAAAAAATAACAAGTCAGCTATTCTAATTTTTATACCAATACCTACCTTTTTAATAGACATTTAATTGGTCCACTTAGCATGATTCCAACTACAGCATATTTCATTGGGTCTTTCCTGTTTTTTTTTGAGTGTTTATCTGTAGTGTGTCAATCAGTACAGGTATACCGTACAGAGAGAAACTTTGGCAGGGGTGAATAGCAAGCTAAAGTGCATTAGGTAAAATTAACTTTAGCAAATTCAAGCTTAATCTTTAGCTATAGAGTTGCTAATCTCAGGTGCTACGAGCAATTGGCGGGTTAAACTTTGACAAATTTGTAGCAAATCACCAAATTTGCGAGTGTTTTCGTCTCCTTAAGTTTCCCACTGGACAGTACAGGGTGAAGGTTCAGTTTTTTTTTCTGTGGGTAGTGTAATTATGTCAATAATTTGGTCATTGCGATTATATGTTTGTAGGTATGAACTGGTTGGTACCTTCTGCCAGTTCCAGAATAACTCCTCCATCCCTGTACTAGAGGAAAGTGAGTAGTACAGCTACACTAGTAGCATGTGTAGTATTGTATGCTGTGCATAGAATTTTCTTGTGATGATCATGTGGTTGTGTTATTGAAATTCTGGTACCAATCTAGGAGCCATTCTACCCAGATTTTTTGATAACTCTGCCTTTATTGTGTAGACTACGGAAGTGAATGACAAAAGTCCTTGTCTCACATACTCGATTGGGTTCAGTAGAGTCTTTGGGTGCCCATACCTCCAACAGTGAGGCATATGGTACAATGCTAATCCAAGTCTCCTAAGGGTGCATCACAGAGGCCTTGATTAGCTAGTCCAGTTTTGGCCAGATCACTTTTCAGCTACTTGAATTTTACAAAAGATCCAGACATCCCAGTCGATGCAATAACTGCAATAGAGCAGTCGCCTATTGGTTTCAGAGAAACATTTTACAACCATGCACATTGCTTCCAAATTTAACATAATGACAATTATGTTTTAACATGCATTTCCATTATGGTATCTTGAACATAGTAGGGATATAACACTTCTTATTGTTTTACTGTGATTTAATATCATGCAATACTCCAGCTTGTTTCAACACTTTTTATCAATGTACTATGGTCCCTACTCTAGTGGAAAATTCCGAATTTTTCTGTGTACTTGTTTGTTAACTTTTTTGTAAATAATTATTATGATTGGTGAATCCACGCATACTGCATCTGAAATGGCACTGTGCATCCCAATTATCATCTGAAAAGTGAAGTATCCATTATACTTTGTTGTCAGCTATGTTCAACCCCATTACGCAGCATTTCAAATCAAGAACTGTTCAAAAAGCACCTCTGCAAGCCACGCATACCGAAAGAAATGGTGCCGCTCATCCCAAGTATATCAATAATTATCGTCTGAAAAGTGAAGTATCCATTACACTTCGTTATTGGCTATGTTCAACCCATTACGCAGCGGTACAAATCCAAAACTGTTTGAAAAGTACCTCTGCTATCAAAACAGCCACTATGACAAATACAGACAATTTCTGTTATGAAGGGAAGCCATCATGTGCTATCGCCAAATCGACACTTTTCGCTGTCAGCAAAGATGAACGGGACACAAAGAAGGGCACCGGTAAGTCCATGAAGATTGCACTGTACGTACTACGGTATGCCAAAAGGCACCTGTCGGGCCAAAGTGATGTCGAACAGTGAAAAAATAAAGCCCGTAGCATTAGCCGTTATTGAGTTACGCTTGTCTGAAGGCATCAGTCAGTTACTCAGTCAGTCAGTCACTAGAAAATTCCATTAATAATTTTTTTTTTGATTTTCCATAGCAACTTGTTCAGAGTGTTTCAGGTCAATCGGAAAGCTTGTTTGGGTTTAGTTCTAACTGCCTCATCATCATCATCAGGGGAATTGAGGCTGTTTTTGGGTGATGTTGTTTCGTGGGCCATGCCTACTCCTTTGTGGTCCCTACTATACAGTATTATCATACTGTATGATAGATCTTTTTATTGCATCATATAATTAACCAGGCATGTGCCCACAGGACCAGTTATTGGCGTGCCTTGTTTACTTCATAAAAATGTGAACACGTTTGTGTGTCCGTACGTATAGTATGTATCTACATGTGAGGCAGCATAGCCAAGTGGCTAAGCATATCCCTTCAAATTGAAAGGTGGCATGTCCCATACATACTTAAGCAAACTTACTGTTGCATTATTAATGTTCGTTATCAACCCTGTACAATTGCTGCATACTGTAAAATCTTCATCTTGTCCAAGGATTGATTTAATGCGTATGTGTAAGCCAGCGTTGAAACCAGGTCGGGTCAACCGGGTCACATTTTCTCCGGGTCATCCGGGTCCGACCCGGTTTACAAATTATCCAGGTTTGACCCGGATTGGATCACGTGAGAAACGAAATTGTTCGTTTTACAACATGGAAACCTATAAACGCTAGCCACATAGCTCTTTCGTGAGCCCCGCCCACTTATCGCATTACAAACATACTCTCAGCCACACCCATTCATTAGTAAGTGCAGTCTGTAATGCAAAACTGTGTGTTTTGCTGTCTGAAAGCTTACGTGGAGCCACGCCCACTAATCAACTATTGTATGAGTTGTATATAGTCTAGTCTTCATTAGTAAGTGCAGTCTGTACCACAAAACTGCATGCTTTGCTGTCTGCAAGCTTACATAGAGCCACACCCACTAATCAACTATTGTACGAGTTGTATATAGTCTAGTCTTGCAGCAGGATAAGTATTTCTGTGAGCCACACCCACTTTAATATATAGAGAAATTGTAATACTAGGTATGCACAAAGCTACACCCAATTGCTGTCTGTAAACTCACAGTAGCTACATGGAACCAGACTCACTGACTGATTTTAAATTATAAACTTACCGGCTTTGTTATCACATAAGTACTCGTTTACTGAACACGAATCGAACGCTGAAAACACAGTCTCGCTTGCTCAAGGCTACCCAAAACATAGCTCTTATTGCACGCCTCGGCATTAATTAATCTGGGCCAAATCCAGGTCACATCCGGGTCAAATCTGGGTTGCTATCCGAGTCAGTGGGTCATCTGGTCAACAGTAGTGACCCGGTTTCAATGCTGGTGCAAGCTGGACCATTTTACCTCCAGTGCCTAACTGCTAAAGTTGATAATGATAATTTTAAAAATACCTTGTGTTCACCTCCATTATCAATTGAGGAAGAAGCAAGCATTGCACGAGCTGCGCTTCACAGGAGGAAAGAAGAAAGTAGCATATTCTGTATCATTCAAGATAGTTAGAACTGTAAAGAGTAAAACAAAAGTGATGATAAAGCTCAAGTGTTCTGTGGCATGCAATAAGTATAATTTCCCTAGAGAAACTGTAATAGCTAAGTGGATAATTATAGCTTGTGCCAATTCAATCTGCACCAACTCGAAACCACTTACATGTATATATAACAATGTAAATAATGTGGCATGTAGGACTTCAAACTGAACTGTGTTATGATGACCAGCTTAATAGTAATGTACATTTTCAATTGCGTACAACTTGTACAGTACACATATTACTGAAAATAATGCAATTAATTCACCTCAAAAATAATTGCGTCAAATCAATAAATAGTTGAAACTTGGTTCCATTGAATAAAATCCTGGAAGGGGGAGAGGGGGGTACATTCCCCCAGATTCATTTAGAAGGCTTGTGCTTTGTAGTGGGGCACTTGTGCACTGCTAATGTGACAACACTGTTGAAGCCTTATGGAAACTTTTTTGGAGCTACCTTAATTAAAATTTACTTTTGATATCCATATAATGGTTTGTTATCCATATAATGGTTTGTTTGTCTAGACAAACTAGTTAGTTGTCATGGTTTTTAATAGCTTAATTATATTGCTATAATTGCCTACAAGGATGAAAGTGGTATGACATATTGTATTCATGAATGATATCCCATGAATTATTACCTTCAGGTATGTTGTGAATACCCTTTTATCTTTATATATGATAAATACAGAATTTCTTTTTTTTCTTATAGGTGTTTGTTTACTTTCTTGCATAAATTATGACTGGTGAGCCAACGTATGCCTCATCAAAAGGAGAGAATGGCGCTGGCCAGACATACTATAAAAACCAATTGAACTACTTAATGGAGCACTTGGACAGCTCTGTAGGGTATTTGAACAATGTATTGAACTATAGTGCTTAATGTACACACCAACTGTCAATTTCCCTGGAAAGTGATGAGGCCATTCTTTTCAGCATTGCTCCACCTGGTATACAGCATTAGAAATGAAAAACCGCACAAGAAATGCTAAAAGCTGAAATGGAACGGAACCAATAGGAGCACGTGTCTAATTGAAAAATTGTTTTTAATAGATTATGCACCGTTTCCAGTAGCCACACAGTGACTAGAATTGTGCTAGTGTTAGTTTCCTTCTACTTGTAGGCATGCTATAAATTGTGCACTTCAAGTTTCTCCTGAATGCCTACCACATGACATATTGTGTTCTTACCAATCCATCAAATTCTGTTTAATTAATCCTGATGTATAATTACTTCCTTATCATTCTAAAGGGTAAACTACTGTAGTATTTTCATGTTATAGTTGTGTCCACTGAATCCTTTAGTAACAGTGAGGATGGTTTTATGAAGTCTGCTAGCATTGGCCCACACTGTATGTTAGTGACTGTGAATTATTTGTTTACAATGCTTACAAAATAATAGTTTAGCAGGTTGACTGATTGTTTTCAGCGTATGTGATTATAAAACACGTTCTTGCAGTGGACATTAAATAGAAACTTCAAGAGAGTGATTTCTTGTATGCCTACAAGTAGAAGAAAGCTAACTGTAGCACTATTCTAGTTACTATGTGACAGTTGGAAACAGTGTACAGTGTACAATCTACAACAAGTTGATGTTGTGCTACTTATAATATCCAGGCGCCCATGCAATTAATACAGGGCTTCCACTAATTTTTTTGAGTGTACTGTCGAACTGCCAGTACAATATGGCCTAATGTATTTTGCGGACTGGACTCGCGGACTGGACTCACGCACTGAGCTGGAAACAACTTTTAAACAATAATCTAGGAATTATCCATCTCTTGCAACACTGGAGACACCACTATCGAGCTAAAACTGCTGATACTGCTCTTCCTTACATGTAAACAAACTAGCGGTGCACTAATTAATTAGAATACACTTACGATACACGAGTACTAGCAGTGATAAAGCGTGGTAGAGGCTATTGTTGTAGCTCAGCTGTTTTTCCTTTGTTGCTCCAGTACTTATAGCACTGGTGTTAGGACTGTAGTGATGAGTCAGTTTATTTGCATAGCCCCATCAACCAGTGCCACCTATAGCTACCCTGTTAAGAATTATTACTGGCTCATCTCTACAACCCTAGCACTAGTGCTATAAGCAATAAAAGAAAAACATCAAAGCTACAACAATAGCCTCTACCATGCTTTATCACTGCTAGTACTCGTGTATCGTAAGTGTATTCTAATTAATTAGTGCACCGCTAGTTTGTTTACATGTAAGGAAGAGCAGTATCAGCAGTTGTAGCTCAATAGTGGTGTCTCCAGTGTTGCAAGAGATGGATAATGCCTGGATTATTGTTTAAAAGCTGTTTCCAGCTCAGTGTGTGAGTCCAGTCCGTGAGTCCAGTCCGTGAGTCCAGTCCGCGAAATACGTTAGGCCGTACAATACAGATTTTGTCCTGTCAAAACTTTAAAATGTCCTGGTACCAGTTTTGAGTTTATCGATACTCAAAATGTAGTCATGCTAAAAGTAGTATAACTATGTCATAACATAATCTGCACACTGTTTCTAGTCAAGTGCAACAGGAAACCAGTGCTTTAAGCTATTAAAATGAAGTTTCATGCATCCCACAAGTCAAAGGTAACAATGGTAACAAGGTTTTAAATACATTTTGCACTTTCATAGGTGACAAGTGCAAGTAGGGCTGGTGTTCAAACCTCAAAGTTAGCTGGAGGTAAAGCTTGTGGCCACAAACCATAAACAAACAAGTTAATTAAATATTACTGCCTTTGTAAGGCTACTCTCCAGCAGTTGTGTAGCATTCTGAGTTATCCAACCACAATGTCTGGATAACAATAAAATTACCTGCCAATGTGCAATATTGACCCAGATTTTGAGCCTACTATCCCATTCTAACTAAATTAATCAGCCATGAATATAATTTAGTTTATATTCATATTGTTATAGTTATTATTAATTCAGTTAGATAATTAGAATTTGTAAATACTGTAATTTAGTGTATTTCATAATTCATGAATTATTTTGTAATTTGGTGATTACAGTGCTATGCACTGCTAAGAAAGCGTAACTATAGCAAACCACTTTAAACCGCAAATTATGCACAGAAATATCTTCTCAACTGTTTCATAGTGTGTCTATCATGTTTCTCATGCTAATTGTATAGAGAAAGCCTCAAGGCTGTGCTTCATTTTTGTTCACGTAAGTACGGGTAATGCCCCCCTTTCAACACAAAGGATACGCTATCTCTGGTAGCCTAAGAGGCCTTCAGTGTTGTTTTAAAGTTGTTAAACGTCTATACAACCGAAAGGGAAGACCATTCAAAAAGTATATGAAGAGTCGTCATACCCGTACTTCAGATTGCCAAGAAGAAACCACCTCAGAGCAAAGTTTATGTATGTGGAAATTTATACCGACTTAAATTTAGCTTTCAATTCTTACATAGTGGCTGCTTTTTATCATATTTAACGTTTTTGCTCACGTGGGTGCGTACGGACAAACAAACACAGGTAGGTACGTGTACGTACACACACACACACACACACACATTTTTATGAAAACAATTTCAGTAAACCAGGCACGCGCTCCTTGTTTTATAAATGATTTTCAACTTAGTGCATGCTTGGTTCCATTCCATTTCAGCTTTTAGCACTACCCACACAAGAAGCACTTTTTTAATCATTCCAATCACTATGGAAATTACAACTAAACACATGCCCCAACTATAAATACTAACAAGTGAAATGGCGACTTTGTTTCCATGTATGTTGTACCAGTTATAATAGAGAACCAAACAAGAAACACCTACAACAGAAACTATTAGTGACAGCCAGTTGCACTGAAGGTATCTCGCATTACCACGAATCTACACCTTTGCAGTAGTGAAGAAAGAAATGGAACACAAAGGAGTAAGTCTACATTTTAGCTGCTGCGGTTGGCAAAACTCAAACTAAGATCAGTGGAAGATATCAAGTTTGTAGAGTTGACCATGGTTGAGTTACAGTATGCTTGGCTTAAGGCATTGATTGGTCAACTAGTAGAAAATTTTTAAAATTCATAAAAACTTGTTGGAAGGGCTTGGGATCTCTCTAAGGCATTTTTCAGCTGACCAATACTGACAAGCTACTACAAAAGAAAGTGAAGTAGGTTTTTGAATAGCATGTTTTAGGCAAGAAAGCCCAATCCATCCTATTCAGTACTACTGTACTGTACTCTGGTTTCCTGTGTTGCATTGTTTTATCAATAATAAAATTATCAAACAAACTTTTGTCTATGTAGGTTACATTCAGTGTGTTTTATCGTGAACCATGGTAGTGGGCTCAAAATAGGGATTGCCCATGTTTTTTGCAAAAATCCTAATAGAACACACACACCTAAAAACCACCTTGAAAAGCATTCTTCAACTCAGAACAATCCTCTGGTGGTTCTTTGCAATGAGTATAGGCCCACTAGTGAGTATCAAGCAAAAAGAAAACAGTATGTGTATTTGTGACGAAACTGAAATTTGGTGTTTTGTTCATGTTACTCATTATTATACACAAAAAAAATTCAACTAGAGTAGGGACCATAGTAGATCAATATAAAGTAGTGAACCAAGCTGGAGTAGTGCATGATATTAAATCACAATAAAACAATAGGAAATGTTATATCCCTACTGTGCATTTCCGTAATGGTATCTTGAGCACAGTAGGGATATAACACTTCTTATTGTTTTACTGTGATTTAATATCATGAACTATTCCGACTTGTTATGATTTACTATGGTCCCTACTCTGGTTGAAGTTTCCAAATTTTTCTGTGTACTTGTTTGTTAACCTTTTTTGTTTATTATCACTGGTGAACCCACACATACCGCATTTAAAATGGCACTACACGCCCCGGCTGTATCAATTATCATCTGTACAGTAAAATATCCATTGCACTTCATTGTCGGTTATGTCCAACCCATTACACAGCAGTACGAATCAAGAACTGTTTGAAAAGCACCTCTGCAATCAAAATAGCCACTATGGAAAATACTGACGATTTCCATTACAAAGGGAAGCCATCATGTGCTACCACCAAATCGACACTTTTTGCTGTCAGCAAAGATGAATGGTACACAAAGGAGGACACTGGTAAGTCCATGAAGAATGCATTGTACGTACTATGGTATGCCAAAAGGCACCTCTTGGACCAAAGCAACATCGAACAGTGAAAAATCAAGCCCGTAACCTTTAGTTAGCTGTTATTGAAAGGCATCAGGCAGTCAGTCAGTAGAAATTCTGTTAATTTTTTTTTTATTTTAAAGTTGGTATCACCTTGTTGAAAGCGTTTCGGGTTGATCTCTTTAGTTTTACGTAGCCAACACTGCCTCATTGTCATTAGAGGAAATTGTGGCTAGTTTTTGGGTGATGTTATTTAGCTGATATCTCTACAGTGTGATTTCTAAACTCTGTTCATGGTGCCTTGGTTCTAGCTGATCTTTCTACAGGATGACTTTTCTAGCTG
This sequence comes from Dysidea avara, assembly GCF_963678975.1. Classification (NCBI taxonomy): domain Eukaryota; kingdom Metazoa; phylum Porifera; class Demospongiae; order Dictyoceratida; family Dysideidae; genus Dysidea; species Dysidea avara. Next base: position 17,187,702 of record NC_089276.1, read on the forward strand.
ATGTCGTTGCTGTTCTTTATAAAGTGTGATTGTTTCGTAGCTGATCCCTTTACATGGTGGCTCATTTGTAGCTGAACTCAATACAGGATGACTTGTTTCTAGCTGATCTAACAGGGAGATTTGCTTGTAGCTGAACTCTCTACATGGTGACTTGGTTCTAGCTGATTTTTTTACAGGATGACTTTTATAGCTGAACTCTTTACAAGGTGACTTGTTTTTAGCTAATCTCTCTACAGGGTGACTTGTGTCTAGCTGATCTCTCTATAGGGTGAGTTTTTTCTAGCTGAACTCTCTACATGCTGTTTTGTTTTTAGCTGAGCCCTCTATAGGGTGACTTGCTTGTAGATGAACTCTGTACAAGGTGATTTGTTTGTGGCTGAACTCTTACAGGGTGATTGATTCCTCCCTACAAGGTGACTTGTAATGGTCTCACTCTGAATCTCTAGAACAAATTATTTATAGCTGTACTATCTACAGGGTGACTGTTCTATTAGACTATCTTCACAGCTGAATGCTCTATTAGGTGACTGTTCTATTAGAGTATCTCGATTTCACTATTGCTACATGTGGTTGGCTTTTGAAGTGTTTTGTAATCCGATTCTTCTGTACTAATGCAAGGACTATCTATGATAATTATTCCAGCTACATACCGATTTTCAGCTCATTGCTCAATGCGGTTTACCTGGTAGGCATGAAAACTAATAGTTTTTTTTTTATTCATAAAACTTGCTCGTGTAATTGTGACACAGGTTGGGTTTTGTGTCATATCTTGATGGCTTTTATCCGGATTGCTTTCAAACACAAAAAGGCACTCCTACGATGGTTACTCCATCTACATAGCAATTTCTTCAAGGGGGTTACCCTGTGGGCATGATTCTCTGAGATTGAATATGAGAGTGATTTTACAAGAACAAGTTGACTACAGCTAAAGGCAAACCACTAACTACTAACTGATAAGTTTATAGACAGATGCAAAGCATACCAAGCCAGGGTGTCTGGGGGAATGCCTCCAGGGAAATTTTGAAAATTAGACTCTGACATTAAATATGAGTGCAATTTTAATAATTATCACAATATAATTATAATTTATTGGATTGTTGTATTAAGGGAATTGCTATATTAGGGCATCTCAAGTTTGAATTTCACAGCAAGATTTAATTCTGACAAATACATACCACCTAGGAAATTTTGTACTTTATGCTATATTGATTTTTTAACAGTTACTAGACTACATAAATATTTGCCTGACTGCTGTAATAGGAAAACTGTTCTATTAGATTATCTCGATCTTATGTAGAAGTCCCACTATCTATATAAGTGCCTTATAAGATATATTATGAGTAATGGTTTGCTGCTGGATTGCTATGGATCTCATTGAGCTTGGATGGTATCTCTTAACTGAGGCTTCTTATGTATCTTCGAGTCTACAGGGAAGATTTACACTGTTGTACATTCATTTTGTTGTAGCTATGTATGGATAAGTAGCTATGGGGCAGCTATTACTGTATGAGGCCCCTTACAAAATGGGGCCCAGGGAAAATTTTCCCCTACCTCCACCCCCTGTCGGCAGCCCTGGCTAGAGTGGTAATGTAAATCACAAATCCCTATTTTGACTCATCTTAAAATCATGTAACCACTGATATATACTTGGGCCCAAACGAACTTGGATTGTCAGGGTTCGAACATTCATCAACTAAAGTTCACAAATCTTTTGAACTTTTAAATGGAGCTGGTTCCTGTTTACAAATTGTAAATCACAGCATATTAAATGTTAAATGCATGTCTCAAAAGTTTGTAACACACACATGCAGTTGCACTGATTCAACAGTTTTACTGAGAAAACTTGAAATTGAATACCACAAGTAAAAATACTTGTGGTTACTAGGTTTTACTACTGCTATGCAGTTGAGACAAGTGACTGGCACCACATAGAAACCTTAAAACCTCATAGAGGCATGGCTTGTGACCACCACTAAACCATCAACACATAACTTAATTAAATGCCAAATACCATATGTCTAGCTTCACCCACATCATTATGGAACACAACAAGATGGATAGCTTAATTGTATCACTATCTAATTAGTAGCTATAGTTCGAACTGTTCAACCGCATTCAAATGTTCATTCAAACGAACCTTTGGATTTACCTAAGTTCATTTAGGCCCTAATATATGCATAGTCAGTAACACTACATGCCATGTTTGAATTTCGCCCATAGTATTAGTTAGTGGTGTGCGATATCAGGATTTTCATTTCAATACGATATACGATAATAGGATAAATATCAAAATTTCGATATGATTTTTGATAATTTTTAATTATGTGGGTGGAGCAATTGCGTGGGAGGCTGAAATTTATATATGCATACAATTCACACTCTAAAACCAGTACATAGAGCTAATACAGTAAGAAGCCTAGAAAACTGGTAGACAAGCTTTTAAAGTAACTAGATTGTACAGAACCAACCTTCATTTCTAGCGTGATTGCACACTCACACACTACATGCTGTTGATTTATAGAAATATTCTTTGATATTTTGATAATAATTATTATCAAAACTTTTGATAAATATCGAAGTCTGCTAAAGCAGTATAGAAATTGATACGATAACAATATCAACAAATTATCATGATATCGATATTTTTTCATTATATCACACACCACTAGTATTAGTAGTGTACGGAGTTACAAAAAAGCCATGAAACAAGAAGGGATCGCTGTGGTGGTAATGTAAACCACAAATCCCTATTTTATGTCTGTCGTATATTTTAGTTAGTTGCTCCAATCGGTTGCTACTCTATCATCTTGTGAAGGTGGCAAAGCTGCTTCAACAGGAAGATCGTCAAGTCAAAGGTAAAGCTTGGACTAGTCAAGTTGCGTGATTAACAACTGTATAAAGACTGTCCTGCTAAGCCTGTGCTACACCTGTACTATTCCTTTGTAGTGCCATTGAAATTTGTTTCGATAGTTTCACATTGTCGTAGCGGAAACATGATGTACTGGAGCATGCACCTCTGAAAGTTACTTATTATAGTACATGTTTGAATTTTTTCTGTTTATGGAGTTACGTGCATGTTCCCTTGTCCATAGGATTCAATATGTTCCTGTATTTAGTGACATTAGTTTATCCTCAACCTAATTAGTTATGGTTATAGTTTACCGTATTGCTACTACTGTACTAACCTGTGTGTGTAGTAAATTTATAGTGTATAGTTATGTTGTTTGTCTATTTGTGTGTGAGTGTGTGTGAGTGTGAGTATAGTATTGTGTATATGTAGCATAATATGTGTGTAATTTTACAGAGATCAGGAGAGATGTAATGAGATGAATATCCCTTGTGAGGAGATGACCACTTACTACAAATTTATACAACTAACTGAATAAGTAATGATCTGGTCATGCATAATTTAGATGAAAGTTAATGTTGTGATATTATTACAATCAATGATTTATTCTACTTGCATATCCATGTAGGTAATCATACAGTATGGTAGTACTGTTATCATGAAGAACTGGGCTTTTCCAGCCAAAACTATCACCCTAAAACCAGCCTCAATTTCACTTCATGACAGCTTGGCAGTATTGGTTAGGCACAGCCAAACCCAAAATTGTCTTCAGACCAATCCCAAACCCTTCCATAAAGTTTTTAGGGAATTTTGGTAATTCTATTTAACAGAATTTTATGCTAACTGATTAACTAACCAACTGATTCCTTCAGCCAAGCATAACTCAACAAGGCTATGGGCTTGGTTTCTTTCACTGTCCAACATTGCTTCATCCCAAGATGTGCCTTTTGCCAACTGCAGTACATACAACACATGCAACATGGGCTTACCTTTGTCCTCCTTTGTGTTCCAGTTCTTTTTGCTAACTATGCAAGTGTTGACTCGTGATAGTGCAATGTGGCTTCCATGTGGCTGTGTTGGCTTTATGCTTAATGTGGTATATGCTATTTATTTTGTCATAGTTATGTTAAAAGTAAACAAATAGAAAAATTTTAATTTGGATTAGGGACAAAAGAAAAAAGTAGTGAAACAAGGGAATTGCTATAAAGTGGTGAAACGAGAGGTTGCCTATACCTGCAGATATACTAGTGAACGTTTAATCCCTAATTCAATCAATAAATTCTTAATTTTTCCTTCTACTTGTTCATAATGATTTAGGTATTGTTGGAGGTAGCATCTTGGCCTGCAGAATGAGACATGTTTGGTTGATAATTCCACTAGAACTGGGTGCTAGGGAATCTTTAGAATGTTATTTTCATTGTACCCTTTGGCAACAACATGCTAGTAAACAAGTAATCATCATCATAAGACTCTATAACCACTACATCCATGGGTATACCTAATCATCTGATAATTTACTGTGGACTGTCTTTAAGTATCTGCTGCAGTGGTTGTTGATGACCTGGCAAACAGAAATATAAAGTGGCTGAATCAGTAAAATCTACATCTTCCAGGATTCATAAGTCTATGCATTTTAATAAAACATGTATTGCTAAACTATGTGGGATATCAGATATAGAAATATTTTTGTACAATTCTTATTTCTATTTAATCACTGTATAGCTGTTATTGTAGTTTTATTTGATTTCTGACAACTTCTAGCCAGGCACATTCTTCCACACCTTCGCACTATTAGTTGCTACACAACAATACCATCCTTCATGTGAAGGTTGATGGAATAATACACAATGTCTGTCATCTTGTGTACATGTTATACTATCAACATGTAATTAAGGTGGTATTAGCTGTTTCACTCACAACACAGATCCTTTGTATAATGATCATGGAATCAATCTATAGTATACTGATATGATATATTGGTACTTCCTGTAGCTGTTTGTGGCTATTTTGTTATTTTAATAATTATAATATTTCCAAGTGTCTTGGCCTTACACTCAAAAGTAGCTAATGAGTAAATATTTGCTAAAACACACTTTTTAAGGTGGTGAATGACTTGAGCTAAACAGACTGTAAAGTAATGAGGTACATATGGTAAGGCGTAAACAATGAAGGTTTTATAAATTGACTGATTATAGCACATCAGATCTAGATTGTTAGCACTAGCAGTTTTATAACCAATGCAGCCTTTATACCAGCTGGTGGTTTAGAGTTAAAACTTTAAAATGGATTTTTAAGAAAATATGAAACAAAATTCCAAAACTGCCCACAAGCTACATTGTCATGCATAAAATTTATACCATAACACAGCAAAATAGTGTTCTGATACTAGCTATATGCTAACCTTGTCTTTAGTCAGTCATGAAACAACTATTTCAAAAATACCTATAATGAGACAAAATGGACCTCAAATTGATCCAATGCTATTCAGTATTGGGGCGTGTGTTCTGATTTGGGGACTATTAGTTTGGGCACCAAAACATAGACAAAACAAATGCAGTCAGTATTAATTTTGTGTATAAATTATGCTGTGGTATAGCCAAAACATGCATTAGCAGAATCCAGGATATTACACCATTAATGGCATGATGCATGGTGACTCAACTATATTGACGTACCTTTATAATCATTGTAATATCTCTCAATAAAACATGTAGAATTAGTACAAAGTTAATTTACTTTCACTCGGTTCAGTGGAACAAAGTCTCAGTGTGTAATGGGCTTATTAGCATTGTGATGCCAGTACAGCTAGTACACTCTGTTGGTATAATTATTTTGTTATACAGCAGTGTACAGTGTAGCTAGTTGCATCTACAGCCACATAATAATAATTATGGTATATGATTAATGTAAATACATAATTAAGGTTATGTATGATTATGTACTATATTCGTGTACAGTTTTGGGATTCACAGTGTTAACCAACTGATGTTGGCAAGTGGACCGTGTAATATGGAAGTGAAGGAAATTAAGTACTTTCCTGCTCAGGTGAAAGCAAACAGAGCCTATGTGCTGTATGTACAAGATTACAAATTTTGTCTTTGAATTTTGTTCTATATATTAATTACTATATATATCTTAACAGCAAGAGGAAGAAGTCAAGCATTTAATATTTGTACAAGCCATGGATGTCACTTACTTGTAGGTGGAAAATATGAGCAGAGTTTCCTGTATTCTTGCAAGTTTGTCTTCTGGAAGTCTAATTCCATATGGCATGAGATTCCTAGGAAGTGATAGGGCCTTCAAATTTCTCGGAAGCTAGTGGGATACCAAGATTAAGGAATTCCAGGTTCTGCTGGCAAAACAGATGAGTTTGGTAGGCCCGGTAATAGGAAATCATCAAGATGCATGAAATTGCTTGCTTGCTCGGCCCCCAATTGCAAATTAACCATAATGAATCTAAAGACACTTTTGATGTCAATCTTAGATATAATTATATATAATATGCATGTGGGCCATACTTTAGAATCATCTGGATGGCATCGTCTACTGTAACGTATGCGAGACTGCAAAGTGATTTTGGGATGTGATCATTAATTATACACTGTGCCCGGACGGGTGCGAGGTCCACCATTTGTTTGACTGATGACCTTTGGGGATAACTCAAAATTGGCCACTGTAAACTACTTGGCATTGGTATTGGGATAGCGGAAATAGCACAGCTATTCTGCTATATATGATTAAGTTCAACTTGAACGTAATTATCCATTACTGATGGGTGTGCCAAAGCTAAGCACAACTTTTGGACTGGATGGAGAGTAAGGCCTATTGGGAAACCAACAATTACCCTAGTGATGCAATACTAAACAAACTTTTGATTAGGGTGGGTCTGCAGGTGATCATGCCAGTTCAGCACTTTAAATGGTGTAGTAATGTGCTGGGCAGAGGAGGGGATGATAATGAAGTTCGGAATATCAACAATGTGCTTCTTCCAAGGTGTGAGCCAGTCATCATAAGATTGAGAATAAGCATGTGAAATCAGGGGAACTAGCTAGTTAGCATTCTTAAAAGACAGCAAAGATGCCCTAATACTCTTCCCTTTGTTGAACACATAAGGTTCATTATGGTAACTGTATGCTGCCAATACATGCATTAAGAATAAACTGCATAAACTGCACTACAGGCAGGATAAACTACATAATCTGTATAGCCAACCAGCTTGATACTAATCAAATACAATCTGGACAAGTCTTTATGGGAGCATGTATAAAATTTTTGTGGTGCCTAATTGTCTGGATAGTGTAGTTGAGGCCACACACCATAGGTAACCCATGCTCAATAACATCACTTCTGTTGCTATTAAACTGATCATACTGTATCTGGTTCACATGGTACCATAACGCATCTTAAATCCCAGTGCGTGAGAGTATCAAAGTGCCACGCTGGGTTATAACTACCATACAGCTAGACAGAGCAGTGCTGCTGTATGATATATTATTTATCACCCAGTGATAACTAACTTATCACCCTGTTGTGGAGCCACTCAGTCTTGTTCGTGACATCATAATATCCGCGAATGGCATTGTTTACCAATGGAACAAAAAGGCAAATAAGGAAATATCTACGGTGGCCGGTTCTGGGAGTTTCTCACTTATTTCCGAGAAATTTCTCACTTATTTCTCAGCTATTTCTCACTTCTCGGTTATTTTCTCACTTATTTCTCAAATATTTCCCATTTCTCACTTATTTTCCCGATTATTTCTCACTTCTCAGTTGTTTTCTCAGTTACATTTCCCATTTCTCAGTTACCTTCTCAGTTATTTCTCATTTCTCAGTTGGCTTTTCAGTGGTGTTTAGCAGCTACCAGCTACAGTACCAGATGCGACTATATGCTGGAAACCTCCGCCTGCATGACTGTTGTGGACTGTGCAGCTCTTCATCGCGGTTCCTCCTTGAATGAAGATGAATTGATACAGTTTTATTTTAAGAAAGGATATACATACCAAAATATAAGAAGCTTTCTAGCAACCAAGCATGGGATTGAGTTAACAGACGACCAGTTAAGATGGAGACTCAAGAAGCTTGCTTTGAAGCGGCGGGGAGAGGAAGTTCAGTCTTCCTTAGAAGAAGTACAAGCAGCAGTCGAGGTTAGCTAGCTACTGTGACACGTAATGTTATAACTAATGTTATATACAGGAGGAACGAAATGAATCAGGAAGGGACCTTGGCTATAGAATGTTGCATCAGCGTTTACTTCAGAAGCATAAACTAAGGGTGGGAAGGTTCGTATTACTTGGGCGAAGTCTTATATCATAGATATACTAACTCCAAGTGCCTATATCTATGTTTATACCTAGGAGGTGGCACTCCAACTACTCTGATAATTGTCCTCGATCAAAGTGAGAAATGTCTCAAGGACAAAAGACTATTTTTTCAGTGTATACTTTAATGTGAATGTATATTCACAAAATATACTGCAATTTAGACAAGAAGGCTGATTTGACTGCTTTGTCTGAGGATGAGATTGGAGAATGGTGTATATTGGAGTGCCGCCCTCTTGTTACATGCATGCATGTGAGGATAAATGCGAATGCAGTGGAACCTGCCTTAACGGCCACCTCTCTACAAAGCCCACCCTACAATTCCCCAAATGAGTAGTTAATGCACTTATCCACCTGTATAAAACAGCTACCTCCCTAGAAATTGTGGCGACCGCTATAGACAGCTTCCACTGCAATTGTTTCATTGTTTTAACCCATCAGTGTAGTCCAACACCACAAGGCTGCATTGTAGTCAGAGTGCCATTGAGGTTGTACAGATCAGTGGGACAGGAAAAAGCAGCAAGTAGAAGTAGACTAGTATCCCTGACTAAGTCTGACATTGAAATCTGATAGTGTGTTGAGCTTTGAATTGACTTGTCAGTGACAAAAATTTCAATTCTCACATGGGTATTTACATGGGCCTGTCATGAAAAAATTAGGTCCCTATTTTAGTTCCCCCAGTCCAAAAATATTGATATATTTGGACTCCACACCCAATAATTGTTTTCGCTCTGTTTTCAAAACCATAAGGCTTTGTTCAAAAATATTAGATGACTCCACGACAGATTCTTTGTCCCATATAGTACTCCATAAATTTTACTATTACATGTTTTAGAGACACTGTCATGATGCTATCAGCAGTTAATGATCCAGATGGGGCTTTAGAAAGAAAAAAGCATAAATTGAAAAGAAGAGAGTACCACAGCAAGGTACGTGAATTTAAATAATTATGCAATGTAATATGCACAATATTTAAGGGACCAGATTTTATATGGCACATGGATGGGAATGATAAGCTAAAACCGTTTGGATTTGCCATTCATGGGTGTATCGACGGGTAAGTTGTACATGTGATTGTGAAGTATATAAAATTACGTTAAAACAATTCTTATGCAGCTACTCTCGTCGAATCTTATGGCTTCATGTTAGCCCATCTAATAATGATCCCTATATTATTGCAGGGTATTATTTGGAGTGTGTCAGAACATTAAAAGGTATGAGTCATTAGCTACTTGTAAGTATTTAACATGAGTATAGGCTGTCCGACTATTGTCAGATCAGATAGAGGGACAGAAAATTGCAATGTTGCATTTCTTCAGCCTTTTCTACGAGAGTCCTGTGATGATCAATTTAGAGGTGAAAAGAGTTTCATGTATGGAAAGTCTACGTCAAACCAGGTTAGTTGTACAATTGAACCTGAATTAATTAGGATATAAACAAGGGGATTGCTGGTGGTGTTGGGCAAACTAATATTCTTCAAAAATTTTCCCCTTTGAATTAATGATGATTCATCCCAGGTGATGATGTTGATGATTCATCCACCCAACTGTTAAAATTGTATGTAATAGGGCTGAGCGATACTGCCATTTTAGTATCACGATCGATACTAAAGCCACTATTCACGATACTGAATACTTCACGATACTTACAAATATGTCAATCATAGCTGGTGCTACATAGTGTATTCCTCAGTATTCCTGCAGGAAGTCTTCAAAAGTAGCATCAAACTAGCCACTGTCAACTATGTTTACAGTAACAGTTATTGTAAACATGCTTTGAAGTTATGTTATGGTGTTCACACCTCTCTGCAGGGGTAACCAGGTTATGACTTACAAGGATTCTTGAGCCTTGAGCCTAGTACTTCATAACAAATGGCTTTTTAATGACAGTAATGTACAGGCATGGTATCACGATAGTTAATAACAAAATATTGTGATATCGATACTTTCAAAATATCGCGATATATCGCTAAAACGGTAGTATCGCTCAGCCCTAGTATGTAATCAGGGCACATCTGAAAAGCAGCCTGACTAGGCTGATTCTGTCTTCCCTGAAAAATAGTATTCTTTTACGCACATTTTGGCTACGTACCAGCTATCATTTTTGCATTGAACACGTACGTGTATAGCTAATGATCCGCAAAAGGAAGTTACTGAGGTAAACATACTTGAGTGACCATTTGTAATGAACATGGGTTATTTCATTTTCCTGTCATTTTAGCGAATTGAAGCATGGTGGGGGCAGCTACAAAAAATGGTGCTGGTTGGTGGATGGATTTTTTCAAGGTACACGCACACAACTAATTAAATAATTAATCTATAAATTTAATAGGAATTAAGGACTAATGGAGAATTGGATGACTCTTGTGATATTCAAATGTTCGTTAAACTGATAGAATTTATTTAAAATCTACTTTTAATAGGGACTGTTTACGTTTTTCTTTCATGTCACTGATTCAACAAGAGTTAATCATAATAGCAAATGAGTGGAACGTACATACAATTAGGCAGAGTGCACAGAACCCAGGGGGAGTTCCAGATGTTCTGTATTTTCTTCCACATCAAAACAGTTCAGTGACAAATATGTTTTATTGATCATGTTTTGTATTATGTCTGTTTTAGATTGTCGGTCATACAAGCACCCTATTGACAATGATGACATTGAAGCTGCTGAAGAATACAGCTGCTTGAAACCAGAGCCTACTTCACCTGAGTTTAAGGAATTAGCTGAGCTACTCATGGCTGAAGCTGGAATTAATAGTCCCACTAATGCTGACGAGGGACTGGCATTATATAGACATTTAAAGTCAGCAATACTTTGAATTGAAAGTTGATCTCTTTGAATAATCACAAATACAGTAATAACAGTAGGCAAGTTAGTTTGATGTCCTGATTAACTGCAAGATTTCAGCCCCAGATGAGCGTTGCTTAGGCTCATATTTTAAGCAGGATTCACATATTTGTTGTACATGTTGATCTAAATGGCTGTATGTTGGTAACTTCTTTGTTAATAATTAGCTGGTTGTTGGTCTTGACATTTCTCCAAGCATGTTGCTGGCCATACAATTCTATCAATACGATGCCTAACGACCATATATCTGAAGCTTTTCCAACTACTCCGTCGAAGGTTTCAGGGGCTGCATAGTATGGGGTTCCCACACAACGAGCTTCTGTGAGTGTTGAACAACTAAACTTAACCTTTGCCATACCCATATCAGTTAAGTACACATGAAGTGTACTTTCTTCTACCTGTAACATATGATAACAGCTAGTACATAAATGACATCGTGCAATTCTAACCAGTATATTTGATGGTTTTATATCCCGGTGAATCATTGGAGGGCTCAAAGTATGCATATATGTCAAGGCTTGGGTAATCTGCTCAGCTATGAAGTTCCTGTTACTCACAGTTAGCTGCTTTTTCTGCATGCAGAATCATACACAAGTCATTGTGTTAACTAGCTAGCATACTTCAGTGAACAGTAGCTTGTACAAGTCACTCCCACGAACATAGTTGGTCACAATTTGAATGCTGTTGTCATCACATGTGTAACCCATGAAGACTACGATGTTTGGATGGCGAAGAGCACTATTTGACATAGCATAACATCTTGATCACATAAAGCTCAAGTTAATATTACCTTAATGCTTTTACTTCGTCCATATGGTCTCCATTTGCCCTTTTGTCTAGTTTAAGTTGCTTGACAGCAACTTCAGTTCCATTTAGATGTGAAACCCACCCTCTCCTAAGTTTCTCCCAAGTGAGATTTGAGTGCCAGACAACAAGAACAGATCTGTGTGCAAGAACATGATTGACTGTCACAGTGATATTAGCATGTGCATCAATGATTACATGCAACAGTTGTACTGGTCAGTTTTCACAAGAGTCTTCCATGTTCTCCTCATACCTGTAAGTTTAGTATTGCCAAACAGATAGTCTATTATAACAAGCCTGATAACATCCTACTGTGAGAGCAACTGCATACCTACCAACTCGTACTTAAATGCACAAGTACAGTGTTCTAACCCATGCTGGTTGTCAATGCCAGTTAATTTTAAAACGCCGTTTCACATGTCCCCCATTGTGTGATGACCCCAGGATTATGATACTCAATTGCTGAGTGTGATATCACGTATGCAGAGATGTGATTAGGCCATTATTAATACATTGCTTGTTCCCGTCACCTAGTGCAGCACAAACTGATGTTAATGGGCAATAATTAGTTGCACACTAGATTGTTCTAGCTATTTTAGTGTGTGACTGCATTACTAGACTTCAAGGTATGCAGCCTGTTTAACAAGAGTGGAGAAACTCCAACCACTCAACTAGTACATGTTTATGTACATATGTGACCGGATTTGCGAAAAGGTACCTTTTTCACACACAAAATTTGACCCAATTTTTTGGACTTTAAAGCTTCATAACGTTTTGATCATGGCATATAATTGCTTAAACGTTTCAATGAATGTAGCCACATTATCTGGCTACATGTTCATACTAAGAGCAAGTTAATTGGTATTAGGAGTCAAGTGTTACATCATTTTGTTTGCTGGTATGTCAAATGTGTGGAAAAGGTACCTTTTCGCAAATCCGGTCACATATAGCTAGTGCATTTACCTTGACAATTGAGTCATACATAATGTATCTCCCTTAAGCAATTGACTCTTTAACATAATAGTGCATCCACGTGATCAACATTAATAATAATTATAAAATTTGGTGTGACTATCTATAATCAGATGTGGGTGGTGATAGTAAACAAAGAATGAAATAATGATGGCCTAACAGTATCCAGTCAAACAGCAAACTATAGCTACAATATACTAACATGCACAAAATTACAAACGCGTTTAGCAGGGATATATACCTTTGTTTTTCTTTGTCACTTCTAAGTTTCCTGGAGCGCCTTCACTGACTTCTATGACTAATGGCCGCTTATCACATAAGTCTGCTGATGAATGATTCATGGAGTCTTTGTTGCTGCCTATGTGTGTAAACTTTTCTGCGTTGGAATCTTTTTTCATTACATATTCTTCTAAAGCATTTTGACCTTTGTCACACTAAAAGGTGTGCATGCTACCATACTAAAGTGCATACGTAGTTTACCATGTGCACATACCTGAACACAGTAAATTTTAGTTTTTGATGGGTAGTATCCATGGACATGGATGTACTGTGCTAAACTCCACAGTTTTCCAGCAATCGAGTTCATAAGTTTACTACCTTGTGGGTCTGCCAAAAAGTACTCATATCTCTCCTCATCAGTACTGGCATTTGACTCTGCAAAGAATTGTTGCTTGGCCATTCCCACTATCTCTTCATATGTAGCTGCAGGGCGTAGTGAAATAGCAACCATTGGACCCAATTCCTTGCATCGTGTCCCACATTGCTTGAGGTCATCGAATTTCATACCCCCCATGGAAATCTAAAAGAATAAATACACCATGCAGTGAGTGAATGTACACCCCATTATGCCTCAGTTATAATTATGATCATTAAAGTGAAATGAATTTCAGGACTGGGTCTTGAAACAATCAGCTCAAGAGCAGGCCAATGAGTGGCAGAGGTACCAAATTGGGTATAAAAGTGTTGAAAGTTCATTCTATTTTGGGAGCTGGGCATTGTCCGGGAAAATTGCAGCATGAAATTAAACCAATCATGCAGTACTGGTAAATGGACAATTCACAAGTGCAAAAGTACCATTATGTATACATATAGACCAGAATCTAAGCTCATTTGATACATTCAACACTTACCTTCATCAAGACAGGGCTACGAGCGGTGGACTTCATCTTACCGCCAACCTTTTTACCTGAACTCAAACTGTCTTGTTGGTTTGCCTTTTGAATCGCTTTGTATTTCGCCATCAACTCAGCTTTCTTGCTTAATACTCCTACTGCTGTACAAGGAACAACTAGCCACTAATTGTCTTCAGAATAGTTATATACGTACCTGTATCTGCTTCATTTCGAACCGCTGGAACCGTTGCAGCCCCCGCTGCGACTTTCAGTTGTTGACCTCGTTCTCGACTCTCAGACGACCCACCAGAAGATAGAAACTCTTTGGCTTCTGCATTGGAAAGTTTTCCTGCTTTCACAGACTCATAAAGAAATTTTACTTCATCCATCATGACACGAGGATTTAATTTCTCCCGCCAATAAGCGCCAAAACCACGTGATCGATTGAGAAATAACTGAGAAGGTAACTGAGAAATGGGAAATGTAACTGAGAAATAACTGGGAAAACAACTGAGAAGTGAGAAATAATCGGGAAAATAAGTGAGAAATGGGAAATATTTGAGAAATAAGTGAGAAAATAACCGAGAAGTGAGAAATAATTGAGAAATAAGTGAGAAATTTCTCGGAAATAACTGAGAAATAAGTGAGAAACTCCCGGAACCGACCACCGTAAATATCGATACAAAACACACCAGTACAGCACTTAAACCAGCTAGCTAAATCTTAAAAACTGTTAATCCTTTACACAGTAACTACAAGTTACCAATATGATAGTTTAACAAATGTCAAGAATAATCCGTGCCGACTTTTGCTCCAGCAATCACTGTGAAAAAAGAGGGATATAAGATGGTATTTCCAGTGGCTTATTGAATACAAAAAAGCTTGGTATAACCTGTATTATACTAACAATCTCATGTAAGACTTCAGTTAATGTGTTAAATATACTGAAACCATATATGCGATGGTATAGTGTGGGCATTATATTAGATATAAGCTATTTGAGGTAATGTGGTAAATAAACTGAAACCATATATGCAATAGTATAGTATGGATTATACTAAAGTATAAAATGAGTATAATACAGGATTTATATTAAGGCTTATTTGTATTCAATAAGCCACTGGAAATACCATATTATATCCCACTTTTTGCACAGTGAATCACTCCCAACAGTCACTATGGTGAAGAACTAACTTCCTCTAGCTTCATCATTCTATCTCGGACTATGGTAGCAGTGGTGGATCCAGGATGGGGCATTTGGGGCAAATGCCCCCCCCTCCTTCAAGAAATTGCATACAAGATCGAGATACTCTAATAGAGCAGTCAATTACTCTAATAAAGCAGTCACAATGTTCATGAGGCAGTGTAGCTTACCTATGAAGCTACAAATAATAGGATTTTATTTTACATAACAGACGTGATATAGTTGGTAAGGATAACTAGCTATTATTGCTGTGACCTTTTTTTTTTTTTTTTTTTTTTTTTTGGTCTTCAACTGGTTTTCAGCAAGTTTTTTTGGTCTTCAACTGTTTTTCAGAAAGGTGCCCCCCCTCTTTCGAAACTCTGGATCCGCCCCTGGGTAGCCACTTGTTGGTCTTTATTTTTCTCTTGCACACCATGCGACACCATGACCATACCAACTTTTGACGAAGGTGAATCGTACCTGCATGGAACCGCTGTTTCGTAACACTGCCCGTCGCTACAGTTTGTAGGCAGTATGCAAGGTCTCTCTTGTAGCTACGAAGTAGAATCTCCACACAATTCGGACGAAATCTTGAGCACAGTGACAGGAACTCAAACCGGAATTTAATTTACTATCCGTAAACTTCTGCGCACTCTCGCTTACTGGGATATAAAATAGTTATATCCCATACTAGCTGTAGTACCTGCCCTATCGTGCAGGGCAGTATGTACAATGACATGGAAATTAAATGAAATTACAGTTGGTAATATACTATTATACATACTTTATAAAAGACTAAGGAAACAATGTGGTGTAAGGATTGCATGAATGCAATAATTGTGGAGAAGTGCACTCTTATTGGAATATTTTGTGACTTATTTTGCTCAAATTCTACCATCAACCAAACATACCATGAATTACTGTAATCTGCACTACAACGATTCTGTTATGACAAAATATAACGGCTTTATAAAATATAACAGCATGGGCACAGAGTGGGGGCTAGCAAGAAATAATAATAAATGAAAACAAAAAATTTTGAGTCATCCAGCCCAAGACAGCTCATGGAAAAAACCTGCCAGCCTTTTCTTTTGTTTTGCTGCACAGGAAAAACCGGAAAATGCTCCACTCTGCTTTGTATGCATGTGTAGAAAGAGTTCAAATCATTGCTGCAAAGTCTATAAATAGCTCCCATTTTCACAACGTGCCCCACGTTGTGAAGAACAGTCTGCCACGGGACCGTGTCATTTCACTGTGTAGCTGCAGTCATCCCTCCTCCGAGCAAAGCAACCATCTGATACATTTTTTTTACCATAATACCTTCCTTACCACCATCCACAGGTGCTGATCCACAACAACACAAAGCAGCAATAGCAGCAGACAAACCTAATTAAAGTGCATGTGTTTGCCTATCTAAAAACCTCACTATAGACTACATTACGTGTTTTGCAATCCCCTCTAACTAAAAGTGTCAATCTATCTGCTGACCCTACCCTAGATAGTGCCACATAAAGCATGCCGTGTGTGAAGCTTTCGTCCGTCAAATCTAATCCTACACCCTTAAAAGTTTGGCCCTGGCTTTTGCTAATGGTCATGGCAAAGCAAAGTGCAATTGGAAATTGAAGCCGTCTAAATTCAAAAGGCAAAACCGAGTTACTCGGAATGAGAGGAATGCGTGGTATTATAATATCGTGTCCTGCATATCTACTGTGAGAAATCTTGGCCTCTACTGTGTTAGCCGACAGTTTAGTAACTACACACCTAGTGCCATTAGTAACCCTTGGAGGATCTAGAGAGCGTAGAATAATAATAGGAGCGCCTACTTTAAGTAAGAGAAGATGCTGAGGTAGTCCAGATACCTCTAAAGAGTTCAAGAATTCTGTTGGAAAGTGAACAGCCTGAGATTCATCAGGTATGGTCTCCAAGGACCTGTAGTCACAGCAGTCACCAGGTAACTGCTCCACCAGAGTCATGTTGATGGAATGAGTGGTCTTGTTAAGAGGAGCAAGAATGCAGCGTTCAGAAAGCCAATCCAAGTCCCTAATGTTAGAGAGCAAATCTGGATACACCCTGGAAACCAGTTCCTCCTTGCTATCCACAAAGGTTCCCATGGTGTCAGGTAGCTGGACAACATCAGGTAGAGTGTCAATAGGAAACTTCCCACACAGGTGCACTCTCATGTTAGTGTGTAGTTGTTTAACCACCACACTGTCCCACAGATGAGATCGCTTGAGGCAAGCATCAACAATGTTACCTCTAGTGCCACCTTGAATGACAGGTAGAATCTGCCTGAAGTCACTACACAGTAGCATGCACTTGCCTCCCATTGGATTATCATTCCCTTTTGCCATTCTGTTGAGTAGAGCCAAGCCCGTGGTTTCCCAAAAATCATCTCCTTTGTGAGCATCTCTAACAATTTCTTCACCTTAAGCCTAAACACACAGGCCACTAAGTCTGGACGGTCCAGAGGCTCTTGACCTGGTAGTAGATTGTTCCTAATCTCTGGCCAATTAGGATTGGTGGTCATGGTGATAAAGAGGTCGGGGTGGCCATACTTCCTAACGTAGGTCATTGCATCCTGCGGACGCTCATGCATGTAGCATGGTCCACCAGTAAATGACGACGGTAGGATCACCCTACGACCAACATTCCTGGGGTCACCATCCCCATCTACTATTGCATCCCGCAAATCCTGGTAGCAATCAGCACGTAGTGCCTTTTGCTCACGCCTGAGAAACTGTAAGCGCTCAGTTTCAATCTTACAGTAGGCGTCAACCAGGAATTGCTGGAAAAGCCTGTTAGCCTTAAGCAATACAGGCACTTGCTGCCTGACCATGATGTGGTAGCGGTAATACACCATGGCTGTCAATTTCCTACCATTAGCCAATTTCAGGTTGATGTGCCATCCATCGGTGCCATAAGAAAAGAGTAAAGGATACTGTAAAGGATCATACCCCCTATGAAGTTCAGAAATGCGCTGCAAAGACCCATCCCTATAGTGCAAAACTATGTCCCTATTATTTACATTATCATTAGGCATTAGCACTCCTACCTCGTCACACATCGGGCCATTATACCTCCTAGCATGCTCTCCTACAGGCCGTTTGTTCTCATTAATCACTACCCTAATATTTGCTGGCTCATCATGCTGCTCAAATATTTCTTTAGCTACCTTAATAAGTTGAACATAGTGATTATCGTCATGCAAAAGCTCAGTAATACCCCTAACTATGTCAAGCCTTAACCCATCAACTATCCCACATCTTGTAGCTACTTCAGTTTGCTGGTTGTCGATAAAATAAATTTGGGAAAATTTAGGAGACTCACCTGTTGATGGAACTAAACTACCTATACGATGATAGACTTGACCCTGTACTCTAAAAGAAGGATTGAAGCCAGCCATAGTTATCTCGTTACAGCCAAAGCTTGTCATTTGAAATGCACTATTATACTTATGTATGCTAGCTAGAAAATGTTTACCTGCTGTGTTTGTACCTTCATACAGGTGTCTCAAGAATGACTGGGGCTGTGGAATTGCCTCTAACTGGACATTACCCTTCAAACAACAAAGGGATTTGGTCTCCTGGGGAAATTTTAATGCGCCGCAGTGTGTGCATTCTACACTAAGTGTGCCTACATGCTACATCTGTAGTGTTGAAGAAGTTGTGTGGCTGATAGTTAAGCCCCCTAAAGCTTGGGTGTGTGCTTGCACGTACCTGTTGTCTGCGTGCTGTGTTAGCCTGCTGCTCCAGAGCTCTGTAGAGTGGATCAGCTCGAGCTTGTTGATGGGAAGCTGTATCTTGTTGTTGCTCCTCCCTCCTTGTTACTGGGTCTTCACGAGCAAGTCTACGGGCAGCTGTATCACGCTGCTGTTCTTCTTCTCTGGTGGCCTGGTCCGCACGCGCAAGTCGACGGGCAGCTGCATCGTGGATCCGTTCCTGTGATCTTCTTTCTTCGTCCTGGCGGGCCACACGATGGGCTTCTGCGTCACGTTGTCTGGATGGGGTGGTAGCTCCAGTTGAAGCCTCCTGGCGGCGCAGTATTTGTCGTTCTGCTTCTTCCCGTCTCTTCTCTGGATCCAATCTTTGGTTCTGCTTGCGTCTCTTTGCTTGAAACGCACAAAAAGTAGACGATCGTTTTCGCTTAGGCGGCATGCTCGGGCATGCTTACACAGCACATCAAATGAATTTGAATTAGAAATATCACGTGTGTACAGTTGGCAAAAACACATGCGGTACAGTGCGAAAAAGGTGTACTGAAAAGGTGCCCAAAACGAAAAAAAAAAGTTAACACCAGCTGGACTCGAACCCACAACCTCGCGCAAGTAAGGCAGGCACCTAAACCATTAACCTATATACTTCACCACATTGTTACAGTAATATTTTAGTATTATAAAGACTTGTACAAATGGACTGAGATAGGTGTTTACTTGCGGTTTGCATGCGGTTTATAGAAAGAATTCAAGCGAATTTTAGTCTACACACCTGCCTTCAACGGCCCCTAGACGACTAACGATAGCTCGCACGAACTTTTCGAAAGCGTCATTGTTGAGCTCAATAATCAGCGCTTCCATGACGCCAAAGACGCTTCCAAACGCGCAGCGGCTCGAGAGTGCAATGCGTGACATCAAATGGAATGCAGACAGACAGACAGACGGCTTTTCACTCTTATAATATAGATACTCGGATGATATCATTGTTATTACACTCATTTTTGGAAACTGAATGTGACGGTCCCGACTACCAACAGTGTGGGATTTTCCGTGTTCTTTGCGTAAACGTTTGGGAATGCGACGATCGTACGGTCCAATGGAGTACTAACAGTGTGGGACTTTCCGTGTTCTTTGCGTAAACGTTTGGGAACGCGACGATCGTACGGTCGAATAGAGTACTGTAATTGTGGGACTCGCTCAGGCTCGCCCCAATTAACTTTTATTTATTTATTTATTAATGCTTTACAGCACAAGTGCTGAAGGTCTGTAGGGCACCTGGTCCTACAGCCTGCTCAAAGACTTTAGCTACTTAGACTTTAACTACTTAAGGTATGTTTGAAAAGTTGGAGAAAGGAGAAAAAACTGAAACTGTAAGTGCTCCCTAGGAAAAATCCTGGCTAAATTGCTAAGTGCCACAACCGCATAAAAATCCAGTGAATCTGTGATAGCAAGAATGGCACACTGTAGCTAGCTAGCTCTGTTCTACTATGCTACTCATCACTGAAATGTTGCTATATGCTAGTCTCGCGTGGCCAGACCGATTTTTCTTCGTCACGGCGCTTATCGATTAGAGATTATAAGCGCCTACTCCGAAATAGGGTACAACTCGTTTTGACACCCCAAGCAAGAGCTCGGGGTGTTTAATCAACTTTCGTCATAAAACGTATACTTCCTTTTAATTTTTCAAGCCACGTACGCACTGGAAATGCCATGAACGATAGTCGGTACTCGGTAGAGTCGATGAGAAACACAGAAGGTGGTTTTCTAAGGCTAAAAAGAACACGGGTTGATTCCTTGTTCAGTTCGCCTTCAGTATCTTCGTTGTCACAAGGAATCGATCCGTGACCTTGTTAACCGTAGAAAACCAGCCTCAGTGTCGCTCATCAACTCCACCGGCTATCGTTCATGGCATTTCCAGTGCGTACGTGGCTTGAAATTTAAAAGGGAGTATACGTTTTATGACGAAAGTTGATTAAACACCCCGAGCTCTTGCTTGGGGTGTGAAAACGAGTTTACGTATTGATTCTGGACTGGACCAGACCCTGTTTCGGAGTAGGCGCTTATAATCTCTAATCGATAAGCGCCGTGACGAAGAAAAATCGGTCTGGCCACGCGAGACTAGCTATATGCGTGATAGCACCTCGGATAGCACTGAAACAGCGCTGTAGGACTTTTAACAGGGCTAATTTATTGCTTACCAACAGGCTGTCATGGTGAGAGTCTAGGGTATTTGCTGCTGGTTAGCTAAGTGTAATGTGTGGGGTACATGGTAGGCAGCAAATTCTTGAGCAAATTGCATTGAAGCTTAACTTTCTGTTTTCGTCATGTTTACTGAAGGGGGTGTGGCCACTAATTGATGGAACCAGGTGAAACAGTTCAGCAGGGGCTAGCTTATGTGTTGTAACTAGCTTATAGCAACTGAAAAATGACATAACAGCCTTTGTAAGCTATCAGCAACAGTTACTGTAAGAAGATACTTCTGTGCGTAATTGTGGTTTAAAGTGGTTCACATGATACTAGACATAAAAGTTTTAGTACCGGCTAGGGCTGGGACGAAGCTTTGAATGTTTCATGAGTGGTTAAGTAAAGTTCGAATTATAAAAGTATCCTTCGAAGCTTCTTAATGCACTCATAGTCTACGACAGAATTACAAATAAACGTCGTTATCTTAATTGCAGCTGTTTATTCATCTTGTGCAATCGATGTGGGCCACACCCACTTTTAAACCATCGCAGTTTAGCTTGCTACCATAGTTGTAGCACCTTATAAAGTGGTAGATAATGCATGGAAAATGACCTTTTAGCCATTAGTTTGTGTTTACCTATGCATGATTGCAGTGTAGTGGACACACCCATTTGCAATCAATCGTTTGTATCATTCAGTAGTTGCTATGCACTTCCCAAATGCTTACAAACTTATTAGAAAGATAGAACTTAGGAAGGATGTGCATAAATGCAAGAAAGCTTGTAACTTGAAAGCTAACACCAAAGCTTTGAATGTTCGAACATTTTATTAGGGAATATTTAAAGGTAAATTTCAATATTCATCCCACCAGTTGATTATAGAGCTAATGGTAAGGCACAGGCCCCAGAAAGTTCTCTATTACACGTAAACTTGTTATTGACAGGAAAATATGCTTGTTACAGTACAGAAATATTGGGGGAGAACAGTGATAAATACTTTAAAAGTCCATATTTGATAAAGCAATATGGTGCTCCATTGGCCCAGTTTGAACACAAAATGACCCACACAACTCATGGCTTCTTCTCCAATTTTCTTAGCACTAATTCAGCTTTGTGACTAATACACATCAAACATAAGCTGATTGGCCCAGTGGTATACTACTAGTGGAGCAGTATATGTCTGGGTTGGGCCAGTTTGGTCCAGAGTTGAAATACTTATCAAAAACCCTGGTTTGTACTTTCCTAAGTGATACTTGGATCACCATGGGAAAGCAACGATAGTGAAGATAATACCAACAAAGACACTGACGAGTTGTTGCATATGGCATTACAGCAGGACGTATTGTACTTTGTGGACTGGACTCATAAACTGAGATGGAAACAACTTCTCAACAATAATTCAGAAATTACGTACCTAGCTCTTGTAATGCTGGAGACACCATTATTGCTCTTACGTGAAGGTTGCACCAAGAGTTATAATATTTGTATGAACTCTCCGTAAATTATTAGAATTTTAAAATGTGTGATGGTAGTGGGGTGGCATGGCTATTCCTACATGGTTTAGCTGTAGTTTATAATTAATACACACCTGCAGATTGGTACTATTTGATATTGAACAAGAAGTGGCATGAAACTATGTGGTTGAATTAAGACTACTTTCTGGCCCATCACTGAAGCCTAAACATTATTGCAAAGCATTAGAGCAACAGAGGAACAACTCTGTATAGTACCACAATAGCCTCTATCACTGCTGATATGCACAAGTACACGTGTTTCGTAAATATTTCAGTAGTGCATGTACAACATTATGACTTGTAAGGAAGAGGAGTATCAGCAGTTGTATCTCAGTAATGGCATCTCCAGCATTGTAAGAGCTAGATTATTGTTAAGATAATGTTTTCACTCAGTTCAGTCCTCAAGTCCAGTCTGTGAAATATAGTACATCTCTCGACAGTGTGAAGACCAGACAGTTTTAAGACACAGCTAACATGAAATGGCGACAAGTTGTCACAACAACAGTATGTTTTTGAATACAGACCACACCCACAATACAGATAATTCAAAACACCATTCTACAAGGAAGCTTACCCACCTAGGTTCTGGACTTGTCCATTTATCATGATGAAGATATGTAGGCTACAGCATTACCTCCCATAGTTGATTTTCAAGCATGCTTATAATGAATGTAGTGGCTGAACTTGTATTGTTTAGGTGAATGGTCTCCCACCACATGAAAAGCATAGTCTTTGCTGGTTCACTATTTTCCTGGTAAAACCTCTAATCCATATAGGCAGCGGAAAAGGGGGCTAAAGAATGATATCTCTCCAAAATTATCCTTCTTGGAGTGGGGTTGAAAACCGTGAATAAGTTGATATACTCTAATAGAATGCTCAAATACCCTAACAGAGCAGTCAAAGTGTTTCATAGAAATGTGTTCCTAATTGTATGTAATAAAAACAAACAAACAAAAAAAACCTACAGCAGGAATCAGACCGCTGTTCTTTAATTTACTTTGAGAGTTTGTGTGTTACCACTAAATTAATTTTGGTGAGCTTTGAGACATTGTTAAAGCTAAAATGGCTACAACTTCTGGGGGCTGTTGATCCCCTGTTGTCTATACTCCCCCCTCACATCAACTACTTCCTCCACCACTACTCTAATCCAAGTAATATCAGATGAAGCATTGTTGTGTGTGATGTGTGACGTTAGCTAGTGCGCAGTTATGAACTGAAGGGGGGGTTAGCCACTTTTATTTTATTAGTAATATATTTGAAATATACATAATTGCCCATAATTCATAGAAAGTTTTTGTGCAACACTACAGATTTTTTCCTTTTATTTTTGTCTTGACCTCTTGATATTATGATGTAAATTTTGTTGTTTAGGTTAGTAAATATCTGCCAAGACCAATACCGATGTTTGTAGTCTGTCAATTATTTGGTCTTATAATTAATTATAGAGGTTATCCGTTTGACGTCACACTCCGTATAATTACTGGTTATATCTTCATAAATGCGTAAAGCAAGAGTGAGTTACAAGCCAAAGAATGTTAGTGAAAATAAGAAAGCTGTGGTCATTTGTTATGTTATTCATTGCTTAGTAATATCACTTTGCAGCTGGAAGAAACAGGGCCATTAAACTCCAGCTGCTCACTGGCTTGTACCGCTGAATAAACCCAGTCCCCTCTATTCCCACTATTCAATTGGCTATTCCTATAAGTAACTGACTTGATGTAGTGATTCCCCCCAAGTCTTTGTTCAATTATGCAAAATTGCTAAAGTTTAATTTTTTCATATGGGTCCCATTGATTTTTGCCTTAAAAACATGGTGTTTACCAACCATTACTAACTTAGAATGATGTAAATGGATAACCTCTATAGTCCCATAATACATGTGGCCATTGTGACCATAATTAATTTAGTAGATCTGATTGGTTCCCCTATTAGTTATACGTTGTATGCTTCGGTGTAACGATTTCTCACTACAGGCTCTACTCAAACACATCACAAAGATGAGTAGTGTACGACTGTACCTACCCAAGGACCTACGACCAGCTGATAATTGGTTCAGTGTTGGCAAATCCATCCAAGAGGTGATCCGTCAGTTCCCAGATGGGGTCCCTCCTCTAGATCCTGTAGAGGACATGAACATCAAAGATGAACAGTTTAAGAAGATTGTCAGGGTATGTTTTGTTATACACGCATACTTTATTGTAATGACATAGCAAGTTAATGCATTACTTATGATATTGTGTGTAGATACAGTGAACCCTTTATAGAGCCACCTATAGGACTAAATGTAAGTGACCTCATTAATGAAGAGGCCCTATTGCTGAAAACCTTATTAATGCTGCCTTAATGGAAGTGGAGGTTTTTCATTGCGCCAACATTTACATTTCGTTGAATAAAATGCCTGTCTTGATTATAAGCCAGGGGGAGGGGTTTTCAGCACATTTGCCTGGTCTCGAATAGAGGACTGGACTGTTATTTAAGTTATTGTTAGTGGCTGTAATTCTATCCCTTTCTGCTGTTCTTTCTTCAAAATAGTAAACTATTATAAGCTCAGAGCCATCTGAGTGATGAAGATGCTACAATTGAACCAGGCATTTATTTTTGATATGTCTGAGTAACACCTGGTGTTTAATCAAATTCGAATTGAGTCTACATGCATACGGACTTGCATGTGAGATCTTTTGTCTTAAATAAAGGCCCTGTTCATTACTGGTCAAAAATTCTGGAAAAGCATGAGGAAATCTTTTACATGAGAAAGTACAATATTATTGTGTAGCTATGCTAGTGTAATAGAACAGTCACATGCTACTGTCAATATCACATGTAATAGTAAAGTACTCTAATAGAGCAGTCACAAACTAGTTGTGAAAATATACTTTAATAAAACAGTCAAATGAAACTCATTAACTGGGACCTACACAGTAGATTCCCACTGTACAGTACATGTACTTATGTGAGTGAAGGAACCAGTCATAGTAGAATCCCTACTAGAATAAAAAAATAAAGTAAGGTGGATAGCCACACAATTTCTAAAGTACACAGAAAAATTTGGAATTTTCAACTAGAGTAGGGACCATAGCACATCAATAAAAAGTACTAAAACAAGCTGGAGTAGTGCATGATATTAAATCACAGTAAAACAATAAGAAGTGTTATATCCCTACTGTGCATCTTGAGCACAGTAGGGATATAACACTTCTTATTGTTTTACTGTGATTTAATATCATGCACTACTCCAACTTGTTTCAGTACCTTTTGTTGATGTGCTATGGTCCCCAGGGGCGTACGCAGGAATTTTGAAAAGGGGTTTCCACTACAGCTAAGTGACTGTTATATTAGAATATTGCCTGACTGCTCTATTAGAGTATCTCCATCTTTTCACCAAAATCACAATTCAGAACAATGCTATAAGTGTTACTATCATGTTAGAAACTATTATGTAACTAAAATAAAAGTTTAAAATGTGTCCTGTTCTATGACAGATTCCAGATTCTGGAAACCTGAAGTATCAAATTCTTAATGTTTCAAATACTGTGTAAAATCCAAAAGGGTTTCCTGAAACCCCTGGAAACCCCCTCCATACACCCCTGGTCCCTACTCTAGTTGAAAATTCCAAATTTTTCTGTGTACTTTTTGTTAACTTTTTTGTAAATAAATTATTATGACTGGTGAACCCACACATACCGCATCTGAAATGGAACCGCGCACCCCAATTATCGTCTGAAAAGTGAAGTATCCATTATACTTTGTTGTCAGCTATGTTCAACCTCATTTTGAATCAAGAACTGTTTGAAAAGCACCTCTGTAATCCACACATGCCGAAAGAAAGAAATGGTGCCGCGTGCCCCAGTTATATTAATTATCATCTGAAAAGTGGAGTAAGTTTAATAAGTTTATAGTACTAAAATAATAAAATTGCAAAATAAGTTTATAGTACTAAAATATGCATGCAGAGACAATTATATGATTTAAAGCCTATGCCATAATCAAGTCAAGTGTAATGCACTGTCAGATTATAGTGATAGAAGGTAAAGGTTGCATTTGCCTTATCTTAGTTGCTAGGAGTGGTACATTCTTACAGTGCAAAAGTAATGTAGGAGAGGAGATGAATACACTAGGCTTAATTGCAGAAATTTCCCTTGTACATGTAGTCAGTGATTAGTTAATTATAAGACACAGTTCAAATAGTAAACTTGACACTAGAATTAACAATATGTGGGTATAAAACAGTCAGGCATATATTTATACACACACTCAGGTTGTTAAAGAGTTTAGCTATAGTCTATAACATAAAGGTACATCGTTTGTAAAAAAAAAAAAACTTTGCTAATTATATCAGTTATGCCTGCAGCTTTGAAGCCGTTCTTCACCATGAAATCTTTTCCCTTGATGT
The DNA here is from genome assembly GCF_963678975.1 of Dysidea avara. NCBI lineage: Eukaryota > Metazoa > Porifera > Demospongiae > Dictyoceratida > Dysideidae > Dysidea > Dysidea avara. The sequence goes on from NC_089276.1 coordinate 17,214,588, forward strand.
AATTGTAGGCACCAACAAGCCAACCAGCTCCCAGCGGTTTCATTGTGGACATTCCCAGATCAGCAGGCATGACATTGCCCGATTGACCATAGCCTTTCTTGACCTCCTTTGAATACCACTTTTGAAATTTGTCCTGTAAAAAGTCCTTTACTGGTTTGTTTATGCTCATGTCCATAGGTTGAAGGTGGTCTATACAATTTGGAGAAACTTTTACTACTTGTATGTTGTTGGAATCTAACATGTTGAAAACGTCATCTGTTACCTGGCCTTTAAATTCATCGAAAATGACTAATGCAGTCTGATTTAGGTTTTCCATGTGCTTGCGCTTCTCTGAGGCATATGGCAGAATAATCTTTTCTATGTACTCTTTTGTCTTCTGCTTGTTAGACCAATCGTTTGGTGTGAAAGTCACATTCCAGTCTTGGTGAAACACAAATCTGGGTAGACATGCTGATGTCTTGCCTTGATGTATTAGCTGTAATGGAAGGAGCTCACCACTTAGTGCAGCACAAAGTGATTTGCCGCTTGTCGTTGACCCATACTGCTTTGACCCTCTTTGATCCTTTAGCCTCCATTGCTCCTGGAATGGACTACTGGAATGGTGGAATGAAATATTTAAATGTTCAATATTGGTCAAGTACATAAAAGGTAGATGCCTGATTTGTCAACAACATGAAGCCATTTCTGTGGTGGGACAATATGGCACCAAACAAATAGTTTTTGTTCCTGTGTTAATCCACTTTAGGTTTTATGGAATGAAATTCACAATGATGAATAGGATTCTGTGGTATTGCCAAAAATCTTTATTCTATAATATACACTCTTATATTACTAAATATAGGTATTGCCCGTAAATAGATACTGTACAACAAAATTTGGAATGGTATTTAGTAAGTAGCTATGCAGAAAACATAATACACAGTTTATTGTGATGCCACAACATCTGAATCCTGTAATGTGATTGCCGTATGGCTTCTTTGGTGTGTAGAACTGTAAGAAAACTTAATAAATTTATCATGGTTAAATAGCAGTCAGTGGAATAAAAGTTTATTAATAGGTAATGGACATGCAGAAGCACTCAATAAACATGGCTATATAGCTTTTAGTGCAAAACAGTCAATAACCTTTGCTGTACATTCATAATTTTTATATTCATAATTTTTATCCATAATTTTTCAGTAGTGATCAGACAAATGTCAGACCAGCTTTATGGTTGATCTTACATGGCTGCCATCCAATCAGCCAACAACACTGCCTCAAAATACTTGTTTACACTATGGTGTACAGTGACTCCACCTGGTTAATTTAATCTCCTAGCAACAGAACATTGTTATTGTGTCAACAGCAGTAACAAGCCTAGTCTTGTGACCCAGGAAGTGCTATCCAGCCTCAGAATCAAGGAGTTACATAATCGACTGAATGTATCGAAAGTTTATGAAAAAGCAGACTGTTTAAAGCCGTTTTATTAGAAGTATTCACCTAAGTTGTTCAAGAGTAAAGTTGTCTTCCGATGTCACCTTATAAAACCAAAGAGTGGTGACTCAAAGTTTCACCAGTAATGAAACACTATCCTCTACTAATATGATGTATGAAGAGACCATGTCTAGTAAATTTCCCTTTTGTGAGTTTTAATTTATTCCTAGTCATTTTTGATTTGTTTTTTACTGTTTTCAAAAGATTATGCAACTACTCAATTCTGATGTTGGCCAGCCAATGTTTTGGCTGGATCGCACTTCCAGGCCCAAGAAATGCAAGCATTTTCACCAGACGGTATTTACGCATTAGCGCGAGCTCAGCTGGGCACGAGACTAATGAGAGCCATAATCCGACCTGACAAATGTCAGACCAAACAAGCAATCTTGCTAATTGGTCGGTAAACATCTGATGGGTAATGGTATTACTAATAAAAGCCATGAAACAAGAAAGAATCACTGGGATGGCAATGCAAACCACAAATCCCTATTTTGACTCTGTCATAATTGCTACATGCACCATTCATCATTTTGAGGCAAGTCAAAATAGGGATTTGGATATGGATATGCCTGTGAAATATGAAGATAAAAACAGCAAATTTCAATTTTGTCACTAAAGCACATACTATTTCCTTTTCCTTGATAGTTGCTAAAAGACCTATGTATACTCATTGCAAAAAGCCACCAGACAGTTGTATTTAGTTAGAGGATGCTTTCCAAGGTGATTTTAGGCATGTGCTTTATTAGGATTTTTGCAAAAAAAATTGTATGAAATCCCTTTAAGTGACCATCTCAGCAAAACCATAACTTGTTTGCACTAGTATGCATATTGAGAAAATCAACATTACAACAAAACAAAAAAATTCATAAAATTATGCACATTGCAAAGAAAATATATGCAAGTTTTTTATCAGGCCATTACTCAGAGAAAGAAGGCTCAAATCGATTAAAACTGTACACCATCTTATTTGCCCTCTCATGGAGAGTTCAAAAATCTTTGTTTTGTTTCTGTAGCCCCAACAGTACTGTATGCGTGTCACACATGTTTGTTTTTAATGCGATAAACATAAGCAACATCATCATTTTTTCAACTAATCCGTTTTCATACCCGTATGCATAAGTGACTACAGAGCTAACACTATACCTTAGCTGACTTGCTAATCCATGCTAAACCTTTAATCCAAATTGCAACATTGCAAATGGAAGTTATGGCTGCAAATGTAATCGCCTGCAGTTTATTTTCAGTATAGTCACTGTACAAATCGATTATGTTGCTCTTCCTACTGTCTAGTGCTATAATTGCAAAACTACCCCAGAAGGCTGAAACTTTGGTGATCCATTCCTTGGACACTACAGTGGAACCTTGATTGTCTGAACTAATTGGGGGAAAGGGTGTTCATATAATCAAACAGTGCATAAAATTGAACTTCCATACATTTATATACAGAGCTTTGCTCAACTACTCTAATTCAGCAGTCAATTTGGTGTTCAAATAATCAAGAGTTTAGTTAATCAGTGTTCGGATAATCGAGGTTCCACTGTACAGATAATGAAAAATTTTAATAAAATTTAGAAGTTGTGCAACAAGTAGGTTTTTGCTGAGACGGTCACATATATGATCTAATTTGGGAAAATACCGTTGATCTCTGCACATCAATAGATTGTGAGATATGCAATTTAACTTTTCAATCCAGTATAGTTTTGTAGTCAAAAGCTACGAATTTGATATTTCGCCGTGAATGCAGCCAATCATAGTGTTTGTTTTACTTCAATCCGTAGCTAGCTAACTATTGATATAATCATGATGTTGAGCACCTATTTTCACGATGGTATCTGTAACACAAGCATGTCACCATGGGTGGTGGCAGAGGGGTAGGTGGGCAATTGGTATATGAACACTAAAAGGCCAAGTAGGCCAAATTCTGTCTGCTTTCTTAATATTGGGTTCTCAAGACTATGGTCACTATTGTGGTCATGTTCTCAAACATGTTTTCTTCTCTTCCACAGGTATTGTTTGCTACAGAAACATTTGCTCTTGGTCTCAATATGCCAGCTCGTACTGTTGTCTTCACAAACACACAGAAGTTTGATGGGAAGGAATTCCGCACTGTGAGTTGTACTGTTGTCCAAATAAGTACAATTCCTCCCCTTATGTAAGCAAATAAATAGGATTCCCCTTAAAGTCAGCATACTTTTCCTCACCACAACACTTGTATGACTTATAATTCAATACTTTATTACTTGTGTGAAACTAACTGTGTGCAATGTGGCACTGCCACAATGAACTTGGCTTAAATTTTGTTTTCTGACATAATTGTGGAAACGGCTCATTGTAAATGCTTACAAGATAGTCGCATTTCACTTTTCCCAAAGATTTTCGCTTAGGTTAGTAGAAAATACCTCGTACAGGCTCTGCCTTCTGTGTTCGCCCTCCAGTGGCTAACTGATAAAGTTGATAATAAATGAATACTTCATTATACAGTGAATGTACTTTTACAATGCATTCGTGTAATCAACTAGCTAGCTAACTTTTTATCATTTGGGAACAAGGGTTAAGTCAGGAGTATTCTTGGTGTTCCCAATAAACTGCTATTGTGTATGTTCCTAACTGAATTCACAGTACGATATATTGATAAACTTTGTCTATGGTGAGGTGAATTATGCTAAATAAGTTGACTTCAAGGGAAATCCTATTTATTTGCTTACATAAGGGGAGGAGTTGTGCTTATTTGGATGTAAAAAATGATATTGAACTTTAAAAAATTCCATTCCACCATTCCAGTATTCCACCATTCCAGTATTCCACCATTCCAGTATTCCATTCCACTGTTTATACACTCCCTTCCCGTTGTTGTGCTGAGGATAGACATTCTTTTATGTGCTAAGACAGTTACAAGTGATTTTGTAAGGTTTCTGTACAGCAGAGAGGTTGGTGTTGGTACATTAGTGGTTACTCACTTGGGTGGCTTGAATTCCTAGCAACCAAGAGACAGCTATTAGTAGTAAAGTAAACAGCAAACCAAATATACACACCCTGGGCTTTTTGGGCTCCTTTGATAGTACATTATTTCCTGCCAAATACAATTATGGTCAGACATTGGCTAATTTGTCTTTGATTGTCAGACATTACCTGGAGCACTGTGTTGGTGATGGCTTTACTAAAAAAAACATTATAGTCCTTGAATTTGTATTTTTAATACTTTTTATTTATTTAACAAATTACTTAAGACAAGGATAGCAATGGCAGATTGCTTTTTTTTTAAATTGCATCCAAAAAATTGTTTTGTAAGGCATATATGACTGTGGACTTTCTTCATGTGAACAGATCACATCTGGAGAGTACATTCAGATGAGTGGGTGTGCAGGGAGGCGTTGGTCTTGACGAGCGAGGCATGGTGATAATGATGGTGGACCAGAAATTGGACTCTGCTGCCGGCAAGAACCTCCTCAAGGTGAATTTCCCCAGCTATTGTGTGCTTTCCTATTACTGTTCAACCTTAACTGGTACAATATAATTATGTGCAAGTTTGTATGTATGTATGGCATTTTGGAAAGGTTAGCAGCATGCCTGTCACCTAAGAGAATATGTGTAGAGAATTAAAAATTGAGTAACTAATGGCAACAGTTGCTGTGTGGTGCTGTGATAAATGTATTGTTGTATTGTTGAACAATTGTGATTACCATCAACTCAATTTTTTGTTGTTGCTTTTTTGCCAGTACCATAGTCCTACAGTGTATAAGCAAATCAGATTTGCCCAACTTTGTCATGTATAGGTTTGAATGGAATGGTCTACTGTAAATTAAAAAATTAAAAATCGAAAACAAAAGCCTTCAACAAGTATGGGATTCTAACCCACATGTGCAAAGCACAATGGATTAGCAGTCCTTTTTCTAAACCACTCGGCCACCTTGTCACACTTGTTTATAGCTGTGTCATTTAATATTTTGTTGGTGTGGGCATGTATTCTTGATGACAAGTTAAAAAGTAGAAGAAAAAATTAGGAGTTTCCAGTTTGATTATAATAATATAATTATAGCCATAATGAACTGGAATCAAATGATCAATTAACAATTAAGCCAAACAAAGTGTACAAAGGGATACTATTCCATGTATGTATCACAAAGACAGCTGTTTGAATGGTTTGGATGTTATGCTTAAAGTATAACTGAGAAGGAACATACAGTGTAAAAGACAAGGTGGCCGAGTGGTTAAGGCATGTGTGGGTTCAAATCCCATCCTTGTCATTGGCTTTTTTTTCTTTTCTGTTTTATCGTTAGTTTTTCCTATTTTAGATGTTATCTTTTCCCTCACTTCATAGATCTATTCATTATGTTATGTGCTCTTGTATTGGTGTTAGGATGAGGCAGATCCTCTAAATAGTGCCTTCCACCTCACCTACAACATAGTGCTTAGCCTACCGAGGGTGGAAGAGATCAACCCAGAGTACATGCTGGAGAGGTCCTTCTGCCAGTTCCGGAATAACTCCTCCATCCCTGTACTAGAGGAAAGTGAGTAGTGCAGCTACAGAGGTTTGAGGCTGCTTGATACTATTGGTACGATCGTATTATGCATGTGCAACAGATATAGCCAATGAAATTTACTCTTCGTGAGATTCAAATATGCTCCTTAAATTTCATTGGCTAGTTTTCGCACATGCGCGACATTATGTTTCAAGCAACCTCAAAACCCTGTACACTAGTAAAGTGTGTGTGTGTGTGTGCATGCATGCGTGTCAACGTGTGTGTGTGTGTCAGTGTGTGTGTGTGCGTAACAGTGATGCCACAATATGAAAATTTAATATCACAATATCATGGGACTGATATCACGATATTCATGATATATTAAATGAATTGAATGTGTTTATGTTTTCACAGGACAAGTATTCAGTCAATCCATTATGCTTACGTAGAACAATGATGTGATAAGTTGACACTTGTTGGTTTTTTGTTGTTTTTTTGGTTTTTTATGCATCACCACATGTTACCAGAGAAATATCCTCTTATTTTTGCAAAATATTAATATCAAGTCACTTTTCACTAAATAATTTGTGTTTTGTATAAATTTTTCTCTATCATGATTATCATGAAATGCTTTTATCACGATTGTCACAAGATACGATATATCGTGGCATCACTAGTGTGTATGTAACCAGGGAAGCACTCTATCCAGCTGTGTTAATGGCTATACCTAGTGGTGTTAACTAGGAAGTGAATGCCATTGTCTCACATACTGGGTTAAGTTCAACAAGGGGTTTGGGTGCCCATAACTCCACAAGTGAGGCATGGTATATGCCTGCTTCCTACACTGACTCGTAGCACCTGCGTAGTGCACAGTATCCGTGACTACAGTAGGGGCCATTAGTTTTAACAATAGTTAAAACAATAGTGAAACGTTGTCGATTAAAAAAAACATGTAATTTGTCATAACAGTTAGTGTTTTTCTAGTACAGGTTTAATGTTCTCGTGTACAGTTCTAGTTCAAATATTTTAAGTTAGTATTAGTTCTAGTATACCTTGTTAGAAATAATAATCAAACGGTAGTACCGTTTAAGTAGGGATCGTAGCAAAAGTTTCTTTTCAAGCAACAAATGAAATGACAATTAATATCTAATCAAAAACAGCCAAGCTGTAAAAAAAGGTGCGGCCCCCAAAAAGGCCATGGTGAAAAAAGATGTGAAATCCAAGGTGGCGGCCAAGAAATGGCTGTGATGGTAGGTTAATGGTTACATTTTAATAACAACAATTCAGGTGAATTTGGTGCCAAGACCAAGCGGCACAAAATTCACCTGAATTGTCGTTATTAAAATGTAACCATTAACCTACCATCACAGCCATTTCTTGGCTGCCACCTTGGATTTCACATCTTTTTTCACCATGGCCTTTTTGGGGGCCGCACCTTTTTTTACAGCTTGGCTGTTTTTGATTAGATATCACTTCTTTTTGTATTTGTATACTGCAAAGCCGGCCTATGGCTGGCTTTGGGGCTTTTTTAACCCATGTGTTTTTTCTTTAACACAGGAAGAAGAAAAGAACTTAAAGAAGAATTTTAGTACTTCAATTATTTTTGATTTTATTAGTAATTATACAAATTATATACATATATTTATTACATGCCCATTATTCCCCACAGGATTTTTTTTGCAGCTGATCTCTCTACTGGGTGACTTGAAATGTAGCTGAACTATATACAGGATGGTTTCTTTGTAGCTGAACTCTCTACAAGGTAACCTCTTCTAGCTGATCTCTCTACAGGGTATTTAGTTTCTAGCTGAACTCTCTACAGGTGATTTGTTTGCAGCTAAACTCTCTACATGGTGGTGTCTTTGTAGCCGAACTCTCTACGTGATGGTTTCTTTGTAGCTGAACTCTCTATAAGGTAACTTCGTCTAGCTGAACTCTCTACAGGGTGATTTTTTTGTAGCTGAACTCTCTGCAGGGTGATTTGTTTGCAGCTAAACTCTCTACATGATGGTTTCTTTGTAACTGAACACTCTACAAGATGACTTCTTCTAGCTGATCTTTCTACAGGGTGAATTGTTGTAGCTGAACTATCTACAAGGTAACTTCTTCTAGCTGATCTCTATACAGGGTGATTTGTTTGTAGTTGAATTCTGTACAGGTGGTTTCTTTGTAGCTGAACTCTGTACATGATGGTTTCTTTGTAGCTAAACTCTTTACAAGGTGACTTCTTCTAGCTGAACTCTCTACGGGGTAATTTCTTTGTAGCTGAACTCTCTATATGATGGTTTCTTTGTAACTGAACTCTCTACAAGGTAACTTCTTCTAGCTGATCTTTCTACTGGGTGATTTGTTTGCAGCTGAACTCTCTACATGGTGGTTTCTTTGTTGCTGAACTCTCTACAAGGTGAATTCTTCTACCTGATCTCTCTACAGGGTGATTTGTTTGTAACTGAACTCTGTACAAGTGCGTTTTTGTGGGTGATCTCACTGCAGGTTGATTTGTTTGTAGCTGAACTCACTAAAGGGTGATTTTGCTTGTAGCTGAACTCCTTGCATTGTAGCTAGTTTCTAGCTGATCTCTCTACAGGGTGATTTGTTTGTAGCTGATCTCTCTACAAGTTGATTTGTGTGTAGCTGATCTCTCTGCAGGTTGATTAATTTGCAGCCGATCTCTCTACAAGGTAATTTGTTTGTAGCTGAACTGTCTATAAAGTGATTTATTTGTAGCTGATCTCTCTGCAGGTTGATTTGTTTTAGCTGAACTCTCTACAGGGTGATATACTTGTAGCTGAACTCCTTACATTGTGTCTAGTTTCTAGCTGATCTCTCTACAGGGTGATTTGTTTGTAGCTGATCTCTCTACAAGTTGATTTGTGTGTAGCTGATCTTTCAACTGGTTGATTTGTTTGTGGCCGATCTCTCTACAGGGTAATTTGTTTGTAGCTGAACTCTGTACAAGGTGCTTTTTTGTAGGTGATCTCACTGCAGGTTGATTTGTTTGTAGCTGAACTTACTAAAGGGTGATTTGCTTGTAGCTGAACTCCTTACATTGTGTCCAGTTTCTAGCTGATCTCTCTACAGAGTGATTTGTTTGTAGCTGAACTCTCTATAAGGTGATTTGTTTGCAGCTGAACTCTCTACATGGTGGTTTCTTTGTTGCTGAACTCTCTACAGGGTGTTTTGCTTGTAGCTGAACTCTCTGCAGGGTGATTTGTTTCTAGCTTATCTCTCTACAGGTTGATTTGTGTGTAACTGATCTCTCTACAAGCTGATTTGTTTGTAGCTGAATTCTCTGCAAAGTGTTTTGTTTGTAGCTGACCTCTCTTCAGGGTGATTGTTTATAGTTGATCTCTCTACAGGGTGATTTTTTTGTAGCTGACCTCTCTTCAGGGTGATTTGTTTCTAGCTGATCTCTCTACAGGTTGATTTGTGTGTAACTGATCTCTCTACAAGCTGATTTGTTTGTAGCTGAATTCTCTGCAAAGTGTTTTGTTTGTAGCTGACCTCTCTTCAGGGTGATTGTTTATAGTTGATCTCTCTACAGGGTGATTTTTTTGTAGCTGACCTCTCTTCAGGGTGATTTGTTTCTAGCTGATCTCTCTACAGGGTGATTTTTTGTAGCTGACCTCTCTTCAGGGTGATTTGTTTCTAGCTGATTGCTCTGCAGGTTGATTTGCTTGTACAGGGTAACTTGCTTGTAGCTGAACTCCTTACTTTGTGTCTAGTTTGTAGCTGATCTCTCTACAGGGTGATTTGTTTGTAGCTGATCTCTATACAAGTTGATTGTGTGTAGCTGATCTCTCTGCAGGGTGATTTGTTTGTAGCCGATCTCTCTACAAGGTAATTTATTTGTAGCTGAACTGTCTAAAAGGTGATTTGTTTGTAGCTGATCTCTCTGCAGGTTGATTTGTTTTAGCTGAACTCTCTACAGGGTGATTTATTTGTAGCTGAACTCCTTACATTGTGTCTAGTTTCTAGCTGATCTCTCTACAGGGTGATTTGTTTGTAGCTGATCTCTATACAAGTTGATTGTGTGTAGCTGATCTCTCTGCAGGGTGATTTGTTTGTAGCCGATCTCTCTACAAGGTAATTTGTTTTGTAGCTGAACTATCTATAAGGTGATTTGTATGTAGCTAATCTCTCTGCAGATTGATTTGTTTTAGCTGAACTCTGATTTTTTTTTAGCTTATCTCTGTACAGGTTGATTTGTGTGTAACTGATCTCTCTACAAGCTGATTTGTTTGTAGCTGATCACTCAGCAGGTTGATTTGTTTCTAGATGATCTCTCTACAGGTTGATTTGTTTGTTGCTGATCGCTCTAAAGGTTGATTTGTTTGTAGCTGAACTCTCTGCAAAATGTTTTGTTTGTAGTTGATCTCTCTACAAGGTGATTTTTTGTAGCTGACCTCTCTTCAGGGTGATTTGTTTCTAGCTGATATCTCTACAGGGTGATTTTTGTAGCTGACCTCTCTTCAGGGTGATTTGTTTCTAGCTCATCGCTCTACAGGTTGGTTTGTTTGTAGCTGAACTCTCTACACAGTGATTTGCTTGTGGCTGAACTCCTTACATTGTGTCTAGTTTCTAGCTGATCTCTCTACAGGGTGATTTGTTTGTAGCTGATCTCTCTACAAGTTGAATTGTGTGTAGCTGATCTCTCTGCAGGTTGATTTGTTTGTAGCCGATCTCTCTACAAGGTAATTTATTTGTAGCTGAACTGTCTAAAAGGTGATTTGTTTGTAGCTGATCTCTCTGCAGGTTGATTTGTTTTAGCTGAACTCTCTACAGGGTGATTTATTTGTAGCTGAACTCCTTACATTGTGTCTAGTTTCTAGCTGATCTCTCTACAGGGTGATTTGTTTGTAATTGATCTCTCTACAAGTTGATTTGTGTGTAGCTGATCTCTCTGCAGGTTGATTTGTTTGTAGCCGATCTCTCTATAGGGTAATTTGTTTGTAGCTGAACTCTCTATAAGGTAATTTGTTTGTAGTTGATCTCTCTGCAGGTTGATTTGTTTTAGCTGAACTCTCTACAGGCTGATTTGTTTGTAGCCGATCTCTCTACAGGGTAATTTGTTTTTAGCTGAACTCTCTACAAGTTGATTTGTGTGTAGCTGATCTCTCTGCAGGTTAATTTGTTTGTAGCCGATCTCTCTACAGGACAATTTGTTTGTAGCTGATCTCTCTACAGGGTGATTTATTTGTAGCTGACCTCTCTTCAGGTTGATTTCTTTCTAGCTGATCTCTCTACAGGATAATTTTTTGTAGCTGACCTCTCTTCAGGGTGATTTGTTTCTAGCTGATTGCTCTGCAGGTTGATTTGCTTGTAGATGAACTCTCTACAGGGTAACTTGCTTGTAGCTGAACTCCTTACTTTGTGTCTAGTTTGTAGCTGATCTCTCTACAGGGTGATTTGTTTGTAGCTGATCTCTATACAAGTTGATTGTGTGTAGCTGATCTCTCTGCAGGGTGATTTGTTTGTAGCCGATCTCTCTACAAGGTATTTTGTTTGTAGCTGAACTATCTATAAGGTGATTTGTATGTAGCTAATCTCTCTGCAGATTGATTTGTTTTAGCTGAACTCTGATTTGTTTTTAGTTTATCTCTGTACAGGTTGATTTGTGTGTAACTGATCTCTCTACAAGCTGATTTGTTTGTAGCTGATCACTCAGCAGGTTGATTTGTTTCTAGATGATCTCTCTACAGGTTGATTTGTTTGTTGCTGATCGCTCTAAAGGTTGATTTGTTTGTAGCTGAACTCTCTGCAAAATGTTTTGTTTGTAGTTGATCTCTCTACAAGGTGATTTTTTGTAGCTGACCTCTCTTCAGGGTGATTTGTTTCTAGCTGATATCTCTACAGGGTGATTTTTGTAGCTGACCTCTCTTCAGGGTGATTTGTTTCTAGCTGATCGCTCTACAGGTTGGTTTGTTTGTAGCTGAACTCTCTACACGGTGATTTGCTTGTAGCTGAACTCCTTACATTGTGTGTAGTTTCTAGCTGATCTCTCTACAGGGTGATTTGTTTGTAGCTGATCTCTCTACAAGTTGAATTGTGCGTAGCTGATCTCTCTGCAGGTTGATTTGTTTGTAGCCGATCTCTCTACAAGGTAATTTATTTGTAGCTGAACTGTCTAAAAGGTGATTTATTTGTAGCTGATCTCGCTGCAGGTTGATTTGTTTTAGCTGAACTCTCTACAGGGTGATTTATTTGTACTGAACTCCTTACATTGTGTGTAGTTTCTAGCTGATCAAGACACACGGTAGTGTGTCGTGCGGCCCAAGAAGCCGGCGCGTAACACCCGTGAGTATATTGACAGGAAGAAAGAAAACGCAATTTTCGCACCTCCGTAGCTCTGTGCTTCCTTGATGAAACAAGACGATTTTTGCTGTGGACATTCCCTCCAACTGCAGCACTCCACATTCCAAATTTGAGCGAAATCGCTTCGCGCGTTCCCGAGATATGCGACTTCAAAAATTGGCTCAGTTTCTTCGTTTTTTTTTTTTCTTCTTATTTTTCTTTTTCTTGTCGCACACTTACAAAAACTGCTATAAAACTCGCACGCCATATCCGATTGCCTTGAAATTTGGCTCACAGAAGGGGGATATAAAGGCGCATCTCGGTACCAACTTTGGCTGGAATACGATAAACAGGCAAAGAGTTATGAGCGATTATTCACGAAAATTAACACCAATATGTTGTCACGCCTACAGGGTAAACCGCGTATGGGAAGAAGCTGAAAATCGGTGGGTGAATAGGTTAACTATTGAACCTCAAACCTTTTGTGGTTTGAAAGAAATCGAGCTAAAAACCAGGAAGATACAACGAAAAAACCAACAGTGTGTAACAATTACGCAATCGAGATTAGCTAATAAAAAACGACTGCTTGCCACGCCTACCAGGTAAACCGCTTGGGGTAATGCTTTGAAAATCGCTGTACAGATGGAGTTATCATCTTAGAAAGGATCTTCAATGGTGTAGAAGAATCAGACTTAAAACCACGGAGTTATAACACGAAATCCAACTTAGTGTAGCAAGTGCGAGATCGAGATACTCTAATAGAGCAGTCATCCTAATAGAGCAGTCATCCTAATAGAGCAGTCACCCGAAGAGAATTCAAGAGATCAGCTAGAAACAAGTAACCTGTATAGAGATCAGCTACAAACAAACCACCCTGTAGAGAGATCAGCCACAAACAATTCACCCTGTAGAGAGATCAGCTAGAAGAAGTTACCTTGTAGGGAATTCATGCAACTATAGAAAGAGATAATTCAGCTAGAAGAAATCACCTTGTAGAGTTCAGCTACAAAGAAACCACAATGTAGAGAGTTCAGATACAAAGAAACCACCATGTAGAGAATTCGTTTACAAACAAGTCACCCTATAGAAAGATCAGCTAGAAGAAGTTACCTCGTAGAGAGTTCAGTTACAAAGAAACCACCATGTAGAGAATTCATTTACAAACTAGTGACCCTGTAGAGACATCAGCTAGAAGAAGTTACCTTATAAAGAGTTCAGCTACATAGAAACCATTCTGTAAAGAGCTCAGCTGCAAAGAAATCACCCTGTAGAGAGATCAGCTAGAAGAAGTTACCTTGTTGATAGTTCAGCTACAAAGAAACCATCATGTAGAGAGTTCAGCTACAAACAAATCTCCCTGTAGAGAGATCAGCTAGAAGAAGTTACCTTGTAGAGAGTTCAGCTTCAAACAAATCACCCTGTAGAAAGATCAGCTAGAAGAGGTCACCTTGTAGAGAGTTCAGTTACAAAAAAAAACACCATGTAGAGAGCTCAGCTACAAACCAGTGACCTTGTAGAGACTTCAGCTAGAAGAAGTTACCTTGTAGATAGTTCAGCTACAAAGAAACCATTCTTTAAAGAGCTCAGCTGCAAACAAATCACCTGTAAAGAATTCAGCTACAAATAAATCACCCTGTAGAAAGATGAGCTAGAAAAAGTTACCTTGTAGAGAGTTCAGTTACAAAGAAACCACCATGTAGAGAATTCAGCTACAAACTAGTGACCCTGTAAAGACATCAGCTAGAAGAAGTTACCTTGAGAGAGTTCAGCTACAAAGAAACGATTATTTAAAGAGCTCAGCTGCAAACAAATCACCTATATAGAATTCAGCTACAAACAAATCACCATGTAGAGAGATCAGCTAGAAGAAGTTAACTTGTAGAGAGTTCAGCTACAAACAAATCACCCTGTATAGAGATCAGCTAGAAGAAGTTACCTTGTAGAGAGTTCAGCTACAAAGAAACCACCATGTAGAGAGTTCAGCTGCAAAGAAATCACCCTGTATAAAATTCTGCCACGAACAAATTGCCCTGTAGAAAGATCAGTTAGAAGAAGTTACCTTGTAGAGAGTTCAGCTACAAAGAAACCATTCTGTAAAGAGCTCAGCTGCAAACAAATCACCTGTACAGAATTCAGCTACAAACAAATCACCCTGTAGAGAGATCAACTAGAAGAAATTACTTTGTAGAGAGTTCAGCTACAAAGAAACCACCATGTAGAGAGTTCAGCTGCAAACAAATCACCCTGTAGAAAATACAGCCACAAATAAATTGCCCTGTAGAAAGATCAGTTAGATGAAGTTACCTTTTAGAGAGTTCAGCTACAAAGAAACCACCCTGTAGAGAGATCAGCTAGAAGAAGTTACCTTGTAGATCGTTCAGCTACAAACAAATCACCCTGTAGAGAGATCAGCTAGAAGAAGTTACCTTGTAGAGAGTTCAGCTACAAAGAAACCACCATGTAGAGAGTTCAGCTGCAAAGAAATCACCCTGTAGAAAATTCTGCCACAAACAAATTGCCCTGTATAGAGAGATCAGTTAGAAGAAGTTACCTTTTAGAGAGTTCAGCTACAAAGAAACCATTCTGTAAAGAGCTCAGCTGCAAACAAATCACCTGTACAGAATTCAGCTACAAACAAATCACCCTGTAGAGAGATCAGCTAGAAGAAATTACCTTGTAGAGAGTGAAGCTACAAACAAATCACCCTATTGAAAAATCAGCTTGTAGAAGTCACCTTGTAGAAAGTTCAGTTACAAAGAAACCATTCTGTAAAGAGCTCAGCTGCAAACAAATCACCCTGTATGAGAGATCAGCTAGAAGAAGTTAACTTGTAGAGAGTTCAGCTACAAAGAAACCATCATTTAGAAAGTTCAGCTTCAAACAAATCACCTGTAGAGAGTTCAGCTACAAACAAATCTCCCTGTAGAGAGATCAGCTAGAAGAAGTTACCTTGTAGAGAGTGAAGCTACAAACAAATCACCCTATTGAAAAATCAGCTAGAAGAAGTCACCTTGTAGAAAGTTCAGTTACAAAGAAACCACCATGTAGAGAGTTCAGCTACAAACTAGCCACCTTGTAGAGACATCAGCTAGAAAAGTTACCTTGTAGAGAGTTCAGCTACAAAGAAACCATTCTGTAAAGAGCTCAGCTGCAAACAAATCACCTGTACAGAATACAGCTACAAACAAATCACCCTGTAGAGAGATCAGCTAGAAGAAGTTAACTTGTAGAGAGTTCAGCTACAAAGAAACCATCATTTAGAAAGTTCAGCTTCAAACAAATCACCTGTAGAGAGTTCAGCTACAAACAAATCTCCCTGTAGAGAGATCAGCTAGAAGAAGTTACCTTGTAGAGAGTGAAGCTACAAACAAATCACCCTATTGAAAAATCAGCTAGAAGAAGTCACCTTGTAGAAAGTTCAGTTACAAAGAAACCACCATGTAGAGAGTTCAGCTACTAACTAGCCACCTTGTAGAGACATCAGCTAGAAAAGTTACCTTTTAGAGAGTTCAGCTACAAAGAAACCACCCTGTAGAGAGATCAGCTAGAAGAAGTTACCTTGTAGATCGTTCAGCTACAAACAAATCACCCTGTAGAGAGATCAGCTAGAAGAAGTTACCTTGTAGAGAGTTCAGCTACAAAGAAACCACCATGTAGAGAGTTCAGCTGCAAAGAAATCACCCTGTAGAAAATACAGCCACAAATAAATTGCCCTGTAGAAAGATCAGTTAGATGAAGTTACCTTTTAGAGAGTTCAGCTACAAAGAAACCACCCTGTAGAGAGATCAGCTAGAAGAAGTTACCTTGTAGATCGTTCAGCTACAAACAAATCACCCTGTAGAGAGATCAGCTAGAAGAAGTTACCTTGTAGAGAGTTCAGCTACAAAGAAACCACCATGTAGAGAGTTCAGCTGCAAAGAAATCACCCTGTAGAAAATTCTGCCACAAACAAATTGCCCTGTATAGAGAGATCAGTTAGAAGAAGTTACCTTTTAGAGAGTTCAGCTACAAAGAAACCATTCTGTAAAGAGCTCAGCTGCAAACAAATCACCTGTACAGAATTCAGCTACAAACAAATCACCCTGTAGAGAGATCAGCTAGAAGAAATTACATTGTAGATAGTTCAGCTACAAACAAATCACCCTGTAGAAAGATCAGTTAGAAGAAGTTACTTTGTAGAGAGTTCAGCTACAAAGAAACCATTTTGTAAAGAGCTCAGCTGCAAACAAATCACCTGTACAGAATTCAGCTACAAACAAATCACCCTGTAGAGAGATCAGCTAGAAGAAATTACATTGTAGATAGTTCAGCTACAAACAAATCTCCCTGTAGAGAGATCAGCTAGAAGAAATTATCTTGTAGAGAGTTCAGCTACAAAGAAATCATCATGTGGAGAGTTCAGCTGCAAAGAAATCACCACTGCCCAAATTTCAAGGCAATAGCTCTTTCCATTCTGAAGTTATCAATTGTCAAAGTTGGCAAATTGGATGTGTATGGAAGGCCCCTTTTCGCAAATCCGGTCCCATATGTATTATATATATAATTTGTACATTTACTGATAAAATATTTAAAGTACATCTACTTCATCTTTTCTTCTTCCTGTAGTAAAGAAAAAAACATAGGTTGAAAAAGTCTCAAAGCTGGCCATAGGCCGGCTTTGGGGTATACAAATACAAAAAGAAATGAAATCTAATCCAAAACAGCCAAGCTGTAAAAAAAGTGTGCGGCCCTCAGAAAGGCTATGGTGAAAAAAGATGTGAAATCCAAGGTGGCGGCCAAGAAATGGCTGTGATGGTAGGTTAATGGTAAAAATTTTAATAATGACAATTCAGGTAAATTTTGTGAAGCGGCACAAAAATTCACCTGAATTGTCGTTATTAAAATTTTTACCATTAACCTACCATCACAGCCATTTCTTGGCCGCCACCTTGGACTTCACATCTTTTTTCACCATAGCCTTTCTGAGGGCCGCACACTTTTTTTACAGCTTGGCTGTTTTGGATTAGATATCTCTACAGGGTGATTTGTTTGTAGCTGATCTCTCTACAAGTTGATTTGTGTGCAGCTGATCTCTCTGCAGGTTGATTTGTTTGTAGCCGATCTCTCTACAGGTAATCTGTTTGTAGCTGAACTCTCTATAAGGTGATTTGTTTGTAGCTGATCTCTCTGCAGGTTGATTTGTTTTAGCTGAACTCTCTACAGGGTGATTGCTTGTAGCTGAACTCCTTACATTGTGTCTAGTTTCTAGCTGATGTCTCTACAGGGTGATTTTTTGTAGCTGAACTCTCTTCAGGGTGATTTGTTTCTAGCTGATCTCTCTACAGGTAGATTTGTGTTGATTTGTTCATTGCTGATCGCTCTAAAGGTTGATTTGTTGCAGCTGAACACCCTGCATAGAGTTTTGTTTGTAGCTGATCACTCGAAAGGGTAATTTGTTTGTAGCTGAACTCTCTCCACAGTGACTTGTGTGTAGCTGAATTATGTGTAACTGAATTCTCTAGAGAGTGACTTAATTGTAGCTGAATTCTCTACACAGTGCATGACTTGTTTATAGCTGAACTTTCTTCAGTGTGACTTGTAATGTTCTGAATCTCTATAGTGATATATTTGCTTAACTCTCCACATGGTGACTGTCTTCTTGCTGAACTGTCTATAAGATTAACTGTTTGCAGCTGAACTCCATACAGAATAACTTGTGATGTAATAAAATTCTATAATGGAATAAATAAATTAGCCGAATGCTCTATTAGGGTGACTGTTCTATTAGAGTATCTCGATCTCACGTTTGCCACACGGGGTTGGCTTTCAAATCATAACTCAGTGGTTTGTAATCCGATTCTTCTGTACTACTGCAAGGACTTTCTATGAAGATTATTCCAGCTATACACCGATTTTCAGCTCATTGCTCTAAGCGGTTTGCCTAGTAGGCGTGAAAACTAATACTTTTTTATTCATAAAAATCGATCGCGTAATTGTGACACAGGTTGGGTTTTGTGTCATATCTCCGTGGTCTTTATCTCGATTCCTTTCAAACCACCAAAAGGCACTCCTATGATGGTTACTCCATCTACATAGCAATTTTCAACTCATTCCATGAAGCGGTTTACCCTGTAGGCGTGACAACAAATCGATCTTGTTTTACGCGAATAATCGGTCATAACTCCTGAACCATTCATCGGATTTGTACCAAATTTGATGCTAGGATTTGCCTTTGGACTCCCTTTCTGTGTGCCAAATTTCAAGGCGATCGGAGCACGCGTTTGCTTGTTATAGCAATTTTTGCAAGTGTGCGAAAAGACGAAGAAGAAGAAAAAAAAAACGAAGAAAAAAAAACGAAACTTTGGCAGCTCGTATCTCGGAAATGGCTGGAGCGATTTCCTTCAAATTTGGAATGTAGACTCCCTTGGCTGGCGGGCAACTGTGTAGCAACTTTGGTTCCAATCAGATAAGTGATCACCGAGATACAAAGGTGTGAAAATGACGTTTTCGTTCTTCCTGTCAATATACTCACGGTGTGGCGCGCCGGCTTCTTGGGCCGCACGACACACTACCGTGTGTCTTGATGTAAAATTTGAAGTATCCCAACAGTAAAAAAACATAGTAAATACTTCAGCACACATACTTCATCTGTGCTTGTACCCAGTGTATACATGGTTATGGGGGCTTTACTTCATGTATGACCACTACTAAACCACTAAAATTTAATTACTGCATTAAATTCAGTATTCGGTACTTTAAATGGCCACATCGGTATCTGAATAACTAAGTACCTCCCAACTTCAGAAGGTAGTAGACTGCATGGCTATGTACAGGCAATATATGCCCTAATGTTTATAATTTGATTTGCAAATATTTTAGTACTGAACGATTAAGAACATGTAATCTACAATACAAGTCCGTGTGTTTGACTTTGTATTATTGAGAAGGGTATAGAAATTATTTTCAAAACTAATTCTTGAGTGGGCATTGATTCCAGTAAGGGGTGCTGTTTAGTCAAATATCTACATGGTACAGTGTATAATGTAATCACATTTGCATGAGCCCTTCATGTGCAGTTACAAAATGTTACCATGGTGACACAAAATTGGTCTTACTGGTAAAACCATACTACTAAAATATGTGCATTTGAATTTTACCAGTGCTCCCAATAACGGTTGGACATTTCCAGACAAATTAGCCAATGTCTGATCATAATTATACTTGGCAGGACCTAATGTCCTATCAAAGGGCCCAAAAAGCCCAGGGTGTGCATATTTGTAACTACTAATAAAAGCTGTCTCTTGGTTGCTAGGAAATTAAACATTCAAGCCACCCAAGGGAGTGACCACAAATGTACCAATGCCAGCCTCTCTACTATTTAGAAACCTCACAAAATCACTTGTAAAAGTGTCTCAACACTTAAAAGAATGTCAATCCTCAGCACAACAAAAGGATTGCCTACAGCCAGAGTGCCTTACATCAGAATAATGCCTACTACAGGCAGTGTTATAGGCCACTTGTGTCCACGCAAGTATAAGTACGTATGTCCAGGCAAGTTTGAATTTGTCAGGACATTTTGTTCTGGCACTTAAGAAATTTTATCGGGAGTACTGATTTTAGTCGATGTATATACCTTGCTGTAGATTTACAGAATTGTGTGTGTAGTTCCCTCACCATCACAGCTATTTTTTTTTTGTGGCATAATTACAGATAATAAGGCTAAGATTATATTTTATTGTTGAAACATTTGTTGTTCATAATACAGTGGAACCCCTCTATTATGGACATTTTGGGACCCAGAAATTTTGGCCACTTTTTGCTGTAATATAGAGGTTTTCCTCTTTCAGAGGTAAAAATGTATTGAACCAGATCTGTTGGAACCAAATGTTTGTCCTTAATATGGAGGTGTTTTCTAATGTGTCCTTAATTTGGGAAGTTTGTTAAGAGAGGTTCCACTGTACTGTGATGGCATTATCTGGCAGGCTGAGAATGGTGATGAAGATTTTGGCTGGGGCTAAGTTTACTTTCAGAGAAACTCTCAAAGGCAAACTAATAACTATTTATATTGGAGTTTTTGTTGTTTTTTTGAATGAATTAATGAATGAAACAAAGCATAAAATTGTATATACACCCGTACAACACACAAGTACAGTAAACAAAATATTACAATGGAACCTCAGTTATCCGGACTCTGGATTCATGGTTAAACCGAACTACAAAAATAACTGTTCTATTAGAGTAGTGACTGTTCTATTAAGATAGTTGAAAATACTGATATAAAATTCTTTATGCTATTTTATACAGAGTTTCAGAGATACGGACTTTTCAGACTTATGGACCACCCCTAGTCCCAAGGGTTTTGGATAAGTGGGGTTCCACTGTATTCACTGTTTTATGGTTCAGTGCTGGTGGTTATAACCCTGGCTGTTAGTTGGGAGGTCATTAGTTCAAGTCGGTACTGGGCTATCTACATTAATTTTGTTGTGAACCTATTTTATTCTAAGTGGCTGTTCTACTGTTTAGAATATCTGGGATTATACCAATGGTCATCCATAAATGTTTATTGGATGTACACAGAACTGTGGTACCTTTTACACCCATTGTATGTGCCATTCAAATTCAGATTATATGTCTGTACAATTGCCAATTTTCATAAAATGTGTGTTGATAACATGGGATGACTGAGGAACTTTAATTTGGTATGTGACATGCTCTACCGTAGACCCTTGGTTATCTGCCCGTTTATCCGAAATTGGAAATGACTGTTCTATTAGAGTAATTTGAGCACGTGTATGTTCTATTGGAGCATTTCAACAATGCTCGGTATATAAATGTATGGGCTTCAGTTATCTAAACAATTCACTTATCTGAACACTTTTAGCATTGCCTGAGACACATTGGGGTTCATCAGATAACTGAGGGTCTACGGTACCGTAAAAATCTGGTGGGCTACTCCACTATAAAAGTGGTCACATTTGGAGAACAGTTATGTTTACAGACTTTTTCATGTTAGTAACACTTTGTGGCATGCTGGTTTTCTTGGCTGTTTGACACATGGATTTGGAATCAGTGTGGTAGCACAGATAATGGAGGTGTACATTTTCTCACAAAGAGAAACTAGCTCACAATACCTTCATGATACCTTGGTTATAGGTATAAACAATCAAGCCCAAAAGTGTCTTCAGCCAGACCCAAAACACTTCCAACAAATTGCTTATTGCTACACAAATTTCATTTCATGGAATTTTCTAATGACTGATTAACTAACTGATGAATTATACAGATTAGCATAATTTATGATTGGTTTTTTTTTACTGTTAGATGTTACCTTAGCCAGACAGGCACCTTTTGGCATACAGCAGTACATACAATGTATGCTTCAAGTATACCGTCTTTGGTGTCCCAACTCTTTTGCTGACAGCACAATAACATACGTAATACTTCTATGTAATTAAAATTATGTTTTAAAAAATATTTATATAAAAATAAAATAGGGATCCAGCAATAAACAATAGTGAAGCAAAAGATGATGTTATTACAACAACATAGCCATTTGGGAAATCCCTACACTTGATCAATACCAATGTACGGTATTCCAATATTGATAACATACTTGCTTTAATTATCAATTTATTAGCATTAATAAAGTTAATTTGTTATGCTATTAAGCAAAATCTAAAGTACATGGTTATAAACTAATTACAGACATTATAATACATTTCAAGTGAGTGTGGCTTCACACATTCCTACAAACTTCCAACATGCCCCCAGGGTTTGGCAAGGGCGAGGTAGGTAAGTATAATGGAGTAAATATCTAAATCATACTGCTTTCTATTGATCAGCTGTATATAGGGATAATGACTTTGAAAGCTAGCTAAGTGTACCCATGCACAGATACTAGTTTTTCATACTTTGGTGACTGTTCTATTAGAGTATTTGACTGACTGCTCTATTAAAGTATCTCTATTTTTGTTTTTATTGGAAGAGGAGGGTGGAGCACTGGAATCCACCACTGATGCCATACTGATACATTAGTGTAAAATATACTTATACCGTATTGCCTCGAATTATGGCCCAGGCGTTTATTTCTTTAAAGTACCTATTGCTCGTCCAAAAGTAGCACTAAATTTGAGGTTTATTGCTGTAAAAGGTTTCTGTTGACACAACAAAGGTTTCAGTTGATATTAAATGTGACCAGATCTGCGAAAAGGGGTCTTATAGCCTTTATGAATTTCCAAGTTTGATGAGTCATTACCCATCATGTCTTTAACCTATTGTCTTAAAAGTACGTCCAGGAATAGTGCTATATTAGGAGTGTAAAGTGACCAAATTTCAGGCTGGTACCATACTCACAATTCAAGTTATGGATTGCCAAATGCATGCAATTGGAAAGGCTATAAGACCCCTTTTGCAGATCCGGTCACAAACGATGTCTATTAAAGCTATGAATACTACAAACTGGCATTCATGGTGGTCACATTGTTATCAACCCAGCAACTAAATGAAACCAGGCATTTATACGGACCGGCCATAATTCGAGGCAATATGGTAAACAGTATTACATTCCTGATATTAAGTGACGAAAGAACCTGGCTTGTCAAAATACTAAACTACATCTCATTCAATAGCAATGTATTGGTGGACGTGGCTCCACATAAGCTTAGCCTGCAGGCAACAACAACCATGGATTCATGCATAACTACAGACAACAATATTACTGACAAATAAGCATGTGTGCCTACAGACAGTACTCCCAATAAAATAATTAGCAAGTGTGGCTCACAAATAAGCTGTGCTGCAGCATGACTAG
The DNA here is from genome assembly GCF_963678975.1 of Dysidea avara. Classification (NCBI taxonomy): domain Eukaryota; kingdom Metazoa; phylum Porifera; class Demospongiae; order Dictyoceratida; family Dysideidae; genus Dysidea; species Dysidea avara. Next base: position 17,237,604 of record NC_089276.1, read on the forward strand.
ACTATGATACATTACTACACTTCCACATCGTCAAATTAATTATTTTATTAACATGTGATCCAATTTGGGTCAGGCCCAAATAAAATATGACCCAGGTGACCCAACCCAGTTTCAATACTAGTATGCATGTAATTACAATAATGTATTGATTTACGAATCAGAGGAGTAGTAAGGTGGGGACTGCAAGGTGGTAGGGCACAGGCCCAACCAATCAGCTTCAGTGCCCTACCAACTCAGTTGCAGAAACTAGTCAAGCGAGATTGAAATACCCTAATAGATCAGTCACCCTAAAATACAACAGTCAAGCGTATAATTAGTATGATAGTAAATGATAAACTGCTTAAATTGCTCTCAAATTCAACTTTAGAGGATCTAACTTCAAAATTTTCCTTGGGGACATGCCCCCAGCATATGCTGTGTAGCTTAGTACATCATGATTGCTGTAGATGCCCCACTGGAACAGTCATATATGCGCTATCCTGATTGCTCTATTAGAGTATCTTGATTTTTTTAGGAAAACTTTCAAGTCCCCTATGCAGATCCTTCCCTGAGAGATGAATGTCACTTTCACATGCTAGTGTACGCAGTTATGAGTGTATGACCAGTGAAGTAAAAGTCCAGCACAACCACACTTGAATAAAGTTAACTATATCTAGGTTGGTGTAGTGTTGACAAACATACAAAAGCCATAAATAATTGTACCCATTAGTAACTGCAGTTATGTAGTGTTGTTTCAGTTAACTATAACTAAAAGCAAATCCATATTATAAATAAAACTAAATCTATAACTAAAAAGAAATAAGAAAGATAGCTAAAACCAAAAGATTTTCTTATGTACAACTATAACTAAAACTAAAAGGTTTTCATGTTCTTAACTAAAAACTAAAACAACAAAGAAAATGAATTAAGAAGAATTACTACAACTAAAACTAAAATTATTGAAGAAACTAGCTGTGACTAAAACTAAAACTCTTCGCTAAAACAACACTATGTTGCTCAGATCACTGCATGTATAAGTTCACATATGTTCTACAGGTGGAACAAAGCACAGAATGAAACTGTACTGCTATACGTAGCATTCAAACATCAATATATGCTATAGTTTGTGACCTGATGGTGGTTTAGTTAGCTACAACTAAAAGTACTTTTAGTAAGATAAATATGTATTAACTAAAACTATAATGCAAATCCATATTAGTTAACTAAAACTAAATCTATAACTAAAATACAACAGAATATTTTACTAAATCTGAAACTAAAAAGATTACTAAAACTAAAAGATTTTCTTATGTACAACTAAAACTAAAACGTTTTAAGAAATGTTACTAAACTATAACTAATAGCTTTTCACATTTTTAACTAAAACTACCATATAGCCTAAATATTTCGAAAGGGGAAAATTTTCACTGATTTTATGGTTTTGGGTGTTATCAGCAAAAATTTTACCCTTGAAATATTTAGACCTCCATATAGTCTAAATACATTTTGGGAGTGTTTGTAAATCCGCAAAAAATAATAATAATAATAATAATTTTTTTTTAGTAACATTGCTCAACCTCAAAGTATTTGTCACTCGAAATATTTAGGCTATAAGGTATAACTAAAACTAAAATAACACAGAGAATATAACCATAACTAAATCAATAACTAAAAGGAATTAAGAAAAGTTACTAAAACTAAAACTGACTATGACAAACTAAAACTAATAGTCCAACACTACAGTCATGTAGCTACATGTGTTCTTTACTTCTTGGTAGCAGCTGGCTTTATTTTAGCAAGTGTGCTGCTTTGATTCTCCATGTTCTCAACATCTTCATCTTTAATCGATGCGGCATCATCGACTTTCATATCAACTTTAAATGTTGATTCTTCTTTTATTTCATGCCTCTCAGGTGGTGATTCATTGACCTCAGTTTCATCATCATTAAGATTAGTCTCTTTCTCACAACCAGCATCTTGCTCTTCAATGATTGATTCTTCTAGTCGCTTAAAGGTCTTCAGTTTCACTGGCTCATCAGTAAACACATTGTCTTCTGCTTGCACATAAAATACATGACTAACTATTGTTCTAGAAATGTACAACAACATCTACATACCTAATTCAATCTCTGACACTCCTTTTGATGGACGTCTCCTTTCCAGTGTTGTGCTTAAGTATTCACCACCAATGGTACTGCTTCCCACAGATGCAGTTGATATTCTCTTACCACGAAGACTAACATCACTTTTCGCAGCTATACAAGGACATACATGTATGTACGTATACAGACATAATTATGAGGCTATAATTATACAACAAAACTACAGAAGCCATTTTACCGTAGTTTTGTCTATATTATACTTGTTACAGTCCTACACACAGAGAACAGTGTGTGAAGCTAGGATCTGTTCAACTGTATGAGACATGGTACAAAATTTAGTGATTAATTGATAACTTCACACTGCAAGCAAAAATGGGGTACAAAGGAAGACAAAGGTAACTCCACGATGTGTGTATTGCACAAACTGCGGTATGCCAAAAGGCACCTTGAAGCAAAATCTAACAATAAAAATCAAACTCATACATACATAGCATAGCCTCAGCTGTTACTCAGTAATGTTGTCTGAAGGCATTAGTATGGTATTAGCATGTAGGTTAGTTAGTTAGTCAGTCAATTAGCAGAAAAATTTTTTAAAAATTATATTCACGGTAACACTGAATCCATGTTTGGGCTTAATTATAAGCTGTCAATGCACTGTGAATTACATGCCAAGGCACTATTGTTAATTAAAGAAATCAACCACCAAAAGTAAGTCCAGCAGCAGCAAATTGTAAAATATAAGCCCTCAAAGTTTGGTATAATTTCTTTGTTTTTTCTTTGCTTAGGAGACTCATGGGAGTTTTTAGATTATTCTTTTTGCACACTTTACAAAAACCAGCTCAACTTTCTTGAACAATGGTGCACTTTAAGAACATATTGTTGCATAATCATGAACCAAGTTTGGTGCAAATCTGATAACCAGTCATAAAGCTACAGATGATTATTTGCACAAAAAAGGCCGACTCTTCATGTCTACAGGGTACACTACTCATGTGAATAACTTAAAAATCAGTATGCATATAAATTAACCATCATACGTAGCTCAAATCGTTTGTGGTTCAAAAGAAATCTCATTGACAGTCATAGAGTTACAAAGCAAAAAATAAACAACTGTAAATCACAGGTCAATATCCTAATAGAACAGTCACCACAGTGTAAAAATCATGAAAAGTGTCGAAATTTGAAAATTCATCAGCTTTTAAACTTGGGACCTCCATACTGGACGCCCAATTCCTTAAACACTGAGCTGCTCCTATCACAGTTGTTCACTTCACATGTACATACATACATATATACTACACATACAAACACTCACAACACACACACACTTACACACATCCACACTTACTTCTTGACTTCATTGTACTGGTAATAGTGCTTGTGCTATTACGATCCTGTAATCCAAAGCACATAGATGAAATCTTTACTGTAAGCTTAGAACTTACAGAACGAATTCTACTATAAAAATTGTATAGTTTGCTTCCTTTCCAAAAGTTGCTCCGATCTCTGAATACTTTAGCAACCTTAAAATAACCACAATAAGTACTGCACTATAACTCTGCTCATAACTACCTGATTGTTCCTGACAACATGAAATATAAAGATAAAGACACCCTAGAAATAAATATTTGTAGTAAAGCATAGTTCTGTAAGGAGGTTTGTAAATAAGCACAACTACAACTGTAGCAGAACATGATAGTAGTTAGTAGCTACCTGTAGAGAATTCAGGATTGCAAATATCCACGCAAATGCTATGGTGTCATCATTCACAGCCAGAACTCCAATTATCCATGTCAACCCAAGTAATGGCAGTAGTATCACCATGGCCTTCAGGAGGTCCCTGGTATCCAGTAGTAATGAAACACAGTTTATACATTACTTATAGAACTTACTTTGCTGTGGCTTCTTTAGTAGAAGCTCTTTCACGGTTAGTGTTTCGCGTATTTTGATATAAAACTTTTAGTGTAATTCCAAGAAACACACAGTTTATCTGCAATTGATTGTCATGTACTATATATTACACAGGGAAGAGTTCATTACCAAGATCATAGCCCCAATAGGTGCAATAAATGCTGCAATTGCTCCATCCTCTGATTTTATCCAGCAACTATTAGTGCTCAAAATTAGAATCATAACACTAATAGTTCACACTCACTAGTCATCAGTCCCATAGTGTCTGTGAACTATTCCAGCTGATATTGCAACTATTGGAATTGCTGGACCTAATGTAAAAATTATCATATAATTATACAATACAATTACTTATGTGCACTTGTGCTCACCCCAACCCAAGATAAAGAAGAAAAGTCGACGATTCAGTTTATTACCAAACACAGTCACCAACATCATATACAACATTACTCCTTCACATAACATCCAACAAAATGCAGATATGAAGAAATATTGTAGAAGTACTGCCACAATTATACAAGAGGCCTAAAAATTACAATTTTACATTTTACAAAATTTATTCTACAGATGTATTAATGCCTACTTGGTATTCAGTAGCAGTTTCTGTTCCAGAAACAAATACTATCAGACCCAACGCAAGTGCAATGCATAGATTAAGATGGATGAAGATGTTATTCTTCTTATCTTTTGTTCTATATCAAAAATAACAATGAATCATAACATACTGAGTGTAAATACAGAAGGACCACTTACCTAAACAGCACATATGTCAGTATCACAATAGAAAGACAAAGACACACTAGAGATATTGCACATCCAATATATGAAATTATTGACAATGCATCATCAGCTGGGGTTGGCTATGGAGGGAAGCAATATTATACATACATATTTAATTATGCTCCCTAATTATATCTCCTTACTTTTGTGCCACGTACGCTCACAAGTACAGCAAAACTAGTCAAATGAGTTGTAAGACAAGTTATTCTTGTGTCAGTAGAACTGTTATCTAATCTTAATCCTTCCTGTGACCAACCACCGGCTTGATTACTATGGACAGTACGAACAATTTGCAAATTATTATGAAAATGATTTACTATATAAATGAGATCTCTGTTTAGTAACCACATTAGCCATAGTTGCTGCCCTTAAACATTATTGCCAAATTTGGCCAAAAAAGGTCCTCCTAAATTTGGGCTTAAAAGAGCCAGTTTTGGAAACTTGGTAACTTTTACATTAATTTTGTTGTTGTCACAACATTGAAGTTGCATTTCGTAATTTCCGGCCAACAATGGCAAAATAAAATTCTTCACATTGCCAAACTTTGCTTTTAAGGGTGTTCCAACTTTAGCAATAACCCAAAAGCTGTAAAATATGGAACCCAATAGAAAGACAAAAATGGCAACATGTTGGATCTACATTTGGCAAAATATGGACAATGTTGAATTTACCAGCATCTGGGATAAGCCTAATTTTGCTACAATTGGCAAAAATATGATACCAAATGTTGCCAAAACTGGCAAAAAGCAGGTTTATCAAAACCTTCCAAAATTGGCTGTTGACATACCTGCCACATGTATTAAAGTTATTATGTGCATGCAGTAGCAGTGGAATTTAATTGGTAAAATCAGTAATACTGTGCTTACAGTTGCAAATCCTGCAAGTTGTGATCATAAAATTGACATGATTTGGTTCTCAGTTGTCTTGATACAAGTGTCTGCAGAGTAGTTGGTAAATTGCGAGAAAGTTTCAAGCTTTCAAATATCTGTGAGTCATCTTTCTATTAGAAGACAACATAATTGTTACAGTGAGTATACAGGTACTACAGTAAGTTTAAGGTAGTTGCAGTAATTATTGTAAATCATAATCATTGGACAGTAACCATCATACAGTGCAATAGTACTGTATAGTATTGGGACCACAAAGATATGGATGTGCCTCCACAAAGATATGGGTGTGACCCTTGAAAAAAAAACACCTTTCCCTGATGATGGTGAGGCAGTATTGGTTAGGTAAAACTAAGCCCAAAAAGCCTTTAGATTGACCAGAAACACTTTCAACAAGTTGCTACGGATTTTTTAACAAATTATTAAACAGAATTTTCTACTGACTGAGTAACTGATGCCTTAATTCAGACAAGCATAACTTGATAATGGCTAAGGCTATGCGCTTGATTTTTTCACTGTTTGATGTTGACCAGTCATAATTTTATTTTGCAAAAAAAGGTAACAAACAAGTACACAGAAAAATACGGAATTTTCAACTAGAGTAGGGACTATAGCACATTGATAAAAAGTACTGAAACAAACTGGAGCAGTGCACGATATTAAATCACAGTAAAACAATGAGAAATCTTATATCCCTACTCTGCTCAAGATACCACAAGGAAGAGCACAGTAGAGATATAACACTTCTTATTGTTTTACTGTGATTTAATATCGTGCATTACTCCAGCTTGTTTCGGTACTTTTTATTGATGTGCTACAGTCCCTACTCTAGTTGAAAATTCCAAGACGCTGATGTGTACAGGTTATAGGTTGAATATAACATCAAGATGTAATCATATCTTGTACAAAATGTAAACGTACAATCACTTTTTATACAGGTTTCTTAGTGATATTAGGAGCCTCAGTAAATTTAAAATATTAAATGATTCTGTGCATACCATATAAACCTGAAAGATGAAAGATAATTATGTATACCATTTTCTAAATGGAGTAAAAATACACACTTATAGCACTGTAAAAACTACACACCAATACAGCCTAGTAGAAGAAACAGAAATTTAGCAATTAGCTGCTATGTAGCTAATGGTGCATGGATGAAGCTAGTAAACAAGCTAGGTCTTTCAACTAATTGATCAGATATAATATGTTGTATTAATAGAACACAAAGTTCAAATGCACAATGCCATTGATGTTTGTTCAGCAAGGTTACTGTGAAATATTGGTGGTGCTAAAAGAAAAATTAATGGTGGTGATTGTGTGCTGTCTAACTAAATATAAGAACAAGTCAGATGCATATCAATTGAACTACAGACATAAATTACTTCTCAATTGTATCACGTGTAAAGTATCACAAAAGTAGTATGAAATGTGCAGTTTCTGTATGGTGTACGTATATACTCACCACAGGAAATGATACCATGATGGCATTGTTTTCAGAAGTATTAACAGGTACAGGAGCTTGAATGGAGACTATTGGAGTAATTGGAAGAAATGTTTCATTTCTAAGAAAGAAACACAATATATAGCAGTAATGTTTATTATGACTTGCTACTGTTTTCTTACTCATTGTTAGGGTTAGGCAATTGTATAATATCATCTCTGAGTATTGTACTGGTAATTGGAAATCCCATAGTATCTATAGTGATTTTAATAAATCAGAGTAAAGAACTGATTAGTGTCCTTAATTAATCAGACAAACTATACATTACAAGGTTAAAATAAAATATACATGTACATGTTGTGGGTTCTAGTTTGCAGACACCTACATAGTTAGTCAAGTATTAATTGATAAAGCTCAGTAACTTCTGGAACTGACAGATATTTGAAATCATTCATATGATAGTAAATGGATCAGTTAGTCAAAAAAGTTGTTGGAACAATTAAAGAGCAATTTAAAAGAATGACAAAATAGGAGGAAATATCTCAACTGTTTTATGGAGTGTCTGTCGTCTTTTCTCATGCAAATTGCTTAGAGAAAGCCATGAGGCTGCCCTTCATTTTCATTTGCATAAGTATGGACATGCCCTCTTCCTCTGTGAAAGAATTCATTATTTCTGGTAGCCCATGATGCCAGATAAGCTGGTTTTTGGTTGTTTTATGCCCATATAGCCCATTGTTAAAGCCATTCATTACACATTCAGGAACCTGCTTTACCCATTTTTCAAGTTGGCATGAATACACTGCCTCAAAGCAAAAGCTTACGTATCGGGAAGGTTTATACTGGCTTTGTGCAGCCTTCATCTCTCACATACAGGCTGCTTTTAACATAAACCACTTTGCTCACGTGGGTGCGGAAAAACAAATACCATAAAGTGGGTTATTTTTGAAACAGAAAATTTCATACAAGAAGCAAAATCTGAATTTCAAAGGATTTTAATTTCGAAGAGTGCATATTTTTAAGTCCGGATGGATTTCAAATAAACAGAAATTTGCGTCACATTTTATGAAGATGCATGAATGTTTGCCAAAAACTGACGTACTGATGGAATAATTCCCATCCCTGTGCATTGGGGAGAAAAGACTGAGGGAGTCTTGAGTGGAGTAAGTTCACCAGCTCGATCACGCTTGATCATAGCTAGCTACAGCCATAGCGTAGCTTCTAGGCATCAATTCTCATTCTGGATCTCCTGGTTTCTGGTTATTGGCACAGTAATGATACAGTTTACCCATTATCATTAGTAATACTGAGCTAAAACTCAAGGAATACACAAGTGAATCGCTGAAAGTTGGATCATGCTTTCACTTGTGGGAATTTATTTCGAAGAACAACTAGACGTGGGAATTTATTTTTTGAAGAGAAGGCCTCTTTGAAATATCCAAAATAAAAACCTTTCAAAAATTACCAGCTATATGGTATACTATACATACATAAAAACACACACATTTTTTGGAAAACAATTTCAGTAAACCAGGCACGTGTTCACAGCCAGCCTTCTTAATAACACTAAATTTAAGACTTGGATCATAGTGAGGAGAATAACAAACACACTTTAAAGACATTCCAGACTGATTGAAACTATACTAACTGCCATTTTGTACCATCATGATTAACGTATGTATGACATTTGCAATATGACAATACAAACCTCTCTATACATGATATTCTTATACAACACACACTTACAATTCGGAAGTTGTTTTAAAACACCTTTCAATGCATCATTAGGGAATCTAAACTGAGTATTTCCACCAGTAAAGTTACTCAAGTCATCATTTTCTCTGGGAAACACATAATCTTCTCCTGCTTGTACACTATCGTTGGATATCAGTGAAGCTTTTATGACTAAAAATAGTAATGATGATAACAGATTCAAATACTTTTTAATGAGCATACTTACCAACATTACTCCTAATTGTAATAGCTTCTGGTGTTTCATCATTTAGTGTTCCACCTAAAAGTGTTCCAAATTGTTTAGTGCTATTAACCAAAGACTGGCTGGTTTCTGGTGATGTCTACATTAAGAATTTACCACAATTAAAATGTATTAAAGTATTAGTATATACTTTGCGCAACTGTGTCCATTTATCTTGGTTGCTGTTATCAAGTAGGTTATTAATGACTGAAGCTGTTTCCTGTTAGTATAATATTATAAACATGAATAACACAATACACTGTCTACTCTACAATATGTATTAAAGTTTACTTACCTCAAATAATGTATCATTAGGTTTCAACTTGGTAACTACTGTTCTTGTAACACTATACATTGCATATAATCATACATATACATTAATGACATTCAATTTACTTTGTAACAGTGTCTAGAACACGAACTGCTAAGTCAATATCCTCTGCAAAAACATCATCTTCTGGAGTGGTCAAGTTGGAAATGGCCATAACAACACCAGTAGCTGCATCTATTTTCTCTGTTTCATTTAGTGTGGAAATGTTTTTTGCCTTGAGTGAAAAACACTTGCTATTTGTGATACTCACTGCGTCACAAAATTACCTCATCTAACAACTCCTTAAATCTTACTCTAAAGCACTTCACAAATTCCTCCCAATCATCTTCACCTTTGCATCTCCTTTGTACAGTACCTAGTTGTGTAATCATGTTTCTGAATTGATTACTATGAAGGTGACAGTTTTAAAACAAATACACATGAAGTGTCTTCTCAGCTATTTTGTACTTTCTCTGTCATGTTTTCTTATGCAGATTCATTATATGATAACTAGTATTTAATAGGAACCAAAAACTTAATATAGAGATTCATCTCTCAATAATAACAAACTCAGTCAAGTGCATTGTAATTTGTGCAAAAAGGGGTCTTGTAGACTTTCCAATTGCATGTAATTGGCAATCCATACCTGACTTGTGAGTATGGTACCAGCCTGACATTTGGTCACTTTACACCCCTAATATAGCACTACTCCTGAATGTAATTCTGACTTTTACGAAGTGTGAGCACATACAGCACGCATATACATGCTAAGCTAGGGCAGATTTGCAGTGGTGGGGTTGCATTAGTTTTGATAGAAACCCTTTTGAAATAGTGAAACAAATCACAGGGTGGGCAGGCAATACTGTGTACATGCAGACTGCAGTGGGAACTCAGTTACCTGGACCTCTTGGGACCAGGGGTGGTCCATAAGTCTGAAAAGTCCATATCTCTGAAATGGTGTATAAATTACTTTAAAATAGCATAAAACATTTTAAATTTTCCAGTATTATCAACTACCCTAATAGAACAGTCACTACTCTAATAGAGCAGTCATTTCTGTAGTTCAGTTAACCAAGAATACAGATAAGTGGGGTCCAGATAACTGAGGTTCCACTATAACTGAATGGTGTCTGAGCAATATTATAATCAAAATTTACTAAGCACCAGTATTATTAAGCTACACAGCTTCATATATGTGTGTATTCAGCAGAAATGAAGGTGACTAGCTGGGGATCAGCTGATCTACAGTCTCTCCACTTTTATTTTAGAAGAGATCCACTTTTCAAAATTAATTAAGATACTATAGTAGTCAGCTAATCTAATAGAACAGTCATGTACTCTAATGAAAACATCAGGTGCAGATATATAGATGCATAGTGTAGAAGGGGAAGAGGGGGGTATAAGGCTACGTGGGCTAGAGCCCTTACTTGTCCTGGTCTAATGAGAACATCAGATGCATTCAAGTTGAGAGTAGACATATAGATGCATAGTAGAAGGCACTGCACAAAAATATATGTTTCCACGATGTTTCTATATTGAAACTTTACTGAAATTTTCAGAAAATGTATAGAATTATCACAAAATTGTCATAATTAATGTGAAAGGAATTTAGCACATTCTTTAAAATATATTACTGAAAGGTTGTGACAGTTCTGTACAGAATTCTGTATATATTCCCTTTAATCCAGCAGATTTGGGTATTTCTGACTCCAGGAAATGTCATAATTCATTATGCATGAAACCTCAGGAAACATTTTTTTTTTGTGCAGTGAGGGGAAGAGGAGGTAAGGATATGTCTCATCTAATGAAAACATCACATGCATTTGAGAGTAGATGCATAGCAGAGGGGGAGGCTATGTAGGCTAGAGTCCTGGTGATAATATGCTTAGGAGAACCTTTCAATATAGTTGCTTTGGCTGTAGTATTTTTGTGATGATTATAACACCACTTTAAAACTATTTTAAAATCTTACAGTTTCTGGGGGCTTGAGAGTGACAACCCTCTGAAATCACTTCCACTTACAAGTACTGCAAAATGATCGACTGATGACACTTGGGATCTGTACATACAGGGTATACAACCCAAAGCAAGAGGCAAACCATCCTTCTTTTAAGTTAATTGTCCAATGGTTAACTATTATAATCCTTTGCTTTCCACATTGAGAAAAGAATATACATTGTTTGTATTAAAGACTTGTGCCTGTTTGGGCATGGCATACCATTTAATCCAGGTCCAGTACATGGAGTTTCTACAGTAACACCAACAAGTGTTTCATTCCATGTAACATTGAATCCAGTATAGTTTATTGTCACTGGATTACAGAATCGATCTTAAGGAATAATAATATAGTTAATGTCTGAAACCATATTGTATGTATACTTACTCAGGATCAGTGTGGCTACGCTAGATTGGTTAAATCCTCCATATTTATTCCTAACAGTACACTGATAGTCTCCAGTGTTATCTTCTGAAGCAGTAGCAACAAGACTTGAGCTTTCTTCCCCACTAACAGGAACTCTATTCAGTAACCAGCCATATGTAAAGCTATTTTCAGCTATACCAGTAGCTGAACATGAAAATGTAACTTGCTCTCCTCTATCAGCTGTTATATTCAATGGTGAGATGGTTACCACAGGAGGGTGTGCTATTCAAAGAAAACGTCAATGTTTCTTCTAATACTTATGCACTTGTCAATTTCATGCCCCACCCCCCCACCCCCGGGCGTCCCCACGCCCCAGGTGTGGATTTGACATTGCTTCTTGTCCCCACCACTGGGGCAATTGACAGTTGTCCCAGGACGGACCGATTTTCGGTAGTTGCATTTCTAAACTATAAAATCGTGCTTGCTATAGCTAATTTTACTAGCTACAGGGCAGGCTTATTACTAGTCGCATGCATGAAATATGCGCTTAGTCATCCTTGAGGTGTCGTCAAATCCCCTACTATAGGGGTGGGGACATAGTGGGGATTTGACAGCCGATTTTGCCCCAGTAGTGGGGAATTTGACACCACGATTTGTCAAATCCCCTGTATTCCCCCACCCTCCCTGGGGGTGGGGGGATGGGGCATGAAATTGACAAGTGCATTATTATTATGTTATTTGCCAATCACAAATGCCCTATCTGTCTATACCATATTTACTTGATTTGTGTCCCAGGGGTACTATCATTCTTACCCCAAAAATAAGGATAAAACCCTTCAAGTAGTGCCGCACTGCAGTATTATTCGAGGGTGCGATACAAATATTTTTAACCAATTCAACAATCTAGCGCGCGCACTAATTAATTAGAATACACTTACGATACACTAGTACTAGCAGTGATAAAGCGTGATAGAGGATATTTGTTGTAGCGCAGATGTTTTCCTTTCTTACTTTAGCACTAGTGCTAGGGTTGTAGAGATGAGCCAGTAATAAGTTAGCAGGGTAGCTAGTATAGGTGGCACCGCCCAGCGAGGTGATGGGGCTAAGCAAATAAACTGACTCATCACTACAGGCCTAACACTAGTGCTAAGTACTGGAGCAACAAAAGAAAAACACCTAAGCTGCAACGATAGCCTCTATCACGCCTTGTCACTGCTAGTACTCGTGTATCATAAGTGTATTTTAATTGTATTCCGGAGGTTCCGGATACAAGGAACAGTGCTAACTAGTGGTATTACCTTCGTCACTCCTTGCCCACAGCACATTCAAAGCTGAGCTTTAAATAGAATTCTTACTTCTAATTAACACCTTCTTTACTTGCTCAATCAGCACGTGATACTTCAATTCACAACGTGATGGATGAGAACTCTGTGTTAAGTCTTTTGGAGAGCATTTCTTCTAGCGAATCACTGAGGAAGAAGTTCCTGGATGCACTTCGAAACCCAGTTCAGCAGGACGAGGATAGAGAAGGACAACAGCGTGGCAACCAGGCACGCGATCAATCAGGAAACACTGTAGCCAGTCCCCCAGTGGTTGAAGACCACCCTCCTGATTATGGAGAAGACCAATTGACAGCCGGGGTGCGTCAATCTGGTATTAATGCCTCGCTGGGAGCCGGTGTGCCCCAGTTGAGAGGGGTTAGCGGGCTGGATGCCGGTGTGCGCCAGTCGTCAGCTAGCTCTCTGGGAGATGGGGACTCCCAGGCTATTAGTAATGATGGAAACAGCTCGGAGGGATCCACACTATTTGATCCTAACAACTTGAAGTCGGACGACGATTTCACCTTTGAAACCCATGAGGTAATTAAACGGTATCTAGAAAACACTTTCGCACGTCTCTCGATAAAGACGTGCGAAAGGAGATGCATAAGGAGCACCCGGTAAAGTGGCATTACAGACAGGATGTTATCCGTAACACGGAACTAATATACTATTAGAAACGGAAATTAACCTGTCTATACAGTCTATAGTGACTAACCTGTCTATACAATCTATAGTGACTAACCTGTCTATACGGTCTATAGTGACTAACCTGTCTATAGTGACTAAGCTGTCTATACAGTCTATAGTGACTAAGCTGTCTATACAGTCTATAGTCACTAACCTGTCTATACAGTCTATAGTGATTAACCTGTCTATAGTGACTAAGCTGTCTATACAGTCTATAGTCACTAACCTGTCTATACAGTCTATAGTCACTAACCTGTCTATACAGTCTATAGTCACTAACCTGTCTATACAGTCTATATAGTCACTAACCTGTCTATACAGTCTATAGTCACTAACCTGTCTATACAGTCCATATAGTGACTAACCTGTCTATACAGTCTATAGTGACTAACCTGTCTATATAGTCTATAGTGACTAACCTGTCTATACAGTCTATAGTGGCTAATCTGTCTATATAGTCTATAGTTACTAAGCTGTCTACATAGTCTATAGTGACTAACCTGTCTATATAGTCTATAGTGACTAACATGTCTATATAGTCTATAGTAACTAACCTGTCAGTCTATAGTGACTAACCTGTCTATATATAGTCTATAGTGACTAACCAGTCTATACAGTCTATAGTGACTAACCTGTCTATATAGTCTATAGTGACTAACCTGTCTATACAGTCTATAGTGACTAACCTGTATATACAATCTATAGTGACTAACCTGTCTATATAGTCTATAGTGACTAACCTGTCTATACAGTCTATAGTGACTAACCTGTCTATATATAGTCTATAGTGACTAACCTGTCTATATAGTCTATAGTAACTAACCTGTCAGTCTATAGTGACTAACCTGTCTATACAGTCTATAGTGACTAACCTGTCTACACAGTCTATATAGTGACTAACCTGTCTATACAGTCTATAGTGACTAACCTATAGTCACTATAGACTGTATAGACAGGTTAGTCACTATAGACTATATAGACAGGTTAGTCACTATAGACTGTATAGACAGGTTAGACAGGTTAGTCACTATAGACTGTATAGACAGGTTAGTCACTATAGATTGTATAGACATGTTAGTCACTATAGACTATATAGACAGGTTAGTCACTATAGACTGTATAGACAGGTTAGTCACTATAGACTGTATAGACAGGTTAGTCACTATAGACTGTATAGACAGGTTAGTCACTATAGACTGTATAGACAGGTTAGTCACTATAGACTGTATAGACAGGTTAGTCACTATATAGACTGTATAGACAGGTTAGTCACTATAGACTGTATAGACTGGTTAGTCACTATAGACAATATAGACAGTTTAGTCACTATAGATTGTATAGACAGGTCAGTCACTATAGACTATATAGACAGGTTAGTCACTATAGACTATATAGACAGGTTAGTCACTATAGATTGTATAGACAGGTTAGTCACTATAGATTGTATAGACAGATTAGTTACTGTAGACTATTTAGACAGTTTAGTCACTATAGACTATATAGACAGGATAGTCACTGTAGACTATATAGACAGGTTAGTCACTGTAGACTATATAGACAGGTTAGTCACTGCAGACTGTATAGACAGCTTAGTCACTGTAGACTGTATAGACAGGTTAGTCACTATAGATTATATAGACAGGTTAGTCACTATAGATTGTATAGACAGATTAGTCACTGTAGACTATATAGACAGGTTAGTCACTATATATACTATATAGACAGGTTAGTCACTATAGACTGTATAGACAGATTAGTCACTGTAGACTATATAGACAGGTTAGTCACTATATACTATATAGACAGGTTAGTCACTATAGACTGTATAGACAGATTAGTCACTGTAGACTATATAGACAGGTTAGTCACTATAGACTATATAGACAGGTTAGTCACTATAGACTTTATAGACAGGTTAGTCACTATAGACTGTATAGACAGGTTAGTCAATATAGACTCTATAGAGAGGCTATAGTCTCTATACACAAGGTGGTTAGAATTATTAGTATACTAGTAAAATCCCATTATCCGTGTTACGGATAACATCCTGTCTCTAATGGCTGCTCACCCGGTACCTCGTACTCCCGCGATGAAAGTGCCAAAAGTTGATCGCTTTGTCCTCGATCATCTAAACCAACGCTTCCCGAGGTCACGTGATGCCGAACTTGGCACGATACAAGTGGCGTTGTTGCGATGTGCTGGGCCCCTCTCGTGTCTGTGGTCGGAATGAATTGATAACGATCTGTTGAAGGATGAGGATTCTATGATAAACGTTCATGATGCGCTAAGCGTTGTCCAGCACACTTTAGTGCTGTTGGGGAATGCCAACGAACTAGTCTCCCAGACAAGAAGATGCAACATCCTCCGGTCTGTTGACCAAGGTCTGGAGAAGTATGGTAAGGAGCCCCCCACTAATAGTGAAGAATTCTTGTTTGGGAAAGAGTTTTTCCCCAAGCTGAAAGCGACAGTGGAGTCTGATAAGACGTTGGCACAAGTGGTTCAAATATCCCACCGCTATCAGCCATATGACCAGAAGAGCCGCCAGTCCACATTGGGTCGCAGTAAGAAACAGTTTTTTCGACCAGGCCCTACCGGCAATTTGGGGTCCGGCAGGGCAATGTTCCCCCATCCAACAAGCAGCCTTACAAGCCATACCATCAGTACCCCCATCCTCAGAAGCAGTCCACTTTCCAGGCCCACAAACACTCGGGGAGATTGGAAAAGTCCTGAACAACTTACCCCTACCACATACCTCTTTTCAAGCACTCAATTTGAATCTGCACCTTCTGCCTCGACATACACTAACACCAGTAGCAGGAAGGGCTGCCTTGTTCCTAGAGAACTGGGCCTGCCTGACCAAAGATCCTTGGGTGCTATCCACCATCAGAGGGTATCAGATACCCCTAGAGTGTTTGCCAGAGCAGCACAGGTCCACCATCACAGTCAGCAGGGAACAACAATCAGTTCTGCAGGAGGAAGTGTCCAAACTGAGGGAGAAAGGGGCAGTTCACCCAGTGCAGCAGTCAGAAGCTCACATAATCAGTCCGATCTTTGTCGTCCCCAAAAGCGGCGGAGGTTGGAGACTGATTATAGACCTGAGATACCTGAACTCCCATATCACTTCAAGATGGAGGGCCTGTACATGCTACCAAGCATCATCAGTCAGGGGTGGTTCATGGTGAAATTGGACCTAAAGGATGCGTACTTAACCATCCCTGTGGCCCAAGAATCTTGGAACCTTCTAACCTTCCAAGCAGGTCCACCACACAACTTGATGCAGTTCCAGTGCCTCCCATTCGGGCTTTATACCGCACCATTCACCTTTTCAAAAGTTACAAAGCCTGCAACCCAGTTCCTACGTCAGTTAGGCATACATCTAATTATTTATCTAGACGATTTGTTACTGGCAGCTCCTACCAAAGATCAACTATTGGTGGACCTTTCAACAGCCATATGGTTGCTTACCAGTCTAGGGTTTCTAATAAATATCCCAAAGTCCATCACAGCCCCCACCTGTCATCTAGAGTTTCTGGGGTTCATAGTGGACACAGACAACATGGTAATTTCTCTCCCAGCACACAAGTTGCACTGTATCCAGAAGGAAGCATCTCATCTTCTTTCTCTGGACAGAATTCCAATGAGGACTCTGGCTTGCTTCATTGGGACACTGGTAGCAACCAAACCAGCTGTATGGACAGGCCCTCTCCATTATCGTGCCTTACAGGATATGAAGATTCGATCACTTCGTCAACACCCTCACTACCAGGATTCTGTGAGCCTGTCGAAGGAGGCACGGGTAGACCTTCAGTGGTGGTGCTCGGAGCTGCCTTCCCACTGCTCAGCCCCAATATGGAAACCAGAGGCCTCAACAGTGATCGAGTCAGATGCCTCCAAGTTGGGCTGGGGGGCAGTCTGCCAAGGGGTACCAACTGGTGGCAGGTGGACACTAGAGGAGACCAAGTTCCACATCAATTATTTGGAGCTCAAAGCAATGTTTCTGGCCTTGCAGTCCTATCTGAAGGACAAAACCGATATAGCAGTACTGGTCAGGTCAGACAATCGCACTGCAATAGCTTATTTGAACAAGCTTGGCAGTCCGTTGAGATCCCAACTGTGTCAGTTGGCCCTGGAGATTTGGGAGTGGTGCCTCCTACATCGGATTACACCACATGCAGAGTATCTGGCAGGGAAGGACAATGTCTTGGCAGACTGGGAGTCTCGCCACCACGACAGCAGCGATTGGCAACTCCTACCATCAGTCTTCGATGCTGTCCACCTCCTCCTTGGTCCTTTTACAATAGACCTATTTGCGAGCAGAACGAATGTTCAGCTGCCAGATTACTACAGCTGGAGACCAGACCCACAGGCAAGAGTGGTAGATGCCTTTTCAACATCTTGGTCGCAAGACCAGCCTTATCTCTTCCCTCCCTTCAACCTGATTGGCAGAGCACTGTCGAAGATTTGCCTGGAAGAGGTAGACTATGCTTGTCTAATAGCCCCAACTTGGCCAGCTCAGGTGTGGTACTCCCAGGTATTGAGAATGTTAGTGAGGAATCCTATTCTACTCCCCATGGAACAGGATTTGCTCCTGAGTCCAGATCTGAAGCCCCATCCTCTAATCCAGGAGAATCGGATGTCTTTAGCCGCATGGCCTGTCTCAGGCAAGCTTTCTCAACACAAGGATTTTCTGAAAGAGTTACAGAACTGCTCCTGCACTCCTGGAGATCTAACACCCATGCAGCATAGAATTCAGCCTGGTCTAAGTGGTGTGGCTGGTGTGCTGGAAGGCACATTAATCCACTTTCAGCATCTTTAGGAAATGTGCTAGAGTTCCTTGCAGACCAATTTGATTTAGGCTTACAATACCGTTCACTTAACACATTACGCTCTGCAATCTCAACTTCTCACCCACAATTAGATAACGTTAATGTGGGAAGCCATCCTTTAGTGTCTAGGTTACTAAAGGGCATGTTCAATGCCAGGCCACCAGCTCCTCGCCTTAGTGTGTCATGGGATGTAGCTGTAGTTGTCGAGTACTTTAGAAGCTGCCCTTCAGAAGGTCTCTCAACTCTGGAGCTGGGCAGGAAGGTGGCAACGTTAATGGCACTAGCTAATGCAAGCAGGTGTTCAGACCTAGCAGCCCTGGACAGGGATCATTTGAGATGGACACCCACTGGGGCCCAATTTACAGTAGTTCGGCTGACTAAGACTCGTACCCCAGGTCCCCCTAGGACAGTACACTATTCTTCTCTGCCAGAGGATGCTGACGTATGTCCAGTTACTTCCCTTCAATTATATCTCTCCAGAACATCAGAACAAGCAGCTTCAATAACTTCACCTAAGCCAGTATTCTTGACTTCAAAGAGGCCATTTAGAAGAGCTCGTCCAGGAACTTTGGGTCACTGGATTAAACACAGCTTGGGAAAGGCAGGCATTGATACTGAGCAGTTTACAGCCCATTCCACCAGAAGTGCCAGTTCTTCACGAGCTCGGGCTAAAGGAGTCCCTGTTGCTGAGATTCTCAAGGTGGCAAATTGGTCTTCAAGAAGTACCTTTGAGAGATTCTATTACAGAAGTGAAGGGTCTTCTGAATTTACTAGAGTTGTTCTATCAGGACCCTCTAGCAGGTATGATTTGTGCTTTAAACGTACCACTAGTTAGCACTGTTCCTTGTATCCGGAACCTCCGGAATACAATTCACAGATTCCCCGAGGACAAGGTCCGCAAGGGGAGGATGGATTGTATGAGGAGGTGGAGGATACAAGGAACAGTGCAATCCCACCCACATGATATAATGTGCCTTATACCCTCCCTTTCTATAGCTCCATGGAAATGGCAGAGGAAGAGGGAGATCTGGAGGTGTGAGTGATTTTGACTATTCATTGAACTAACTCTGATTAAGTAGTGTGATTAGTATTCTACTTGTATTGTACATGATTCTTTGGGGTTACTTACCCCGTATACAGGTGTGTAGATTGATTTTAATTATATACTTGCACGAGCAAATCAAATTGTGCTGGTGAAACAGTAATTTGTGTATACTGCTTCTTTTCACTGCGTAAGAAGGTGTTAATTAGAAGTAAGAATTCTATTTAAAGCTCAGCTTTGAATGTGCTGTGGGCAAGGAGTGACGAAGGTAATACCACTAGTTAGCACTGTTCCTTGTATCCTCCACCTCCTCATACAATCCATCCTCCCCTTGCGGACCTTGTCCTCGGGGAATCTGTGAATTAATTAGTGCACATGCTAGTTTGTTGACTTGTAAGGAAGAGCAGTATCAGCAGTTGTAGCTCGATAGTCGTGTCTCCAGTGTTGCAAGAGATGGATAAGGCCTGGATTATTGTTTACTAGCTGTTTCCAGCTCAGTCCGCGAGTCCAGTCCGTGAGTCCAGTCCGCGAAATGCATTAGGCCCACTACTATAGCTGTTCTACATTATAGTTTTATAAAAACAATCTGCTACTTACTTGTTCTAAACAACACCTTTCTTTCACTCAAGTCCTTGTAGCACAATCATGTCATGCCTCATGCTACGTGGTAAATTTACTAACTAATATCTGGAATTTTGATTATGTGACAGCCATTTAAGTTTTACCAGAACAATGCCTTCCTTAAATCAAGATGGAGATTAATACTAAAGGATGAGAACTCTACTAAACAGTAATTACGAAAGTATAGCATAGTACTATTCAAGGGTGTGGTACAATTAATTTTATTTTCAGAAACAATGATAAAGACCTTCAAGTAGTACAGTGCTGCACTGCAGTACTATTTGAGGGTGCAGCACAAATCAAGTAAATACAGTATGCCATTACAGCAAAATTAACATTGGATACCACAAATATACCTTCAACAGTAAGTCTAGCATAGTTAGAAAAATTTCTTCCATGTTGATTGACAGCTACACATCTATATTGGCCTGCATTAGGTGGTATTAAATGAACAAGTGTGAGGATATTGCCGGTCTTCTTTTCCTAAAGCACCAGTTGGTATAACACCATCTTTTCTCTGCCAGAAATAAGACAATGCTCCCTTAGCCATACATGTTAACTGAACATCTGTAGTATGATCCAGCGTTGAAACCGGGTCGGTTCATCCGGGTCACATTTTCTCCGGGTCATCCGGGTCTGACCCGGTTTACAATTTATCCGGGTCTGACCCGGATTTGGATCACGTGAGAAACGAAATTGTTCGTTTTACGACGTGGAAACTTATAAACGCTATCGCGTAGCTCTTTCGTGAGCCACGCCCACTTATCGCATTACCAACATACGCTCAGCCACGCTCATTTGTTAGTACTAGTGTAGTATGTAGCACGAAATTGAGGGTATCTATGGTGAGGGGTAGCTATACATAGGCGGCGGAAAGGGGGGGGGGGGGGGGGGGGCTAGGGGGCTAAAGCCCCCCTAGGTCTGCTGAGGGGGGGCTTAGTCCCCCCCTCAGAATTATATCACACCGAAATTATCTTTCTTGGAGTGGGGCTGAAAACCGTGATAAAGATCGAGATACTCTAATAGAGCAGTCACTCTAATAAAGTAGTCAGTGTGTAGCGAGCTATGTAAGGATTTTTATGTAGTTTATCGGCTAGAAATGGTAGCTGGTGAGGTGGAAAGCTCTTGTGAGTTGGTTGTGACCTTTTTTTTTTGGTCTCACTTTACCAAACTATAGAAATAAGTCTGGGTCAGCTCAACGGAGCCCCCCCTCATATCAACTACTTCCTCCGCCGCTGTAGCTATATAGTGTCAGTAGGTGAAGACCTTTTTTTTTTTTTTTTTTTTTTTTGGTCTTTAACCTACAGCTAGGCTGAAGTTGCAATATTTACTCAACACGAATCGAACGCTCAAAATGTAGACTCGTTCGCTCGCTCGAGACTAGCCGAAACGCGTCTTGGCTTTAATTAATCCGGGTCACATCCGGGTCAAATCCGGGTCCTTGGGTCATCCGGGTCAGCAGTAGTGACCAGGTTTCAACGTTGGTATGATCATTATTGACTTCAACAAGTTTACTGAGTGGATGAGTGATGATTTGTGGATGTGCTATTAACAGAAAAATCAGTTTATAACTACATGTAATAAAGAATTTTGCCTACTAGTATCATTTATTATTCCTCTTGCACTACTGACATCACCAAGTTCTACTCTCACACCAGTAGCAGGTAATATACCCAAAATTACACTAAACTCCTCGTCTGTTTCATTAACCACTCTATCATCCACCACTGGTATCGTCACAGTGACACTAGTCTCTCCAGTATCAAACACAGCAGTCAGTCGAGTAGCATCATAATCATCACCAGCTATTTCAGCAAACATGTAGCATTCATACACATAATGTTACTATTACTTTTGCACCTATATCCTATGTTCAACATTGTTAAGTATAAACTAGTACAGTAGAGCCTCCCTTATCCAGACCAGCCCAAAGTAGTCATGTGGCTTGTAGTCTATTAACCATAATGAAGTTTGGGTTTGATGAAAGCACAAGGGTAAGTAGAGTTTGAGGAAAATGAGAACAGGATGGGAATGGAAAGCAGGAATGGGAATGACCCATGGAAAATGCTTGATAAAGGTCATCACGCAATATACAGGTTGGATTTTACAGCACAATACTTTGTAGCATTGTCTGTATCCTTCCCCTCAAACGATCAAAACACTCTAATAGAGCAGTCACAAGAATGTTTTATTAACTATCCCACATTGATGGCCTGTGAATTGATAGGCTATATCTGTCATATATGTAATAGTTGCAACATGGGCATGAGGGCTTTTCCTGATATGTATGCCCGACTGCCCAAGGGCCCAGGCCTGAGGGCATACATATCAGGTAAAGCCCGAATGCCCATGTTACAGCTAATATGTAACACATATCAGGCTGATAGCTGTACAGGGTGATTAATCACCCAAGCCAATATGAGTGCAGTCACTGGCTGTATTATATATGCATACCTAAAATTTTCGATTATGGGTCAGCAGCTAGAACATTCTGGTTACGTTAGGTTATGATGAACGGACATATATCCTACAGATATCATGGAGAATTTCCATTATATGAGTTTAATGTCTTAATCAGTGCTATTGAATCGTTTATGGAAAAGTACAGAGTTCACTAAAGGCCTAGATGGGTAAGTGGTGCAGCACTATAATAGCTTAATTTATTGGCGAACGAGCATGTGGTATACAGATACCGGCTCAGCCCAGCAGTTGTACTGCTTCCCATTCATTCAGACGAGTGCAGTGTTGTGTGTTCATTTGTTCCAGAGAGATTTACTTCCTTGTTAGTCCTTGATGTATTAGCCTTGTATTGTGGCTCCCTGTGTTGGTCTGGTGTTTGGTTTCGTTTCAAGCCTTTGAACTAATTAGTGGCCAGAGTGTGTGGCCAAAAGGAGGTACTTAGCCATGCTACAATTATTTGTAAACAGTTTACAACTGATCTGTAACACTGGTGGCAGCCTTTGATCTGCCCACACACCATACTACAAATATTATTATCATGTATGCATGTATGTATAGAGTTTGTGTAAACTGATAACTCAAGGGTAAAATTTTAATAACAATCCTTAGGTGTAACTGCTTGTTTAAATTATCATCACAACTATGTAATGATAATACTTCAAAAGCAGCTACTTCTATATGCAATAGTATTAATAATCATGGAAGTATCATCATGTAAACTACTGAAAAGGATGAAGGCACATGATAGTGTATTGTGTGGCCAGCACACCCAGTGTAGGTGGTGTATCTGATTTGGTAATAAACTACTGTCTGGCACCAAAAGGTAGCCCAACCAGTAGGATACAGTGTGAGATATTCCAATAGGTCTACACTTACAAGATGGAAATCTCAACATAACTTTCACTTAAAGTACATAAAATGATACAGTTTTCAAATTACATGGACTGCCACTCTACTTTGGTGCAATATGAAAGTGTAAGGTTAACAAAGATTTGAGATTTGGCTAACTAGCAGAGAACCTTGTTACTTGAAGAATTATATTTCCATACATCAACAGCTGTACAGCAAAATTATATACTGAAATATGTGACCTGATTTTGGAAAACCTACCTTTCAGGTGCATAAACAAGTTAAAATAACACCAGCATGAGATAGCTACACTGTCCAGCTAACAATTACTCTAACTTTGTCTTAAAGCTATCAGATCTGCGTTATTGAGACAAACTTTTGTAGGCATGTCAAAGCCAACACATTGCTCTAGAGGTCTTGAGAAGACACTGGAGTAACTCAAGACCATGTTATTAGCTTGAAGTGGCTGGCCAATTTTATGTTTTGTGCTGTTGCAGTCCATCAGGAGCTTCCACGGTTGACTTGGATTATGACATCATGATACCCATCCATTTTGTGCTCTGACTATTTCCCACCCCACCACTCCATACCCTCCACCCATTTTTGGGAAAGTGAATCGGTGGAAAATGTTTCTTGTACTCTAGATGCTCTGAAAGGCCATACTGACTCTATATTCAGAGAAAAATTCACCTGCCTAGCTGTCATGGTTGGTGAGTTATTATCATTGAAATACAAAATAGGTTTTATCTGCAATTGCATATTGTTTTACAAAATATTTCTCTACAATGGCTATAACTTTCATTGGTTGATCCTGGACCTGGCAAGGAGCTACAATGAGGAAATTTGGTACAAGAAAGGAATCAGAAGTTATATATAATTGGAGGTATTTGTAAAAACTTATAATGCAACAAGTTATCAATGTACAAGTTTGACTGTTCTATTAGAACATTTATTAATTCTAACTCACGTGTGACCAAAATGAAAGATTCAAAAACTGCCATAAAATACAAACTCATAATCTGATCATCACCGTTCAGTTTAACTTACATTTGAAAACCATTTGAATAATGTTTATTCACATACTAAAAATTAATATCAATTTTTGTAATGGTTATAGGGGAGATACCCTATGGAACTTACTCAATGGGAGTTACTCAATGGGCATTAACATCATTACAGCCATTCATTGTCAACAGCCATTGATTGTACAACCTTTAATCACTGATTACGATAAATCTACTGTTTTAGTGATTACTGCATACTATGTAAGTAAAACTTCCAACAGAATTTTTTCCCTTTGCTCACCTGTAGCAGTCACTGGTGATGTGGTCACAGAAACATTAAAGTCATGACTTGCAGTTCCTCCTAGTAGATTTATGGTCACTATTATGGAACCAGATTTTTCTGTTCCATTTAATGTTGTTTTGTTGAACTGAACAGTCAACTCTATTAGAGTAATCGCACATAACAACACATACACAACACTGGTATGTTATTACCTTCATCATCAATGATGGTAATAGTGAAGGAATGGTCATCATTAATAGTTACTGGCAGACAACTAGACTGTAGATCAACAGTTAAAGAAAATGTTTCATTTTCTTCTTGTATCGAGTCATTAACAACATTCACACTAAATGAGACAGATAATTGTCCTCTAGGGATGGTAACAGAAGTAGTAGGTTGACCATAATCTGACCCATCTATTTTATAAATACAACTTTAGTATACTATTAAGACTACATACAGCATAATTACCTGTAGTAGTAATGCCTGTAATGGTGATCATGATAGTAACATCATGAGATGTTGTAGCAATAAGTGTGAAGTTCATGTTAAATGAACC
Source organism: Dysidea avara (assembly GCF_963678975.1). Classification (NCBI taxonomy): domain Eukaryota; kingdom Metazoa; phylum Porifera; class Demospongiae; order Dictyoceratida; family Dysideidae; genus Dysidea; species Dysidea avara. The sequence continues at coordinate 17,263,001 of NC_089276.1, forward strand.
ACCTGACTCCTTTACAGCATGTGGTTGTTCTTCATTAAACATTATGCCAAGTGCAGCAACTAAATGTGCATAAAATAATACTAAAATATTAATCCACCTTTGGCTATAATAATTTTTATCCATACACAAAGAACTACTACACATTCTCTCACATAAGCATTACCAAATCCACACAGACAATTCAAGTACTCAGGCTACTGGCACTGGTTGCCTTCAATACATGCACATAATTTTGCCATCTGTATTGTAAAGTAATATTTACACTAAAGATAATAAGAAATGTGGTCAAAATTATGTCGTAAATAATGAATGAATTGATGTATGCAAAAACTACAAGGTCCACAGACATGCATTAACCAGCAATAGAATTACCATTGAATGAAGGCACAAACACATAATGCTTACTCATTTTCGTGCTGGTGACTGAAAAGTCTGTTATTCCATATAACACACACTACAAAACAGTTAATTAAGGTGGCCATGCCAACACCAACAAGAAGGAAGTTCACCACGCCAGCTGCACAAAATGAGTAATAGCGGTATGTTTGTTTGTTTGCAGTGTTTACTTGTATTGTATGCTTCCACCTGGCTTGCTAGACTCTGGTTGGCTTGACTGTCTGTTTGTAAATGCATTGTAAATGGAGGGCATGGTATGTTTTAATGTTTGTTCGTATTGTTGACTTGCAATGTACATTTTGCTTCACTTGACTTGCTGGCTTGGCTGTCTTTTTTATCTGGTTCACCTGGTTTGCATACTCCTACAGTATTGTGTATCTCCTGCAAGTTGTGTATGCATATAGTGTGTACACATCACTGTGCCATTTCAACACCACAGATGAACCACATTTAGCTACTGGTGACCTCTAGTTGATACTGTACTATATATTGGCTTACATAGTTGAATAATTTCTATCTTTGGTGATTATGTATTGCTGCACACAATACTACAGTAATGTATAGCTCTCTACTGTATGTTTTGTACTGTGCACATCACTATGCCATTGCCACACCAATGATGTACCAGCACTTAGCTACTGGTGGCCTCTAGTTATGATGTACTATTGTGTTATATCTGTCACTGTTGTGCCATATTCAGTTGATTTCGGATCGTAATTATTTTACTAGTGCATAGCCTCACTGGGGGATTGTCATGTTGGTGTATATTCTTGGTTGGATGTGACCTGGTCCTAGAATAACAATAATAATAATAATTGAAAGGATCTTGGTAGCAGTCAATGAGCAGTGGTAAATAAACAAAGAATTTATTACAAGTAGCTTTATGCACTCTGTGCAAAAACCGGAGGCAATAATTTAGCACTTTCAAGAGGAGGCTTCTGAAAATATGTTTCACTAAGCCGCATATAGGTGATCACTGGAATGCCAACTGGGAGGCATGCCATATAGGAAACATCAAAGCTTTGCATGAGATTGCATTTAGAATACATTATGATATTCCAAGGCATGATAATACAAATATAATGTTACACCTATTATGAAATAAAGCTAGCTACTCATGAGGCCACAAATTTGCCTTAAATTTGTCTGTTCTATTAGAATAGTAAATTGACTGTCCTTTCAATCTTTTGAATAAGAAAACATATTGCTGAAGATTAGCTGTATACTAGTTAAGTAGCATCCCATAATATGCTGCTGCAATGTAATATTATTAGCAGCTAGGCTATACATTGATAGATAATAATAACTTCAAATCAATGTAATAACGCTGAGCTAGCCAGTCTACTACTGAGCTTACCTTAAAAAGGGACTTTAACTGAAATTAGCAAAACTCATAGGTAAAGTAAACATCACTATATACACTTAACTTCCTTATACCATCATCATTAATGATAGTTACTTGAGCAGTATTCCCACTAACCAATCCACACCATGATGTAGGGGAGATAACCAAGTTAAACACTCCAGTACATTCAACAATGTCATCATTATTCACAGTTATATTAAATGAGAGTAATTGAGAAGAATTTCTAGCAACTGGTACTGTGATAGTTTGTAGTGTATAGTCATCTCCTACAGTATTATTATAGGCATGTGTAGGTTTATATATTTAACATTTACCTGTAGTGTTTACATCCATTAAGGTAACAGTCATGTTAAATGCTTCAGGTGATGGTTGACTAAGTCTGATTGTGGGTGATAGTGACCCAACATTTTTTTTATTAATAGTGTATACTGGTGGATCAAATGTCATCTTAACTGTAGAATGATAATAATAGATTATTCACTATTATAGAACTTTGCGTGGGAAAGCCAGTAGAGGCTGATAGCCTTCGCCATGCTGAGTGGTCAATCGCCCCAGCCAACATGAGTGGTTCTACTGGATTGCTTTTATAGACATGCCTAAATGTTTTGATGATGGGTGGGAGAAGGTAACATTGCTGTTACGTTTGTTAATATAAATGGACAAGTCCTGGAGATACCATGGAAATACTCCACCACGTGTCACAATAGAATCGATTGTGGGTTTTGAGCTAAACCTGACAAAAGACACGATAAATGTCCACCATGCCAAACTATGGTGAGTTATGTGTGAGTTGCTTTGTTAAACTAATTTTTGTGTCCATTCAGGCTACTAATAATTCGTGCAACACATGTTAATGGATGAATTTCATAATAACTAAAGTTGCTCCTAGCAATCTGAATTTTACAACATTTGTAGGGGTAAATGTCTATAATAACATTGCCAAATTTTAAAAGGATAGCATATGTAGGTCATGAGATATGACATTTTAAACTTTGTCATTTTTCATACATTGTCTATGAGAGGGGGTAACAGTTGCCCCTTCTGGGAAATCACACAAATAATGTGTGGGAAATCAACAAATTCAATTAATGTCATTTCTCAATTTAACAATATATTTTGTAGGTAAGCATCTCACAATTAACCTCTCCAAATTTTAAAATGAAAGAGTATAAAGATCATGAGATATGACATTTTGAAATTTGTGGTTTCCCATATATTATCCATGTGATTGCCCAGAAGGGGCAACTGTTACCCCCTCTAATAGATAATGTATGGGAAAACTGCAAACTTTAAAATGTCATATCTCATGACTTATGTGATATGCTATCCTTGTATAAAGTGGAGACATTACTTTTGACATTCACACTTATGAAATAATGTAAAATTAAGGTTACTAGAGGCAACAGTTTAGAATAGCGTATTATGAAAAGCCCTAGTGTATGTTGAAACTATATGACAAGAAAGTTTGCTCGTGCTATATGAAAGTACTCAGCCGCACGCCTTGTACTTATTTTTCATATAGTACTCGCATGCAGCTATGCTTTAACATAATACATACAATACTAACCTGTTGAGTCAATGATCACTCCAGTAGCAATTTATGGATGACCTAACTTAACCACCACATCATCACGTGATACTGATACTATTGATAAACTGATGTTGAACATCTCAGTTCCTTCAACTAGTTTATCACAAGTTACTGATACATTGACCATTTCTGGATTTTCTCCAGAAGGAAACATGACCATAATTTGAGTGGAGTTAAAGTCAATACCAGATCCTAAACAACAAATTCACCATTAATGCTAAATCGTGTACAGTAAATAGTGAAGCTTAATTATACAGTACTACTGTATAGTAGGGGTCAACCACTATAAATTAACACCCTCAATTAAAGGTTATCACAGATTTTAAACATTGAAAAATGCTTTCACAAAAGAAGAGTCTTAATGTTGTTACAAATATGACCAGATCTGTGAAAACATGACATTATCTCCTTTTTTTTTGAGTTCCTGTTTATTCAATATTTATAATCTACTAATAGCCAAGTGTACCCACTGGCAATTAAAGTTTCAGCTTCATATGCCAATAACTTTGGGAGTTACAGCCCTACAAAATAGCAACAACAGAAAAATAGATTTGTACAGCAAGTATCATACAGTACAATAGTACTGTATATTATGGACATCGAAAGTGTGGGGGCAATCTGTGATCAAGACACACGGTAGTGTGTCGTGCAGCGGTGCGCCACACCCGTGAGTATATTGACAGGAAGAACGAAAACGTCATTTGCACACCTTTGTATCTCAGTGATCACTTATCCGATTGGAACCACATTTACTACACAGTTGCCCGCCAGCCAGGAGAGTCTACATTCCAAATTTGAAGGAAATCGCTCCAGCCATTTCCGAGATACGAGCTGCCAAAGTTTCGTTTTTTTTCTTCGTTTTTTTCTCTTCTTCTTCGTCTTTTCGCACACTTGAAAAAATTGCTATAACAAGCAAACGCGTACTCCGATCGCCATGAAATTTGGCACACCGAATGGGAGTCCAACGGCGCATCCTAGCATCAAATTTGATATAATTCCGATGAATTGTGCAGGAGTTATGACCGATTATTCGCGTAAAACAAGAGCGATTTGTTGTCACGCTTACAGGGTAAACCGCTTCATGGAATGAGTTGAAAATTGCTATGTAGATGGAGTAACCATCGTAGGAGTGCCTTTTGGTGGTTTGAAAGGAATCGAGATAAAAACCATGGAGATATGACACAAAATCCAACCTGTGTCACAATTACGCGATCGATTTTTATTAATAAAAAAAGTATTAGTTTTCACGCCTACTAGGCAAACCGCTTAGAGCAATGAGCTGAAAATCGGTGTATAGCTGGAATAATCTTCATAGAAAGTCCTTGCAGTAGTACAGAAGAATCGGATTACAAACCACTGAGTTATGATTCTAAAGCCAACTCCGTGTAGCAAATGCAAGATCTAGATACTCTAATAGAACAGTCACCCTAACAGAGCATTAGGCTAATTTATTTACTCCATTATAGAATTTTATTACATCACAAGTTATTCTGTAGGGAGTTCAGCTGCAAACAGTTAATCTTATAGACAGTTCAGCAAGAAGCAAGTCACCATGTGGAGAGTTAAGCAAATATATCACTATAGAGATTCAGAACATTACAAGTCACACTGAAGAAAGTTCAGCTATAAACAAGTCATGCACCCTGTAGAGAATTCAGCTACAATTAAGTCACTCTCTAGAGAATTTAGCTACACAGAATTCAGCTACACACAAGTCACCGTGGAGAGAGTTCAACTACAAACAAATTACCCTTTAGAGAGATCAGCTACAAACAAAACACTTTGCAGAGTGTTCAGCTACAACAAATCAACCTTTAGAGCGATCAGCAATGAACAAATCAACACAATTCTACCTGTAGAGAGATAAGCTAGAAACAAATCACCCTGTAGAGAGTTCAGCTACAAAAAATCACCCTGTAGAGACATCAGCTAGAAACTAGACACAATGTAAGGAGTTCAGCTACAAGCAATCACCCTGTAGAGAGTTCAGCTAAAACAAATCAACCTGCAGAGAGATCAGCTACAAACAAATCACCTTATAGACAGTTCAGCTACAAACAAATTACCCTGTAGAGAGATCGGCTACAAACAAATCAACCTGCATAGAGATCAGCTACACACAAATCAACTTGTAGAGAGATCAGCTATAAACAAATCACCCTGTAGAGAGATCAGCTAGAAACTACACACAATGTAAGGAGTTCAGCTACAAATAAATCACCCTGTAGAGAGTTCGGCTACAAATAAATCAACCTGCAGAGAGATCAGCTACAAACAAATCACCTTATAGACAGTTCAGCTACAAACAAATTACCTTGTAGAGAGATCGGCTACAAACAAATCAACCTGCATAGAGATCAGCTACACACAAATCAACTTGTAGAGAGATCAGCTATAAACAAATCACCCTGTAGAGAGATCAGCTAGAAACTACACACAATGTAAGGAGTTCAGCTACAAATAAATCACCCTGTAGAGAGTTCGGCTACAAATAAATCAACCTGCAGAGAGATCAGCTACAAACAAATCACCTTATAGACAGTTCAGCTACAAACAAATTACCTTGTAGAGAGATCGGCTACAAACAAATCAACCTGCATAGAGATCAGCTACACACAAATCAACTTGTAGAGAGATCAGCTATAAACAAATCACCCTGTAGAGAGATCAGCTAGAAACTACACACAATGTAAGGAGTTCAGCTACAAATAAATCACCCTGTAGAGAGTTCGGCTACAAATAAATCAACCTGCAGAGAGATCAGCTACAAACAAATCACCTTATAGACAGTTCAGCTACAAACAAATTACCTTGTAGAGAGATCGGCTACAAACAAATCAACCTGCAGAGAGATCAGCTACACACAATTCAACTTGTAGAGAGATCAGCTACAAACAAATAACCCTGTAGAGAGATCAGCTACAAACTAGACACAATGTAAGGAGTTCAGCTACAAGCAAATAACTCTGTAAAGAGTTCAGCTACAAACAAACCAACCTGTAGAGCGATCAGCTAGAAACAAATCACCCTGAAGAGAGGTCAGCTACAAAAAATCACCCTGTAGAGATATCAGCTAGAAACAAATCACCCTGAAGAGAGGTCAGTTACAAAAAATCACCTTGTAGAGAGATCAACTACAAACAAAACACTTTGCAGAGAGTTCAGCTACAAACAAATCAACCTGTAGAGAGATCATCTAGAAACAAATCAACCTGCAGAGAGATCAGCTACAAACAAATCAGCTTGTAGAGAGATCAGTTACACACAAATCAACCTGTAGAGAGATAAGCTAGAAATAAATCACCCTGTAGAGAGTTCAGCTACAAGCAAAACACCCTGTAGAGAGTTCAGCAACAAAGAAACCACCATGTAGAGAGTTCAGCTAAAACAAATCAATCTGCAGAGAGATCAGCTACAAACAAATCACCTTATAGATAGTTCAGCTACAAACAAATTACCTTGTAGAGAGATCGGCTACAAACAAATCACCCTGCAGAGAGATCAGCTACACACAAATCAACTTGTATAGAGATCAGCTACAAACAAATCACCTTGCAGAGAGATCAGCTACAAACTAGACACAATGTAAGGAGTTCAGCTACAAGCAAATTACCCTGTAGATAGTTCATCCATAAACAAATCAACTTGTAGAGCAATCAGCTAGAAACAAATCACCCTGAAGAGAGGTCAGCTACACAAAATCACCCTGTAGAGAGATCAGCTAGAAACAAATCACCCTGAAGAGAGGTCAGCTACAAACAAAACACTTTGCAGAGAGTTCAACTACAAACAAATCAACTTTTAGAGCGATCAGCAACAAACAAATCAACTTGTAGAGAGATCAACTAGAAACAAATCAACCTGCAGCGAGATCAGCTACAAACAAATCAGCTTGTAGAGAGATCAGTCACACACAAATCAACATGTAGAGAGATAAGCTAGAAATAAATCACCCTGTAGAGAGTTCAGCTACAAGCAAAACACCCTGTAGAGAGTTCAGCAACAAAGAAACCACCATGTAGAGAGTTCAGCTGCAAACAAATCACCTTATAGAGAGTTCAGCTACAAACAAATTACCCTGTAGAGAGATCGGCTACAAACAAATCAACCTGTAGAGAGATCAGCTAGAAACTAAACACAATGTAAGGAGTTCAGCTACAAGTAAATCACCCTGTAGAGAGTTCAGCTAAAACAAATCAACCTGCAGAGAGATCAGCTACAAACAAATCACCTTATAGACAGTTCAGCTACAAACAAATTACCTTGTAGAGAGATCGGCTACAAATTAATCAACCTGCAGAGAGATCAGCTACACTCAAATAAACTTGTAGAGAGATCAGCTACAAACAAATCACCATGTAGAGAGATCAGTTAGAAACTAGACACAATGTAAGAAGTTCAGCTACAAGCAAATCACCCTTTAGTGAGTTCAGCTACAAACAAATCAACCTGCAGTGAGATCACCTACAAAAAAGCACCTTGTACAGAGTTCAGCTACAAACAAATTACCCTGTAGATAGATCGGCTACAAACAAATCAACCTGTAGAAAGATCAGCTACACACAAATCAACTTGTAGAGAGATCAGCTACAAACAAATCACCCTGTAGAGAGATCAGCTAGAAACTAGACACAATGTAAGGAGTTCAGCTACAAGTAAATCACCCTGTAGAGAGCTAAAACAAATCAACCTGCAGAGAGATCAGCTACAAATAAATCACCTTATAGACAGTTCAGCTACAAAAAAAATTACCTTGTAGAGAGATCAGCTACAAATTAACCAACCTGCAGAGAGATCAGCTACAAACTTGTAGAGAGATCAGCTACAACAAATCACCCTGTAGAGAGATCAGCTAGAAACTAGACACAATGCAAGGAGTTCAGTTACAAGCAAATCACCCTTTAGTAAGTTCAACTACAAACAAATCAACCTGCAGTGAGATCACCCACAAAATGCACTTGTACAGAGTTCAGTTACAAACAAATTACCTTGTAGAGAGATCAGGTAGAAGAATTCACCTCGTAGAGAGTTCAGCAACAAAGAAAACACCATGTAGAGAGTTCAGCTGCAAACAAATCACCCAGTAGAAAGATCAGCTAGAAGAAGTTACCTTGTAGAGAGTTCAGTTACAAAGAAACCATCATATAGAGAGTTCAGCTACAAAGAAATTACCCCGTAGAGAGTTCAGTTAGAAGAAGTCACCTTGTAAAGAGTTCAGCTACAAAGAAACCATCATGTACAGAGTTCAGCTACAAAGAAACCACCATGTAGAGTGCTTAGCTGCAAAAATTCACCTGTAGAGAGTTCAGCTAGAAACAAATCACCCTGTAGAGAGATCAGCTAGAAGAGGTCAGTTCAGCTACAAAGAAACCACCACATAAAGAGTTCAGCTACAAATAAATCCCCCTGTAGAGGGATCAGCTAGAAGACGTCACCTTGTAGAGAGTTCAACTACAAAGAAACCATCATGCAGAGAGTTCAGTTACAAACAAGTCACCCTGTAGAGAGATCAGCTAGAAGAAGTTACCTTGTAGATAGTTCAGCTACAAACAATTCACCCTGTAGAAAGATCAGCTAGAAGAAGTCACCTTGTAGAGTGTTCAGTTACAAAGAAACCATCATGTAGAGAGTTCAGCTGCAAACAAGTCACTCTGTAGAGAGTTCAGCCTCAAATAAACCACCTTGTAGAGAATTCAACTACAACAAATCACCCTGTAGAGAAGAAGTTACCTTGTAGAGAGTTCAGCTACAAAGAAACCATCATGTAGGGAGTTCAGCTACAAAGAAACCACCATGTAGAGAGGTTAGCTGCAAACAATTCACCTGTAGAGAGTTCAACTAGAAACAAATCACCCCGTAGAGAGATCAGCTGGACGAAGCCACCTTGTAGAGAATTCAGCTACAAAGAAACCATCATGTAGAGAGTTCAGCTGCAAACAAATCACCCTGTAGAGAGTTCAGCTACAAAAAATCACCCTGTAGAGAGTTCAGCTAGACGAAGTCACCTTATAGAGAGTTCAGCTACAAAGAAACCACTATGTAGAGAGTTTAGCAACAAACAAATCACCTGTAGAGAGTTCAGCTAGAAACAAATCACCTGTAGAGAGACCAGCTAGAAGAGGTCACCTTGTAGAGAGTTCAGCTACAAAGAAACCATCCTGTATATAGTTCAGCTACATTTCAAGTCACCCAGTAGAGAGATCAGCTGCAAAAAAATATCCTGTGGGGAATAATGGGCATGTAATAAATATGTATATAATTTGTATAATTACTAATAAAATCAAAAATTATTGAAGTATTAAAATTCTTTTTTAAGTTCTTTTCTTCTTCCTTTGGTAAAGAAAAAAACACATGGGTTAAAAAAGCCCCAAAGCCATAGGCCGGCTTTGCAGTATACAAATACAAAAAGAAGTGATATCTAATCAAAAACAGCCAAGCTGTAAAAAAAGGTGCGGTCCCCAAAAAGGCCATGGCGAAAAAAGATGCGAAATCCAAGGTGGCGGCCAAGAAATGGCTGTGATGGTAGGTTAATGGTTACATTTTAATAACGACAATTCAGGTGAATTTTGTGCCGCTTGGTCTTGGCACCAAATTCACCTGAATTTTTGTTATTAAAATTTAACCATTAACCTACCATCACAGCCATTTCTTGGCCACCACCTTGGATTTCACATCTTTTTTCACCATGGCCTTTTTTGGGGCCGCACCTTTTTTTACAGCTTGGTTGTTTTTGATTAGATATAATATAACCCAAAAACCTGCCACAATTTTTCCTAACAACGACATAACAGTATTGGTTGGGTAAAACCAAGCCTAAAAGTGTCTTCAGATCGACCCAAAACATTTGTATCAAGTTGCTACAGAATTTTTAAAAAAATTATTCAACAGAATTTTCTACTGCCTGCCTGCCTGACGCCTTCAGTCAAGCGTAGCGGGAAAGTGGCTACAGCTACAGCCCTAATTTTTTTGCAGAAATGTTTCTAGTTCACTTAAGAAAAAACCTTTGGTATATTGATAAGCATACAATGCTTGCACTTTTGTCTTAGCTTTTATCCTTGTTTATCATGGCCATCAGTCAAGGTTCTACCGCTGAGTGTTAATAGATTACAGTACGGCTTCCATACCAGTGTATGTTGCATCAAACTATTCGAATACACGTGGTCGCTGGTTGCACCAAAAACACACGCGTACGTGACTCACTGTTGATATTGATCAGAGAGAGCAATTTAACAGAGCAGGGATTCCATCTGATGAAGCAAGAATTTTGGGATGCCTTGCATCTTAGATACGGCTGGAAGCTCCTGAACATACCCAGTCACTGTGTTTGTGGGGTCCCATTTTCTGCGGATCATGCTATGATTTGCAGACATGGAAGCCTCACATTTGTTCGCCACAATGCTTTGCGAAACATCACTGCAGAGTGGCTTTCCAAGACATGTCATGATGTGGCCCTTGAGCCACCTTTACAGCCACTTACTGGGGAGATCATTGCACCTAAGACTGCCAACCGTCAGGATGAGGCTAGGGCAGACATACATGCTAAGGGATTCTGGGGGCAGCGGCAAAGTGCCTTTTTTGACGTAAGGGTGTTTCATCCTAATGCACCGAGCTACTGCAACACCAGTGTCCCCTCTTTGTATCGACGTCACGAGGCACAGAAGAAACGTGAGTATGGTGACCGTGTCAGAGAGGTTGAGCAGGTCTCCTTCACTCCCCTTGTGTTTGCAACCAATGGAGGTATGGGAAGGGAGGCAATAGTTTTCTACCGTCGTTTGGCTGACCATCTATCTCGCCGCGGCTCTACTAGTTACAGTCAGACTCTGGCTTTTATCCGATGCACATTGTCTTTTTCTCTACTTCGGTCAGCTACAATGTGCATACGTGGAAAGTAGGTCCATCTCGCATCGCTCCTCTGATGCCTCTCCTGAGATGGACCGCATTGATGAGCACAGGGACTTTTAAACTTTTAGTAATCTGGTTCTTTTTATTCAGTTGTCCAGCACGTGCTTTCTTTGTGCTGGGGGTGGTAGGCAAGGGCAGTCCATCCAGCCCGGGGAAAAAAATAAAAAAAATAAAAAATCAGAGAGAGCAACTCAAGGCGAACCATATAGTAATGTGTAAGTCAATAAATATAGTTTATTTAGTAACAATGTTAAACTGAGTCGGGTCATCCAGGTCCTGCTTTACAGATTATTCGGGTCTGACCCCACGTGCTAAATTAAATGTGGACATGTTACTACACGTCATAGCGTAGCTCTGCTTCTTTTGTGAGCCACGCCCACTTACGTAAATTACAGTCAGTAGAAATATGGTAGCCACGTTCATTCATCAGTGTTTAGGTATGCACGAATCCACGCCCACTTACGTAAATTACTGTCTGTAGACATATGGTAGCCACACCCATTCATCAGTCCATAGGTATGCACGAATCTACGTCCATTATTGTCTGCAGGCTTATGTAGAGCCATGCCCACTGATCAATTGTTATTGTATGAGTCATAATCTAGTATAACAGTGCTGTGAGTAAGGCCCCTATTTGGTGATTATTAGTTTCTCATCCACCGCCCGCATCTTTCTTAAGCTACCGCATGGTAAGCCATTATTTACTCTGCGCATGCTCAGAACACGTGATACCAAACTGTTATAATTTTTGTTGATGAACGCTACAATGCGCTATATATCACCAGGAGAACTGTTGTTTTCCTTAGCAAATTGCTGCAGTGCCAGTTGCAATCGTGCTCTATCTTTAGGCCTATCCATGTCCTCACAGGAGTTTGTATGTTCTCTTCGATACTGGCTTGGTGTCCCTCTCTTTTCTGCCACTTCTCCAGTTCGCTGCCCATGTGGTAGTGTTGTTGATCAATTTGGTGATCATCTGCTTGGCTGTGGACATGGACCCATGCGTATACGTAGGCACGATGCTTTATGTGATGTGATATATCATGCTTTACTTCAGGACAACACTGGTTGCCGTAAAGAGCAACGGTGTGCTGGTTCCCGATTGGATCGCCCGGGTGATGTTTTTCACCCTGACTTTGTGCATGGGAAGCCTGCGTACTTCGATGTTACTGTACGTTGTCCATTACAAGAATCTCTGTTGGGTCGGTCTGCAGTTTCAGCAGGTGTGGCTGCTGCTAAGCGAGAAGAATATAAGGATGCTCACCATGATGAGCTTGTACAGGCTGCTGGAGGTGTTTTTGTCCCCCTGGTGGTTGAGTCCTTGGGTTTGTGGTCTGCTGCTAGTCGTCCTGTCTTGCAGGATATTGCTTTGAGGACAACCACCAGAAGTGGCATTTCTCGTGGCCTAGCATACCGCCATCTGCTAGAGCAACTCTCTGTTTGTCTGTGGCGCCACAATTCCCGGACATTTTTACATCTATTTAGCCTGTTGCCTGGCAGTCCTTTGTGGGAGTTGAACTCTGTTTCATGCTCCCACCCCCTGCAGTTTGGCCAGTAGACTGCAGGGCTTTCTTGTTAAGGCCCCTGTCCGGGGGTTTTGCTGTGTGTATGCTGGCGGTCCATGCGGTGTTTTTGTAGGCCTGTGTAGGCTCTGTAGGTTTAGCTGTTTTTTCTTTTTTCTGCTTTTTGTCATTTATAAATTAAATTAGGTTTAACTTCTAGCTAGAGATCGGGGAGGATGGGAGTGCCATTCGGGCCGGAATAAAATTTAAAAAAAAAATAAATAAATAAATTTTAAAAAATTTAAAAAAAATTAAACTTCATCAAAGCAGGCTTTCAGTTGACTGTCGAAAAACAGTTGGCGATCACGAAAAGTAGAATCAGCTGGTGAAGGAAATGTTTGTAGTAAGAAAAAAAAGACAATTTGGACAAGGTCTGTACATCAGTGTGTTAATGTTCTATACCATATGCGTATTTTGTACCATACGCGTATGGTACATACCATATGCGTATACGCGTACGGTACAACCATACGCGTATGGTACGGAAAATCGTACCATCTGAGTATAGCTAACCTGGTATGCGTATAATATCAAGCAGAAGGTTTTTGCACTGCCGTACCTATTGACTACGCCTGATGGCACTCTGCTTTCATTTCTGTTCGGGGAAGAGGGAGGGGGGAGGAGCTAGTCTTTCTGTTCAGTGAAGATCGAGATACTTTAATAGAGCAATCATATATTTTATTATTACTATATAATTGCAAGACCTCGCACAGCGAGTATAAATGCAATATACAAATCAGATATATAGCTACAGCTAACTAATTACAATTTTACAGTTCATTTATAAGGTTGGTGATAGATGAAGCTTCAAAAGTCTCTGGTTGCAAGTTGTTCCATATAGCAGTGGAAGGAAAAAAGCTGAATTTATATGTGTCAATTCTAGTGAATGGCAGGGTAAGTTGATCTGATTATAGCTATTCTATTCTCTAGAGCTAAGATCAATTTAGCTTTACTGCGATTAAGATATAATTTACTTTACTGCATGATGCAAACCTATTTAAAATAAAGCATTCCTTAAAATAAAAGAATAATATGATATCTCGCATGACTATATATAAGTGATGAAACTGACATCTTGATTTAGGACAATATATGATAAAAACAATCATGAATTCATCACACTGTTGGCAGATCCAGTCTTGAATTGTGTTAAGTCCTGCTGATCTGGTAGGATCTGATGAAATTCTACATTGTCAAAACTAATAAAGGTCAATCATCTGGGTTGGAAGCTTTACGAAAAACATGATAACACCTAGCTGCATACAGTATAAGTCTGAAAAGTATAAATCAAAGGAAGGGGATTAAATATAATATGTCTTGATTTATACGTAGTCATTGGTGTATATCTAGCTATAACAATGTATCTCGTTGTCTGTTTAACATTTCATTTCATCAAAGCATCTGACAGTTCCACAAAATACGTGCAATAGAGCCATCACCCATATAATTATGATGGTTTATGTATAAGCACCTGTGGATTATTTTCTTGAGGTCTTCTGACTTTTGTACATATTGATTTATTGCCTCGTCCCGCTGTCTACTGCCTTATTTGTCATGGATTTCCATCTTGCATTTTTATAATAAATGACTTCATTTATCCACAGTGTAATTGATTTGAAAGTACACAAGCTGGTATACTGTATACGTTCTTTAGAATAGTTGAGTTAAAATGACCAGATTTGTGAAAAGGTACTTTTCCACACATTTTACATACCAGCAAACAAAATGGTGTAACACTTGATTCCTTACACTGATAAACTTGCTCTTAGTATCAAAATGCAGATAGATACTAGTAGCTACTGTACACTCATGGATAATTGCATGCAGGCAATTATAAGGTATATGTTCTAAAACTTACGAAACCCCAAATTTCAAAATATGCATGGGTCAAATTTTGTCTGTGAAAAAGGTACCTTTTTGCAAATCCGGTCACAAATTATCTAGTTGTTGCATAGCAACTGCACACACTGACAACGTATGGTAAATTTAAATTTTTGTTTTAATTTTTGATTTGTTAGTACACTAGCTTCCACTTAAAAATGGATATTTATGCCTGGTGGCACTAAAGGTGTGTCACAGTTGAGCAGACAATTTTAATCAGATGAGCTCGAGAAGTACAATGTATAATGATTGCTCAAACAGAGGAAGACCTGGAGAATGCTGATACAATAACATTGAGGGAGGTAGCAAAGAGATATAACTGTAGAGAAAGTAATGTTTTTAGTTTGCAAATCTGCATGGCTGTAGCTTATAGCAATATTAGACATGCTATACTATAAGACTGATGTGCATAGTAATTAATTGTGCAATAAATTTTTTTAAACTGTAGTTCTGTTCGCTGAATCTTTGCTATTGAATGAGGCATGTGCATTGCCTGCTGAGATGAAGTAGGAAAACATAACATGGCAGAGATTTTATGGTGAGTTTATGAGTTCTAATGTATAGTTCAGTAATGAATGTATATTAAGTAGCATTGTTTTATTATTGTTAAGTGCGTTGTATAGCTACTCGCTACTTACTGTCATGCTTGTGGATGGGAAGACAATGTGTTTAGCTACTCTTATCTGAATGTATACTCTTTAAAGTTAACAACATCCACATTAATTTGTGCTGTAGGTCCAGTGTGATGAATATACTATTTACAGTATGTATAAACAAGAAAAGTAAGTAAACAAGAAATTGGATCCTCAAAAGAAGAAGAGTGTACATATAGTATATAAAAATGCAAATACAGTGAGGAGCCATGTTGCACAACTGATGACACTTACGAAGTTCATTTTTCCAGTTATTAGCTTTGCACAAGCAGTATAATTCAGTTAGAACTTACTAGCTACCTACCATGCATGTTGTAATTGCTCTCCTTGCTTATTTACCCAATTCTGTTGTAAATTGTCAGTTATCCACACTTATAATTGAGTATATTATATAAGACCATCTGCATGCTTCTGATAGCTAATGTATAAAGTAGTATACATGCACAGTACCATTTATGTAAAGTTCTGCAGACAGAGTGAGATCATGTACATAAGATTTAGGTACATTAGTATAGGACTATAGTGGGTATTGCATGGGCATGGCTATTTAAGCTAGGATAAAATGCATGTGTGTGCTGATGAATAAATTTATAGTTACAGCTCAGTAGTAAGCAGATTATTGTGTTGTGTTCTAAGTTTGCTCAGCTAGAAATACTTGTAAAGACAGCCCATTGTAGCTAGGTGATGGCAAGGCTAGAAGATACTGAGAAAAGGCATAATACGCATATGGTACGTACCATACGCGTATGTCTATACCGTACGCGTATGGTACGGAAAATCGTACCGTACGCGTTACCATACGCGTATATACGCGTACGGTACAAAATACGCATATGGTATAGAACATTAATATTATAAAATAATGGTATAATGGTAATACCCTCCCGCCCGCATCATAATAATTAGAAAGGCTGGATGAGAAACTAATAATCACCGAATAGTGGCCTAACTCAGCAGATATTTAGTGGTCATACGCTTGCAAACAAACTTCACAAACAAGTATAAGAAAAAACTTGGAGTTTTAACTTAGATTAGGGACAGTGTATAATGCTGCAATATAAAGTACTGAAACAAGCTGGATCAGAGTAGTGCATAATCTCCAAATACTGTAAAACAATAAGAAGTGACTAGAATATCACTACTGTGCTAAACTCAATGCACAGTAGGGATATTCACTTCTTATTGTTTTACAGTATTTGGACATTACGTACTACTCAGATCCAGCTTGTTTCAGTACTTTTTATTGCAGCTTTATACACTGTACCTAATTTAAAACTCCAAGTTTTTTCTTATACTTGTAGGGAAAATAAATTACAGGCGCTTACGAAAACGGTTGTAACTTACCAATGGATTGAGGTATGGAGCTAACGTTTTCATCATTATGTTTGCCATGAGCAGGGGAATCAATTACTGGGTAAGTTTTCCTTTACTCACCCTTCTTCACTGCATATAAAGGTGAAATTTGTGAAGAAAAATTGATCGCATACAATCGCTTTGACATGACGTAAACAAGCATAGGGTCCGCAATCCGAAAAATCAACTTTCACAAATCAACCCCCCTACCATTGTGGGATGTTCATTGTAGTATCCCATTGCTAGATCCACCATGAAACCGGAGGCACGATTGTTGTCTTCACAGATATATCGATTTTAGTATTTCGTGAGATACAAAAATTATTATTTTTAATTTCGTGCTCTACACAAAGAACAGGATAGAACTTGCTGCTTAGCTAGGTATTATCTAGAGTTAATGTAGTTAAAAAGTACGCACAGTAATAAGCAAATGATTCACTGGGTTACCGGCACAGGGTTGCTTTCTCTTAAAAGCAGAAAACAAAACACGAATTTTCAAATTCAAACTGCCCTACCAGCCAAGATAAGAAAAGCCAACTCTTCCTCATAGTGATGTGATAAGGTTGGATGCATAGTCTGTCTATGCTGTTAGTCTGGAAAGGATCTGAGACTTCTCACCATCTGGGTGAAGAACGTCAAAATTTTCGTGCGTCATTTCAAGGGATTCTCTCAATGGTACCAAAGTGCTTTCCAGTACTTCTGATGCCACACTGGTCACTTAATTTTGTTCAGAATGATGATAAAAGATGGTTCAAAACTTTTGGTAGTAGTAGTAGTTGGTATTTCTATGATTTCATATGATGTGGTATACCAGCAGCTGGTGGGGACTATTCTACGGAACGGAACGGAACGGAATGATGGACTAAACTACGGAACGGAACGCTTTCTCAAATTGAAGCTTGCAACTTACCATTACTGAAACTGCCCTTACGAGTTATCAGTGGCACCTCCAGTGGGTGATTAAACATAAGATAAAAAGAATTAAAGGATCGATTGTGGGTTCTTGTTGGTTGTCATTAGTAACGAAGTATTAATTGTGGGATGAGCTGTATCAGTGATGTTCATCCTTGGTTCATCTACGGATATACCAAGAAGGGCACTTTATGTCAGCTGGTTTGCTCATTTTGGCTTTAGAAAACAGTCTGGGCCAGCTTTTCAAGTCATATGTCAGTGTACAAATAAAGCAAGCAGGAAGACACCGGTAACAGGAAAGAGCCAGCTGAATTAAAACTTGAAGAATTTTGTGCAGTGTGAGAGGAGCAAATATTTTGGCAAAGGGGCTATATTCTGCAAACATCATTGAATTGTATGCATGGAGTTATTAACAGCCGGTGCAGTGGACTAATGCTGTATTCAATAGTGAACTGATTTTTTTCTGTTGCACAAATTCAAGGATGTGTCTGACTGCTAACCTTGAATCAAGCCAAATGCCAAAACTCCAAGATCAACCAAATCTCAATTATAAGCCTAGCTATGCATGTGAAACCATGCCCATAGCCACCAGGCAAATGTGATTTGGACCAAGATGTGTGTGTAATTTCAATGTATCTAGTCAGACCGGAAATGGAACACTCACATTAATTACATACCACCTAAGAATCCTAGGATTTCTTAAGTGTAACATTTCACATGCTTCACTTCAAACAAAACAGGTTAAATTTGTTCATCTATTTTCAAGGGATTCCCAGTCCAGCTGCATGGTCCATGAAATTACAGTGGGATCTTACAGTGTGGGCTGCTCTGTGTTAGATCTACTCTAGAGTTGAAATTTCAAGGTAGACTGCCAATGTACCGACACTGTTGTAGTATATTTAAGTGGAGGACAAATGAATACAGTAATGCTAGATTATTTAAGTATACAAATTTTTCATAATGAAATTGATATCCCATTTTGATTTGTACCTCCACTTTGCAACATATTCAAGAACAAGAAGTTACCACCCTTATAATCTCCAACCGCTGTCATTAAATAACCAAGATCTCACCAGTCCTTGTTTTTTCCATCTACAATTTTGCTTTGGAACAATAAATTTAAAGGCTCTAATTCATATTTAGTATTTAAATCTGTAATTCACCTTGCGGTTTTACTAATTTTATTCTTCATTTCCTTTGAAGTTGTACAGTATAGGTAAACAAAGATAAATTTTCTCTCCCATCTTATTCTAGGACTGAGAAAAATTTAATTATTTGTTTACAGGCTCAAAATTGAGAAAATATAAAGCAAGTGAATTAATATTATACAGTCAGTTTGCTTTTGGATATTTAATGTCTCCAACTGTAACAAAAATTCAATGAATCCATGCATGCATCTCATCGCTGGTTGTCTGAACATTCTGCAAGTGATACCTCACTCAATCAACCATATATTCTGTTTATTAGACTGAATAAAGTCATGATCACCTAGACTTTTCCTGTCACCAGTAACTTTCTACTTAATTTCTCTGTGGATATTATGCTCTGAAACTGAAGAAATTGAGTGGTCTTCTAAACTATTTATCTTGTCAAGATCACCAGAAGCAACTGACATCCAATCAGCTACTGTATTGTAGTAACAAAACTTGCCTTGGTCATGCAATAAATGAATTGAAGAGACCTGCTTGATATATCAGGTAGTAGAACAATGCACTGCATGAAACAGCTATTAATATTTTATTATTATCCTATTCCATTTCCTGGAAGTTCCACTGATGAATGCAACTTCAGCAATGATAGCGGCTAGACAATGTTTATTATTAGTAACTGTAACATACACAATGTAGCATACATACTTTAACTTATTGATTGTAACGTGTTCTGTGATTTACATCCTAGGCAAACCAGCTGTGCTGCCTGCCTAGTAATTAATAATAATAATAATAAAAAAAAAAAAAAAAACAAGCTGTAAGTTTTGATTCAGAAAGCATTCCATTCTGTAAAATAGACCCCATCCTGGATTCAACTCACTACTCAGGCTAAGATAACTGACATTATGTAGTCCACTATTCTGTTAATGAATCATTGATGTTCACACAATATAGCCTCCTTGAGGTATCTGAATGTTTGCTTTTCACACACTGCACAAATTCCTTTAGATTCTGTTTAGCCTGACAGAGTTGATTCAGCTTGTCACCATACTTGTTTCCTTTGTAGTGTAGCTACATACTATGCCTATTAGAAAAGCTGAGCCCCAGATTGTACATTCTAAAGTCAAAGTAAGCAAAAACAACTCCATATTAGCAAAAAAAGTCATGCATTAAGTTCCCTACTTGATACATCCGAAGATAAACAGCAAGAACCCACAATCGATCCTTAAGTTCGTTTTATCTTTCTTGGGGTACGTTTGTTTACCAGCTGGAAGTGCCACCGATAACTTGTACAGCAATGGTAAGCTGCAAGCTTCAATTTGAGAAAGCATTCCATTCCGTTCCGTTCCGTTCCGTTCCGTTCCGTAGAATAGACCCCACCCACCAGGAGCTCCATCCAGCTCGAATCAAAAATGAAAGATTTTGTGCATTTTCCGGTTTGTTTTGGGATGTTTTGAAGCATAATGGTGATGTAGGGTGATCTAGTGAAGATTCAAAGCTGCTGTGGAGCGTGAGAGGTGAAGTCAAATTTGGACGATTTTGCTGCCTCCCTTGATGCATAGCTTAGAGCGAGGAGTGGAAGCTGTGGATGAAACAATGATTGACAACCGCTCATATCAAAACATATGTATGGGATTTGTCAAATCAAGCATTTTCAGGTGGTCAACATTAAAAGTTTTCAAACACTGGGTTAAAACCTTTAAAATTTAAGAATTATACATTAAATAAATCTAATATCTGTTTAATATCCTTTTTGAAACCTCAACTTGGTAAAACAGGCTGATCATAAAATCTCATCATTCCTTGTCATTTGTTGTCCAATACAAAATACATGTATTTTACACTACACGCAAAAACATTAATTTACAACCTTTAACTCACACAATTTCTACAGCACACCATACAATAAAAGAAAGCCCTTGAATTTCTCTATCCAATTCCGACCGTACAAATGGGAAAATGTCGCCATAGCGACAGTTATTTACTGCTGATGATGACATAATACGCGCTCCATACATTAACCTATTGGAAAATTTAATTATCCCGCCAGGAAAATCCCAATTTACAAGTTGTTATCCTCAACCAAATTCGCTAAATTTGGTATCATTCTACGCAGCGAAGGATGCTTAATAAGACTCCGACCGTACAAATTGTTAAACAGGTTAGTTTATAGAAATATGTTTAAAAACACGTGTTTTTACGGCATTCTGAACACGTAAATTTCGCGGTACAAGGCTCCTTTCTAGCTTCCCCTTCGTTACTACACAAAGAATTTATACATGAATCGAATCGCCTTTCATCAAGGAATCTGATAAACCAAACTTCGTGTCTGTCAACCAAAGTACGCGGAAGTTATGGCGCCTTGTTTAGAGGACGGTGTTATTTTATATCAAACGGGCGTAACCCATTCGGAAATCCGGAATATCTTACACAAGTTTTGATATGTATTGCCAAACGTTCAGGGACATCTTTTGCCATAGTTTTAGTCTATAATTGATGATTGTTGTGGCTGCAGAAGCGCTGGAAATGGCTAGAAAGCGCGACACAATTCTTTGATGTTGCAGAAAATTTTGACGCTCGTCACCCAGATGGTGAGAAGTCTCAGATCTTTTCCAAACTAACAGCATAGACAGACTATGCACCCAACCGTATCGAAACACTATGAGGAATAGTTGGCTTCTCTTGCCCTGGGTGGTAGGGCAGTTTGAATTCGAAACTTTGTATTTCTTTGGCTGTTTTTTCAAAGAAAGCAACCCTGTGCCGGCACCCAGCAAATCATTTACTTATTTCTGTGCGTGCTTTTCAACTACAACAACTCTGGATACAATTTGGCTAAGTAGCAAGTTTCATCCGGTCCTTTGTGTGGAGCACGAAATTTTAAAAATAAATCTTGCATCTTGTGAGATACTGAAAATGATATTTCTGTGAAGACAACAATCGTGCCTCCGGTTTCATGGTGGATCAAGCAATGGGATACTACAATGAACATCCCACAATGGTAGGGGGATTGATTTGTAGAAGTTGATTTTTCGGATTGCGGACCCTAACAAGCACTAATAACTTACATATCATTGGGTCTACTGCAACGAAACAAAGATTTTCCAACTCCTCTTGAGCAGGCGAATAAGATGATAGGGTAAACCACCAATGTCCAACCACCATCGGTTCGGACGTGATTTTTCTTTAAACCTGCATAAACTCTTGCATGCAAAATTTCAGACCTGCAGCTTTCTTCGTCTGGCTGCAGGAGCTGCAAAATGACCTGTCCAAATGTTCTCAATTCTCGGACAAAAATATCTATTATCGGTCGAGTGGCACTGCTCTTAATGCTTGAAGCTGATCACGTCTTTCTGTGCTTGATATGAAAGAGTAACTCTTATACTCTGTCACGGAAAAATCGGTCCGGGTAAAATTGGTCCGGCCGGACCAGTTTTGGAAGCTATAAGTGGTCAGGCCGGACCAAATTTAGTCTACCAAAATTGGTCCGGCTGGACCGATTTTGGTATCCAAAATTAGTCCGGCCTGACCAATTCTGGTCCGGCCACGGGCTTGCTCAGTATATATAGGTGAGACTATACGCGCAATCGCGGACCGGCTTACATCATAGACCTGGCCGCTTAGTGCGCGTGCCAGAGACGGCGGAGAAGGATAACTTGCAATGGTGTAGCTACCATGTAGGCAGGTGAGGCAAGTGCCTCACCAAAATTTTGGTAGTTGCATGACTGAGAAACAGCTCATTGAACACTTATATTAGCAATTAAATAATAGTATTGAAGCATTAGCATTTAACTTGTGATTTATAATTCAACTTACCTCCTGTATGATTAGTAAGAGTCTATTCTAAAAGGGCTTCTGAGGATTAGAACAGAAATGGTCAAGTTAGATTGAGATCGACATACTCTAATAGAGCAGTCACCCTAATAAAGCAGTCACCCTTATAGAGTAGTTATACCCTATTAGAGCAGTCCCCCTAATAGTCATCCTATCCAGGGCGGTCGACGGGGGGGTGGGGAGGGGGGAACTGGGGCAAAATGCCCTGGGTCCCAGGCTCCAGGGGACCCCACTGTTCTACCATAGAAAGATCGAAATACTCTAATAGAACAGTCAGGCAAATTTTCAGTTGTAGTATAATTACTCTAGCAAGCTGTTAAAATTGTCTCAGATTCAATTTCAGAGATGTATTTTTCAAAAAAATTCTCAGTAGGGAATAGAGTAACCACCAGTCCAATAAAATTATCAACAAAATGCTACTGAAAAATGCTACTGAAAACACTCTCAAATTCAATTTCAGAGGGTCTAATTTTCAAAACTCTCCTGTGGGAGCATGCCCCCAGACCCCTCTACATTAAAATTGGTATACTTCGCATGCAAAGCACACTAAGGTGTAATTACTGGTATAATAGGGCCCCATATTCTTTTTTTTGGCCCTGGCCTCTTGAATTCTTTCAGCAGCCCTGATCCTATCACAACAGTTGTAGCTTTGCTACACTGCTGAAATCACCCTCCATGTAGTCTAACTTCAGATGACCTAACTTATGTCCACAGATCAGAGCCCCCTAGCTATTCTATAATAATATACATGTTAAAGTGTGTGGAGTGTACTCTAGTGCATGCATCATTTTAAGGCTACCATAAAGCAATGCCAAGTCTGCCTCAAATTTCTGGCTATGCCCTTTACTTGATGATGTTAATGTTTCAGATCACATGATTATTAAGCTTCAGATCCATGATCATTAAGCTGTTTATGGAGCCTGCTAGCTAGCTACATATTCAGCCATGGATTATAGTTACATCGCACACTAGTTTTTCACTCACCATTGTAGCTATATAGCTATGCATACCAATTTTTAAAGTTGTGCCACATGCATAGCTATGTTGCTATTGTTTAGATGTTTTACTATTACAAACTATATAGTTCTGTATGCATGTTCTTGCATAATTGTGACTTGAGCTATCACTTCAGCGGTGTTTTTTGGGGGAGGGGTGCATGCATGCATGGATTACTTTTATACCATCAATAGCATGTGTAAAATCAATGAACAGTTTGACTGTGATAAAGTTTTAAGATCATATGCAGCAGACAATAATAATAGTACAGCTGTAACCCTCAGGTACACAAAACAAACCACGTCTTACACATCTATAAAATGACTAGTTTTATTTATGCTAGAGAAGCATTCTAAGCAATGGAATGCTTTGCTCTTAATATCATCTAGTTTAACACCAGCACACTTTGTGTGGCTCCAGGATTTGCATTTATCACATTTTACCTGTGGTGGATAGCTATATATAACATAGAGTGTGCATGGCCAAAGAACTCACTCACCCAATCATTATAATCTGGATGGCTTACACTGGTATCACCTGCTCCACACATCATACATCTTTCACGCATATCTGCTACAGAATGGAATTATAGTATACAAACTATATAGATGCATGTAGTTGTATTTACTTGAATATGACAGCAAAGTGATTCCAATATTCTCACGGGCTTTGTCAACATTTAAACATCTTAAGGTTACGGGATACTGTAAACCCCACATGTACACTATTGATCATTTTTCATGATTAGGGGTTTGATTTTTCTTAATGCATTGTTATCAAATATTTATGCATTCTTAACTTCTCATAAATCGACATGGAATTCAAATGTTGTTATGGAAACATGAGTTGTCCCCATGCCAAACAGTGAAAACTGTGAACCAAAAATCAGACCAATGAAGAACCATGAGAACTTACTAACAATTCTAAGGTTTGAAGAACATCACTTGTGAGGGACTGACAAGAGGATTTGTGAATAATGTGTATAGTTGCTGAAATATGACTACAATATGGCCTAAAGCAAGACACTGTGGTCACAAAATTAATTTTTAAATTGATATCACAAGCACTAGAAACATTATTTCTAACAAATGGCTCCATCAGGACCTAGACAAGAAGCCAGACTAGTAGTCTGTTTATACAAAATGTTAACAACTAGTTTGACAGTCCTGATTTTTGGTTCAGGAAAATATCGCCATTAGTCAGCAAAACTACGCATGCGCTTACAGGTGCGCCAGTTGCTAAGTGTGTTGTATCTATGTTATCTTGTACTGTTACGTGTGTTTTCTTGTACCTTGTAACTGTCCAGTCAGCACACTATTATTCTCCCAACAATTTAAGCCTGTTACCAGCTGATACAAAACACAACAACACCAAGCCCGCCTTAATTACGTAATAAAATTTTTTGTTTGACAGTCGCTCACTATCCCGTAACCTTAACTGCGTTTTATTGATTTTCCCTGAATTTAGCTGTTCAGCCATCTAAACATGTACAGTACAAGGCGGAAATGACACTAGCTTTAATGTATACCTTTAAGCAGTAAACTCCGCAGCTACAACCATCATATTGAACACGTTTTTCCAATCTAAATTTCTCTATGTTGATCTTATCTGTCCCCAAGAAGTTGTTTCTTGTCTTGAAATATTTCCTATGTATAGTATAAAAAACTGTCGTTCATTATAATGGAAAACTAACTTCAATGCACCAAAAGTCCCACGAGCAGAATGGCTTGATCTAGATGGGTTCAGATGGTAAAAGATTTTTGCTTCCAGATCTATTGCCTACATGATTTATGACAAATGCACATATGTATATAGCTGCATGCACTACAAATTATGAACTTACAACGAATATCCAATGATTGGTGCCTTGGTTGTAGGTTGTACAAACCTGCAAGCATCTTCTTTGTAGTTAATACCTCCTACATGTGACATAATGTATATAGTTGTAGTGGACTTTTGTATGAGTTACAATATACCTTTGACAATAAATGTGAAGAAATGTTGACAGCAGCACGGTTAATTATAGCTGTCAATGAAAATGTTCCAATGATATAACAATTCCCGTGTATGTTTACTATCAGTCGAAGGTATCCATTGACAATCTTTTAGTTGGACATGTCAAATAATCAACATGACTCTATATTATACCTAACCTCATCATTGATATAAGTTCTAGGCTTCAATGTATGGAAACTTCCATGGTGTATGGTAAAACTACCAATTCTTGCCTTCACTACATGACATGACTGCCCTTTTAAAATGCTTTCCAATTGTTTCTGTTATTAAAGCAAGCACATACAACAATATGCAATATATACAAGAGCATTATAATAAACTTGTATGCATATACATAAGCTAGAAACTACGTATTAGACATGAAATTTAATGTTAAAGTATACATAACTTTTTAGTTGTTGTTGGAAATGTAACACCAATAGATACCTTAGAACTAGTTGAGATAGCTGTAGTGGTAGACTTGTCTGGGACTGCTGTAGTTGTAGGCATAGCTGTAGAGGTAGAGTTCACTGGGATGGTCGTAGTTTTAGCTATACTGGTGGTAGAATTTACTGGGATGGTAGTAGTGGTAGAATTGATCAGGATACCAGTAGTGACATGGCCATAAGCATCACACTGTAATTTTTATGGTTACAATAGCAATAATGTGAATGATCATAATTATGAATACCTTTGATTTCTCTTGCACATCCATTTCAACATTATCTGTCTAAATAACGAAAATAAAATTGGTTGAGTGAAGTTGAATTCTAGAGCATGTATACTGTGTGCATATTAGCTACTATACATAAAGTTGGCAATGGTTATGAAGGGGTAGACTGGCTTGTATAACAATTACGCATACCTTGAGAAGTTTACGTTTTCTCTTCCTAGGATTTTGTTGCCTTGCCACATTGTCATCATCTGAAAATTGAAGTTTTCTTTTACATTTACTGATGCCTGTTGGTAAATCCAATATTAATGCAACATGTTCCTTTCCTAGGTAAGGTGATACTTAATGCATGCATCATAATACCACACATTTACCTTGCGATGCTTCACAGCTAACACTTTTGTCGAAAGCAGGAATTTTGGATATGGGCTTACTACATGATGTACAAACAATGGGGGTATAAACATATTCTCAATATTCCATTATCTCAGCATACATACATACATATGCCAGTTCAATCACAAAAGTATTCAGACAAGATGAATTGAAGCTTACACTTGAAGAATATTAAAATTTACAGGAACTTTTCAGGAGCTGTTCAGGAAAGTCTATATAGGAAATTCTGCGCTGTACTGAAACTTTCTTGTTCAGGAAATTTTAAAATTCTTTGAGTGTTATATTCACAAAATTATACAGAACTTCAGTCAAGTACTCTAATCATATTATACTAAAAAGTACAGCTGGCATCAAAATAGAGCAGTTATAATTAGTTGTACATGCTCCAATATTTAAGGGCTGAATAATTGAAGTCCTACTATGTATACCCCCAGATTAAGTTATCACTACATAATTATATATATGCACACTGCAAAATCGTGTACCTTTAGAACACACCGCTGGAAATTGTACAATAGGTGATAGGAGCTTTCTATCTTTAAAGAACACTGGGAGAAATCCACCTGGTTTAATAGGTGAGCTAGCATCTGCTGGTTCATTGTAATTTCTGCCCACTTCATACAAAGAGTGATCCAGTGAGAGCCCATGTTGGTCAATAAATCCAATATTTCCTTGAGATATAGTATTGTGAATGATAGAATACGAGCCATCATGATTTCCTCGAGCTCCTTGCATTAAACTTCTAGAGCAGATAGAATTGTCCTTTCTCCCCACTTCATAGAAAGAGCGATCTAGGGAGAGGCTGTGTTGGTCAATAAATCCAATATTTCCTTGAGATATAGTATTGTGAATGATAGAATACGAGCCATCATGGTTTCCTCGAGCTCCTTGCACTGACTTTCCAGAGCAGACAGAATTACTGTTTACAGATTGATTGTCAGATTGAGATTGGTTACTGTCACGATTCTTTAAAGAGCTGTCACTGTCTTGTTCGGAATCCGGTCCCTATATACATACATGCACATTAAACAAAAAGTATGCACAACCCTATATTATAGCAACTTACATAATGTATAGGAGATAAGTACTGCTTAAGGTGGGCACCGTTTATCCTAGTGATCTCATATGAACTATCTGCTGCCTTCAAAGAGTACAGTCCTCGACCCAAGCATTTGGTAATGGTGTAGGGACCTCTCCACTTGTAATCTAACTTTCCTCCCTTCCTTTTCTTTCGATTAAAATCTTTTACCAACATGTTAGCTCCAACTGAGTAACAACCTATGCAAACAAGTGAAGCAAAATGGATCATCTAGAATGCAACAATTGTAGCCCACCTGGTTTAAAATGTCTTTTATCATATTGCAATTTCTGCTTCAGCTGTGCTTTTGCTATGTTATCCTTAGCTGCTTCAAGCACCATTTCATGCACTTCTCTTGCTTCATCGAAAGGGTAATCTCCAGCTTTATTGTAGTCATCTAAAAGTACTTCTGTATCCTTCTTTTCTACATCAATATCAATTGGAAGCAACGGCTTCCTTCCAAACATCAACTCGAATGG